>NW_006797869.1:700738-794020 GCF_000442215.2 Lipotes vexillifer | reverse complement strand
GTTTCTGGAGCTCCTTTATGCAGCGCTCTTAAAACCCCTCTCCTCGCGCACCAGGAAACACAGAGGCAAGAAAAAGTCTCTTGCCTCCTCAGCAGGTGCAGCCTTTTCCCCGGACTCCCTCCCGGCTAGCCGTGGCGCACTAACCCCTTCGGGCTATGTTCAAGCCGCCAACCCCAGTCCTCTCCCTGAGCTCCGACCGAAACCGAAACCGAGCCTCAGCTCGCAGCCCCGCCCGCCTCCGCGGGCGAGCACACGAGCCTCTCGGGCTGGTGAGTGCCGGTCGGCACCGATCCTCTGTGCGGGAATCTCTCCAATTTGCCCTCCGCGCCCCTGTTGCTGTGCTGTCCTCCGCGGCCCCGAAGCTCCCCGCTCCGCCTCCCGCAGTCTCTGCCCGCGAAGGGGCTTCCTAGTGTGTGGAGACCTTTCTTCCTTCACGGCTCCCTCCCGCTGGTGCAGGTCCCGTCCCTATTGTTTTGTCTCTTTTTTCTTTTGCCCTACCCAGGTACGTGGGGAGTTTCTTGCCTTTTGGGAGGTCTGAGGTCTCCTGCCAGCGTTCAGTAGGTGTTCTGTAGGAGCTGTTCCACATGTAGATGTATTTCTGGTGTATTTGTGGGGAGGAAGGTGATCTCCGCATCTTACTCCTCCGCCATCTTTCCACCGCCCCAGAAAGGAAATTTAGACATGACAGGTACAGAGGTAAAACAATGTGAAGTCACAAAGAGAAGATGGCCATTTATAAAACAAAGAGAGAGGCCTCAGAAGAAACGAACTCTGCAGACATCTTGATCTTGGACTTTAAGCCTCCAGAACTGTGAAACAATAAAGTACTGTTTTTTTAAGCTACCCAGTCTGTGGTTCTTTGTTTTGGCAGCCCTAGCAAACTGATACAGTTCTCTATTCTAATAACAGTGAGACCCTTTAAAACTTTAAAATGTCTCGATCATATCATAGCTTACCTGTCCATACTCCCAACCCCCTAACGCATGGATCTCAAAGTCTTCTAATGGATTCCCATCTCAGAGTAAAATCCTAAGGCCTACAATACCACAAATGAGAACACCATGAGACTCTGGGCTATTTCTTTTACCCCATTTTCTGTCTCTCTTCTAGTCATACAGTCTGACCCTGCTTTATTGGCCTTTTTTCTCTTCCTCAAACACACCAGATTAATTCCCACCTTAAAAATCATTTTATTTGCTTTTACAACAGTCTGAAAGATCTTCTTCCAGGTATTTACATGTTCACTCTCATATCATTCTGGTTTCTTCAAATGTCATCACCTAAGAGAGGCTATTGGTAACTACTCAACCTAAAATGGGCAACCTCCTATCATTCTCTATCTTTTTACCTGGCTTTATTTCTTTTTGTAGTACTTACTGCTGATAGATGTTCTTTATAGATATTCTCTTAAATTATTTGTGTATTTACACATTATCTCCTTCCACTAAAATATAAAACCCATGAGAATATGGGCTCTGTTTTACTTCCTCTTGTAATCTCTTTGCCTAGAAATTGCTTTGCAAAAGGTACATACCCAAGTGATATTTTTATAGTAATAAATATAACTATTAAATGGTGTTCCTTTAGTTAATAACATGGAAGGAGTTGCTCTATTTCATTTAATGAGCATATAAAGGAAAAATACATGAATTAATGTGTCTTCTATTGTCATAAAACATAACTTAAAACAGCAAACAATAAAAAAAATATATTACCCAAATCTAATCAATAGATTGTGTTGGTTTTGTCACATCGACCTTGTCTTATAGATGGTATTAAACAAATCATTAGATGGTCAATTATAGTTATTGGGGCTGTAACAAAAGTTTATAATTTATTTGGTTCAGCTCTCTTGTCTACAGTCTTATACGAGTATAAAACTTAGTTCTGATCTTAGCCTGTCATTTAATAAACCAATGACCTGAGATAAATCTTTTAATACTACTGAACCTAACTGTTTCATCTGTAAACTATGAATAATAATATCAGTCCTGCCTGTCACACAGGGTTATAGCAAGTTTTCATTTTAATAATGCACTTATTTTGTTATCTGAAAAGCACTCTGCAATGAGTAGCAGTGTGGTCTTAGTGACAGTCCAGTCACAGTTGGGAACAAATCCTACTTTCTGTCCCTAGCATTTCCACACTGTGATGTAGTCCTCAAACTAGCCCCAGAATTTAATCCAAAGGACTAACATAATTGGAAAGTCTTGTACCATTAGATCTAAGGATATTTTATCTGATATGATAAAATATTAATTTAGTGATTCTCATCAGATAATTAGCACAAGATGTATTATGCATTGCCCTTCAAGAACTTATGAGAATAGTCCCTAGGACTTGCACATTTACTAGGAAGGCAGGCACTGAGAAAGTCTAGCTAAGGCAAGGTCTACTGACATCTCCATGGAACAGCAGATAGAGGATGCCTTGACTCTGTGGACAGCTGGGATGTTGTGTCACAAAGTGGATCTCAGAGTGCAAGTACCTGGAGTTGGGACAAGAAAAGAGGATGACAAAAATTACTTTGACTTATTAAAAGTTTTCTTAGAGTAGACCTGTTCTCTCTAGAGTAGACCTATTGCCTCTTGAGAAATCATGATTTTACATGGAATATACATGATTATTAAAGACTAATAGTGGTGTTATTCAAAATGGAAAAATAGCCGTCTCCAAGATTATATTTTATTTGAGATCACTTATTTGTACCTTTTCCATCAGTTAGATCTATTTAAATGTAAAGATGTCTTTTTAATACCATTTAAAGTTGTGAAGCAAAATGCAAAATTCAGGCATAGTATAAAGTTTTAAACAGTCTTATTTAGTAATGACTATAATTCAGATAGATATTATAAATAAACGACAAAGCCAAAACTAGCTTTTAGAACAATTATAAATATGGATATAGAGAGGAAAGCATATAATATTTTTCTCTTTTGTGCATTTAAATCCATGTTCAATCTTTAGCTCACCTATACATGTATATGCACATTTGAATATGTGCTGTGGTATACCATTTATGAAGAATGCAAATAATACTTAAGAAAAGAAATTACCATTCATTAAACAATCATGGGCTTTGGTTTTAAGAAGGCTTAAATTATATAACAGAATTTGACTGATGGAGAACAGATCAGTTGTTGCCAAGTATTAGGGTAGACTATTAAGGCATAATATGAGAATGTGGTATTTTGTTTGTGGTGACAAAACAGTTCTGTGTCCTGATTTTTATGATGGTTACATAAATCTACCTTTCATATAACTATATGCACAACACACACACACAAGGTTGAATGTAAAAACCTTTGAAATCCAAACAGAATCTGGACTTGAATTAATGGTATTACACCAATGTCAGTTTCCTAGTTTTGACAATGCACTATGGTTATGTAAGTAAGACTCAATCATTGCGGGAAGCTAGGTGCAGGTAAAATAGTAATTCTCTACACTATTTTTGCAATTTCTTATGAGTCAAATTATTTCAAAATAAAAAGTATTAGAAGAATTAAGTTAAAAGGCTTGAAATTAATTGCTTTTGCCATGATTAGTTGTATGAATTTGGGCATATTGTTATTCAACTTCTTGTCTAGGCCTCAGTTTCCTCATCTGTAAAACTGGGATACTATTATGATTCCTAACTTATAATATTGTTATCATGATTAAATCATATAATGTATATGCATCCAATACTGTGTATAGCATAAAGTTGATGCTTAAACACTGAGTTTCCTACTTCTTTCTTGGCTATTGGATTTTAAGGTCTCAAGTGGAATCCACAAAGAGGTAGCCAAAATTACCTCTTTGTGGAGGTGGCCGTATCTCAAAGCATCATCTGAACAAGGAGGATGTTCTCCATCCTTTGAAAAAATCTCTGTGCTCTTAAATTGGTTAACCCCTACTTGGGTCCTTACAAACCAATAACCTCATGAATTTCTACATCACCAATAAAGAATTAAGTCTCAATGAGTTTTTTGGTCATATGTAACCAGTAGTTTCTGGGGCCTAAACTTTATTGGCTTAGTTGCTTTTTCTTATTTACGTATTTGATAATATTCAATTTAAACGTTTCTTCAGTAAGCAGTTGTTAACTAATTGTACATTTATTACTTTTGTTTTTCAATTATGCTGCTTGTAGTCCATAGGTATTCAGCCTTTTGGCCTTTCCAAATATCTGAAGGTAAGATGGTCAGAATTAAAACTAAGAAATCCCCTACTCTGAAGTCACATCTCCCCAGTTAGATTGTACATTTCTTTAGGGTAGAGACTATATTTTCTTTTCCGGAGAAAAAACAAAAATGACAAAACCTAACATAGGCTGAGCCCACTTGGATTCAATGGAGAGGGGAGAGAGGAAGGTGTCAGCGTTCTTCCCTTTTGGCTGTGCTTTGATAACTTTATTTGTGAGATTCTAGTTAAAAGCTCATGATTGTAGAAAGAAGTATGTTCCCAGGAGGTCCATTGTATTAGGACCAAATGAGGAGATTAGGACTCTTCATTTTGAGCAGAAGAACATGGAAAGAATATATAATGAAAAAGGACAAAATGTAAGAAAGGCAGGATATGGTGCACGTGTATTTGGTGACCATATTTCTATGTCATAGAAAAAAGGAACATCCTGTGAAGCTTAAAAGGGATAAATTTAGAATGCATAAAAGCATTTATCTATTCTCACAGGTTGTATTGTACTAGAGCTAAGGTGTGTTTTACCATGAGAGGTAGTGAAGCATAAGAATAAATTGATTCACAAATGTTTAGGTAAATTATAATTTTTTGCCTGCTAAATCATAGACCTATATGAGTCTTACATATCCTTTTTAAAAAGCATTACATGAAGCATATAATACAGGTGATTTAAATAACAAGAGTTACTTAATGTATGTGGGCAAATAAATTAATGAGCTTACAGGCTCACTTGACACATGTTTATTGTGTGGCCTGTCTTGAATGTCCCATATCATTCCAGGAGCCTAAAATTCAGACTCAAATCCTTGTGCTGAAAGAGTTTATATTCTAGTTGATAGAGAAAACAGTAAACAAAGTTAATAAGTAAACTATTTAGCATATTAGATGATGGGAAGTTCTGTAGTAAAAAAAATAATAAAGCAAGAAAAATGGGTGGGTTGATGAGGACTTTCATTTAGATAGAGTATCCAGGAAAAGTTGCCCTGATGTGATATTTGCATAAAGATCCAAAGCAGGTAAAGGAATACTCTATGTAAACATCTGTGAGAGTAATTTTCCAGGCCCTTCAGAAACAGTAAAAAGGCCAGTATGACTGAAGCAGGGTAATGGAGAGATGTGGAGGTTAGTAGTTTATGAAGAGAATGGAAAAGTAGGTGGATCATTTTGAGGGACAGTACTTCTCAAATTTTAATTTGCATATAAATCACCTATGTGTCACATTAAAATGAAGATTCTGGTTTAGGAAGTCTAGAGAGTTTACACTGTGTACAAGCTCCCAGGTAATGCTGATACTATTGGTCTGTAGATTACGCTTTGAATAGCAAAAAAATTGGGGCTTGTGTGCCGTTGTAAGGGTTTTGGATTTACGTTGAATGTTGTGGATTGAACTGTGCCCCTCCACCAAAAAAAAGATCAAGTGCTACCTCCCAGTACCTGTGAATATGACTTTATTGGGAAATAGGATCTTTGCAAATATAATCAATTTAAGCTACGGTCATAGTAGATTGGCTGGGGGGAACTTTGGACAGAGATACACACAGCAGAGAAGGCCATGTGAAGATGGAGGCAGAGACTGGAGTGATGCTGCTACAAGTCAAGGGGCAGTAAGATTGCTGGCAACCACCAGAAACTAGGAAGAAACAAGGGATAATTCTCCCCTAGAGCCTTCAGAGAGAGGATCGCCCTGCTGATGCCTTGATTTCAGACTTTTAGCCTCTCTGACTGTGAGAGAATAAGTTTCTGCCACCCAGCTGTGGCAATTTGTTACAGAAGCCCTAGGAAACAAATACACTAGGTGAGATAGAGAATTAAGCCATTGGAGGGTTTTAAGAGGAGTGTCTGAATTTGACATGCTTTAATAGAATCCCTTAGGCTTCAGAAATGAGAATAGTCTGAAACAGGTGGGGCAGAACAAGCAGGGAGACCAGTTTGGAGGCTATGGTAGTAAATCAAACTGAACAGTGGAGGGATGATGGTGATTTGAAGCAGGGCCGTAGTGATGGTGGTGAGACATGGACATAATCCAAATCTATTTTGAAGCTAGTGTCAACAAGATTTGTTAATAGAGTATGAATTATAAAAGAATCAGAGGAGTTAAAGATGAAACCAAGGTTTGGGGGCTTAAAGGGAAGGCAGGAGTGTGCTAAATGAGATGGAGAAGATGGTGGGAGGAAAAGTGGGGAGAATAATAGGAGAGATTAAAAGCTCTGTTTTGGGTATGTTAAGTGTGAGATGTCTATTATGCTTCCAACTAGAAATGGAAAGTCAACAACTTGGTAGGTATCTGGAGCCCAAAACAGAGGTTTCAGCTGGAGATACAACTGATACGAGTTATTAAGAGAAATCACCATGTTTGGGAAAGATGCACGTATGTTATGAGATCAATATCAGGAAAGAGCGTTATGTACTTCTAAAACATGATCTTTAGTACCACTTGTGGGCCATATATCCATCCTCTGACAGTTCTGACACTGGTTGTAAAATGTACCAAGAAGTATGGGTTCAGAGATGGATTTTTTTCTCTTTAGGGCTTGCTGTAGCCTGAACTGTGTCTACCCCAGAATTTTCATGTTCAAGCCCTAACCTCTAATGTGACATGTGTGATGGTATTTGGAGATGGGGCCTTTGGGAGATAATTAGGTTGAGATGAGGTCATGAGGGTAAGGTTCTCATGATAAGATTAGTGCCTTTATAAGAAGAGCACTTGTTCTCTCCATGTCTGTCTGTCTGTCTCTCTCCCCCCCCCCGCCCATTTTAGAGAGGAGGGTTGGAGAAAGGGGGGGGGAGAGAGGAGAGTTCTCTCACCAACCCAAACATGACGTCACCCTGATGTTGGGCTTTAGCTTCCAGAGCTGTGAGAAATACACTTCTGTGATGTAAGCCACCCAGACTGGTATTCTGTCATGGCAGCCCTAGCTGACTGAAACAGGGCTCTTCTAAAACTTCAACTTTCTATATCTTTAAAGCTTCTAAGATAAACAGTCGGTCTGACAGCCATATTCATTATTTTTGGCTATCTTTGAATTTGATGCCTCAGTGTAAAAAGCATGACCTCACTTGGATTTGTGAAATATTTAGAAACATCATATTGTCCCAAGAATGGGGAGCTTTCAGTATTTAGTACTTCTGATAAAAGTCAGTCACTCAAAGGTGAACCATTTGTTCACCAGGCTCCTGAAGAAGCAGGAGTCATGTTGCATGCATGAAATAGCACCTACTATTTACTTTGATCACATATATTTTCTGTTTTTATTTTAGATACTTTCACCTCAGAAAGTGTGTTTTACTATCAGGAATGATTTACCAATGCAGTCATATAATAATTATTTTCATTACCATTTTAAGGATTTAAAATCCTATCCATTTATAGGGACAGGAGGTAAGGTAGGGGAGACCTGCAGATGTCTAGTTCTACTTGTGACTAGGAAGGCATTTTTGTTTACAGTAATAGGAAATCCATTGTTACTGCAAAGAGACCCATAACTTTTAAAAAATGAAGCTTTCATTTTGACCTCCATCTGCCTGGATATTCTCTATCTCTCACTTGGTTCCAAACTCTGAGAGGAAAAGGAAGCATGTTTATCCACCCCTCAAGGCTCAATATAAGCACAAGAGGGAGAAAACTCACCTAGATTGAAATGGTTGATCCATCCCAATGACAAAACTATAGCTACAGTCCTGATTTTCTTGTCCATTGCCAAGAAAAAAAAAAATGACATAATCTGACTCTTTAAGCTATGTTGAACAACAGAAATCCTACTTGTGCATTTTTCTAGGCATGGGGAAACGTTCTGGGTAGTGGGTTTCTAATTTGCCCTTCTGAGGATTGAGCTTTAGGTGGAAGATGACTAGATATTTGTCATCTTAAGATTTTTTTTTTATCAATTTAAAGTCATGCTATTTCTAATTGTTCCTGTTGGTACTTTGGGGTATTGCTAAGGTGTTATCACCATTGGACCTACCTGTGATCATCAAGATAATAGGGAGCATTCTTGCATTGTAATATATATACTTAATAAATTGACTATCATATATAGCTTTTATGATCCCACAAAACCGATATAAAAACTAGAATATGCATTTAAATTCAGCATTTGCAGAGTGTCATCCATAATGTGTTTACTGAGTCACAGTGTTTACTGAGTGTTTAATGAGTGAGATTTACTCATTTTACACCAAGTTGCATGTCGTAATGTCTTAAACCTTCAACTGTGATTGGTTTGTGATTGGTGCATGTATGCTGTACTTATTTTTTAATTTCACTTATTATAATACTCAGCTGATGCCAGGTTAACTTATTGATAACACATCAGTTCTATTTCCTAAACCCCCTACAATCAATTCAATCATAATACCTATTTATTCATTTTAAAAGATTTTGCTAACATTAGCTCCCTCTGACGCTGCACTTTGTCCAAATAAGATTCTATATCTCATCCTATGCCAGTTACCAAGATTCTCTACATTTAATCATTTCTGTATAGAGATTTAAATCAACATAATTCCTATCTTCTAATTCAGTGCATCTCAAAAGTGTGGTCTACGTACTGATCAATAGCATCGGTATCATCTTGATTTTATTTGCGATGTAAATTATCAGGTCTTATCATAGACCTTTTTTTTTTTTACATCTTTATTGGAGTATAATGGCTTTACAGTGGTGTGTTAGTTTCTGCTTTATAACAAAGTGACTCAGTTATACATATACATATGTTCCCATATCTCTTCCCTCTTGCATCTCCCTCCCTCCCACCCTCCCTATCCCACCCCTCTAGGTGGTCACAGAGCACTGAGCTGATCTCCCTGTGCTATGCGGCTGCTTCCCACTAGCTATCTACCTTACATTTGGTAGTTTATATATGTCTGTGCCTCTCTCTCGCTTTGTCACAGCTTACCCTTCCCCCTCCCCATATCCTCAAGTCCATTCTCTAGTAGGTCTGTGTCTTTATTCCTGTCTTATCCCTAGGTTCTTCATGACATTTTTTTCCCTTAAATTCCATATATATGTGTTAGCGTACGGTATTTGTCTCTCTCTTTCTGACTTACTTCACTCTGTATGACAGACTCTAGGTCTATCCACCTCATTACAAATAGCTCAATTTCACTTCTTTTTATGGATGAGTAGCATTCCATTGTATATATGTGCCACATCTTCTTTATCCAGTCATCTGATGATGGACACTTACATTGTTTCCACCTCCGGGCTATTGTAAATAGAGCTGCAGTGAACAGTTTGGTACATAGACCTTCTTTATCTGAGGTGAGGCCCAGGAATCTGTGTTTTCACAAGCCTTCCATGTGATTCTGATGCCTGATACAGTTTGAGATTCACTGTTGTAGTTAGTTAAATAAAGAAATAGCATAGGCCTGAATTATTCAGCCTATGAAACTTATTTCCTGATTTTTTAAAGAGAATGCATTGAGAAGGTCTATCTTTGGTCCCATTAAATAGATTCTGTTATTGAAGATAATGAATAACTTTCTTATATGAAGTCATTATCAATCTATTCCAAGGGGAATATGTCCTCTGAAGGTAAACTTGAAAAAGTCTCAAACATACTAAGAAATGCTCCAACACATAAGGAACTATGATAGTAATTAGGGAACTTTTCTCTGTCTTTTACTTAAAATAATACATATATTTGAAAACGTATATGAAAAAACAGAAGGAAAACAAATTTAAACATTCAATTAGTTTTGATATTAAGTAAGAGCTATGGCCAAAATGATAAAAATGATAAACTAAATTCTAAGCCTAATGGGACTTTTTCCTTTTCTCTTCTGCATCTGCATAATGGACATGACCCTTTGCAGCTCCATCAATAATAGAATTAATGAGCCCTTTTATTGAACTTCACCCTTTAGTCATTTCATCTGATCACCAAGTCTCTCATAAAGGTTCTACAAAATTGGTAGGTATCACTGACTTTGATTCTTCCTGGTGTCTGTTGCTCTCCGATTGTATATATGACACTTAAAGAATTACACTCACTCCTTCAGAGGGGTCATTTAGTACTTTGAAGCTCATCGTTTAAAAGATTTTTTTTCCCACTGAAGAAAGACTGAGGCAGGAGAAGGACTGCAAGTTCATTTCGATTTTAAATGCGTTTAAGACCCTTACAAGTGAGGAAGAGCAGGGCCCCCCTTACAGTGAGCTGCAAAGCGGGTACTGCTGACCAGCACCACCTGCTCCTCCCCTATGCCTCCAACATTCAGTCATGCTTTTACTGCCTGGCAAAAATCTCCTCAGGGGATGTCTGACTTCAACTGCTTCTGCCCAGTTATGGCCTCCTATGCCATATGATCTCTCCATGGCCCCCTGGAATAATCAAAACCTTTTATGCTCACCTCACACTGTGAATAGCTGAGTATCATATGGTGGCAGTAATTGGGAAAAATGACTCAAGACACTTCCAAAATTTGCAGTTTTCATTGTCATTTCTGGGACCCCTGCTCTTTGTTTTGGAATACTTTTTAAAGCAACTATTCTCTCTGGCTAATGAGCTGTGTCAAGTTTTCTATATTTAAGCTCTTTTTTTCTTTGTTTAGTAAAACAGTTTTGGGTTTTTTTTGTTTTTTTGCGAATTGTTTAATTTAAATATAGTTGATTTACAACATTGTGATAAATTCTGCTATACAGCAATGTGACTCAGTTATACACATATATGCATTCTTTTTTAATATTCTTTCTCACTATGGTTTATCCCATGAGACTGGATACAGTTCTCTGTGCTATACAGTAGGACCTTGTTGTTTATCCATTCTAAATGTAATAATTTGCATCTACTAAAGCCAAAAGTCCCAGTCCAGCCCTCTTCCTCCCCCTTTCCTCTTGGCAACCACAAGTCTATTCTCTTTGTCTATGAGTCTGTTTCTGTTTTGTAGATAGGTTCATTTGTGCCATATTTTAGCTTCCACATATAAGTGGTATCATATGGTATTTGTCTTTTCTCTTTCTGACTTACTTCACTTAGTATGATAATCTCTAGTGGCATCCACATTGCTGCAAATGACATTATTTCATTCTTTTTATGGCTGAGTAATATTCCATTGTGTATATATTGCCACATCTTCTTTATCCATTCATCTGTTGATGGACACTTAGGTTGTTTCCATGTCTTGGCTATTGTGAATAGTGCTACTATGAACATAGGGGTGCATGTATCTTTTTGAATTATAGTTTTGTCTGGGTATATGCCCAGGCATGAGATTGCTGGATCAAACGGTAGTTCTATTTTCAGTTTTCTGAGGAACCTCCATACTGTTTTCCATAGTGGCTGCACCAACTTACATGCCTACCAACAGTGTAGGAGGGTTCCCTTTTCTCCACACCCTCTCCAGTATTTGTTATTTATAGACTTTTTTTTTTTTTTTTTTTTTTTCTTGCGGTCCGCGGGCCTCTCACTGCCGTGGCCTCTCCCGTTGCGGAGCACAGGCTCCGGACGCGCAGGCTCAGCGGCCATGGCTCACGGGCCCAGCTGCTCCGCAGCACGTGGGATCCTCCCGGACCGGGGCACGAACCCGTGTCCCCTGCATCGGCAGGTGGACTCTCAGCCACTGCGCCACCAGGGAAGCCCGTAGACTTTTTAATGATGGCCATTCTGACAGGTGTGAGGTGATACCTCACTGTAGTTTTGATTTGCATGTCTCTAATAATTAGTGATGTTGAGCATCTTTTCATGTGCCTCTCGGCCATCTGTATGTCTTCTTTGGAGAAATGTAGTCAGACAATTTTGGGAGAGAAAGGAGAAGAGTGGAGAAAAGATCAAACTGACTGAGAACTCCCTGTACTGAATATGATTGACGTTTTATTAGTTAAAAACATTCAATGTTTTCTAACTACAAAAGTGGCAATTTTAGGTTCTATTTAATATATCCAAAGAATAGGAGCTCAATCTAGAAATTAAGATCATAGGAAAAAACAAATTTGACATGTTTCTGGTGTTTTCAAATTGTCTGACATCCATACCCCAAATATTCATTTTTAAACTTATTGTTATTCTATTTGTAAAAAGGAATGTCATCAATAGGATGGCAGCTTTTTTCTGTCTCCATAAAGAATCAGATGAGAAATGGGCTTAATCACTATTAAAAGAAATTCATTAGGCTGTAATTTATATCCCCAAATATGCTGATTATGAAGATCATTTATTACCAGAACTGCCTACCGAGGTTATTTTCAACTTGAAAAGTTTCTTGAAATTTTGAGAATGTTGTTTTAAAATTATAACATTTTTTGAGAGTTTTCAAATTTTTATTTTTAGTCTCTGGATTGTTCTATGTTACTCTTTATGTCTCTTTTAGTTGCTCTTTTAGATGGTTTAGAATTTCTCCATTTTCACTTGAATGCAAAAAACACTTTTAGCTCTCAGTAATTAGCAACATTGGAATATAAAGACTAATGAGATATAGTACTCACTCTTATGGAACTATGAAAGGTATTTGGAGACATATTTGTGAGACATTCTACCAGACCCTTCCATCATTAAAGATTCAGTTCAAGGATCACTACCCACATAAATATTTTTCTGATTCTGAGAGGGTGTTTTTGCCTTTACCATTGTGGTAGCAATATTGCATCTGAGCATTGAAAATTATCTACTTTTCTTTGCATCATTTACCCTTCTATGTGAGCCTTTCAAAGTGGGATCTGTGTCTGATTCTTTTTGTTGTTATTGTTTTACCACAAGTAATAGTGGGCATCGCATTTGACTTCCCAGAAAAATATGTTAAAACATGTTGGTAATCTTGATCTTAATGTACCCATAAATAAAGCCAAAGTTAGAGACATTGCACAGATAGGCATTGCCTGTGATATTGCAGGTAGCATAATAAAAAATTATCATACCCTAATAACCTTCTAGAAGTAAAAGTCTTTTGGAGATGACTTACTTCAATTTTCCTGGATTCCCCAGAGAGAGAGATGGAGGTTTGGCTTTCCCTAGGATGCAGGATTAGTTGGTAGCAAGTTTTGCATCCTTTGTGAACTTTGAGTCAATGGTAAGGTAATTATATACCATGCAAATGATTATGTAATATTATTAGGCAATAAAATGTTATTCATTAATTGAAACTATATTAATAAATTTTACTTAAAACCAATACATTGTTTTACTTAGCACAATTGTTCCTTTCTTGAACATACCTCTTTGGTACAAGTAGAATTGTATTTTTGCTTTGGTTATAAACTCACAGCTGGTTTAGACAATGGCTTCTTACAATAAAATGGGAAGGAGCAAGTGAGTATGTGTGTGTGACTGTGTACTCTGTATAATCTCTTAGCAAATGCCAAGACATAATTTGTAACATTACAAAATACTCAATGCTGTAGACTACATAGGAAATAGTATTATGTGTATCAGAGCCATGAGTCCAAGAGGGTGGACAAAAGAGGGTTCTCATTGCAAAGCTACTGCCCAGCAGGATGGCTTTTGCAGAGATATGGATGACATAGTTCTTTTCTTCCTCTGTGAACAAAGAGCTTGTCACCTCCTCAGCACATTCATTCTCCCCTGCATGGGGTTGTGTGGCCCATGCCGACTTTCAAACTTCAATGTGCAAAAATCTCTTTAGAAATACCTTTCATTATGATCATTTTTGAAAGAAGCTTGCAAGCTGAATTTAATATTGAGTCACGGTAATTTTAAAGCTTACTATTTCTTTTATATAAGAGATATGCTTTGTCTTGGAAGAAGACTATATGCTTAAATTATATTGACTATATCTTTGTCTTTCTCCTCCTAATCATCAGTTATCATGTGTTCAATGCTCTTTTTCTATTAATATTTTCTACTGAGAGTTTTGAGAGTTCATTTTCTAAATCCAAAGTGAGTATTTTAAATACATTTATTCACTTAGAGTCATTCAATTTTCTTTGAGGTCCAAAAAGGTACCAGATGTTGTCATTTCCCTGGTATATGTGTGAGGCCTGGTAAATGTTTAATAAAGTTTGAGCTACTTTGAATATTGCCATTAAAAGTTTTCAAATGGTTAAGGTTTTCTTTTCTTCCTTTATTATTCCCCCCCACCGTATTTTTTTGGCAAGACTATTTCATGGATAGCATTGTGCACTTCATCAGGGGGCACATATGCCAGATTGTTCTCTTTTAGTGATGTTAGCAGCTACAGATGATCAATGCCCTGATTCATTAATTTGCCAGGCACTTCAAAATCATGGTATTCTAATTATATCATTCCTTCTTCATGTATTAGTTGGATGACTTCATTTATTAGTTGGATGACAAGAAGCTTGTCCTCATCAAAGTTTGATTACCCTTAGGTACGCTTTCTAGGGGAAAGGCAGGATAAATGCTTTGATTTTTTCCCTTTATTTTCCAGTTTTCACAATAATGATTCGGTTCCCTAGCATCTTTTAAATTTGACCACGGAGTTGTGTTTTAAATATCATCATGAACTGATGGAATTAAATATATTTAATATGTTTTAATTCATTGCATTTATTACCTTATTGGTACTCAAATGGTTCTATCTGGCCCAATGGGAGCCTATTACAAGATACTAGTAGTCTTTGATGGCTTCCTTAATTTCTGGTATAACAGGATATACCAGACTAATTTTGTGCATATCTCAATCCAGATCAGGAATCTGCCATTTCTCCAAAAAAATATGGTTTCTTTTAGTGAGACATTGTACTTAGTGATGAAAATCTGGACAGTAGTTGTGTTCATTGCTACTGAGTGGTCACTGTCTCTAGGCATTTTTAGTATATACATATATACACACACACGACTTCTGTGTGTGTGTTTGTGTATACATATGTATGTATCTATATAAAATCATAAATTTATACTCGTATTTCTAACTCAGATTTAGGACAGTAGGATTTTTTAATTTAACCTTATTCATCTTAAAACTGTATCTTCTTTCTCTCAAGAAAAAGAAAAAAAACCCTCTGTTTTCAATGTCACCAACATAATTTCTCATTTGCTTTATCCCACCCTACACCAGCAACAGTCTCAGAGCACAATACCAGTATTACTCAACAGAGTGATGGGAAAAAAAAATCCTTGAATAGATAGACTCACACTTAGCCTCTAGATCTGTCAAATTCCTGGAGAATCCTGTGAAAGAGAGACATATTAAACAGTATTCGATAATATAACCAGTAAAATCCACAATGTGGGAAACCCCTTGGGACAAATGACCTGAATTTTCAACCACAAAAACAAAAATATAAGGTAATATAAGAGGAAAATATAGATTAAAAGGGAAGAGATATTTTAGCAGTTCTAAATTTTGGATCCCAATTAAAACAAACTATTACAGAAGACAGTTGTGGACTTTATATTTGATGATACTAAGGAATTATTTTAGGTGTAATTATTTTTATGATTTTAGGTGTAATAATGGTATTGTGTTTGTTGTACATTTAGGTTATTACAGAATACTGAGGGAACTAAGTTTTCAGAAACTAGTATATTTTAGCTTCTGGATATGATAATGTAAAATTATTATTTGGGTTGCTTATTAGTGTATAAAATGACAAGGAAAAAGTTAATCAGAATTATGGAAATAAGAATAAAGATAAATTCCAAAATAGAGTGTTCATAGTTGCCCTCCCCTGCCTCACCTTTGGTCATGATTTCTCCTCCCACAGGAGAGAAAAAGATTATGTGTTGTGAAATTCTTATGTCTTGTCCAAATTCTAGAAGCCATAATGAGACTTTGCAGTTGTAACTGTGCAGACCCACTCAAAAAAGGATGACAGAGCTATACTCAAAAAAGGATGACAGAGCTATACTCAAAAAAGGATGACAGAGAAATTGAATGAAAACATAACACTTGATGGAAGGGGGAGATCATAGCACACAACGATGTAATTTAGTCCCCCGGTGACTTCCAAAGGGCCTTATCTGGTAGGTCAGATGATGTAGCACAAATTCTTAAGTAGATGTCATACTAGTGTATGAGAAGCTAGGAATATCATAGTTTCAAAGAGCTTTGTCAACATCATGAATCAGAGGCTAATAGTTGCAAGTGGGGAAATGCCTGTAATTTGGTAAGTGAAAAAAAATTTTTCCCTGTTCCTCCAGCTCATACACAGTTTCTTTCAATGATGATTACAGATGACTATTAAAAATAAGGCTGTTCATATTTTGAAATTTTACCTATTACCAGACAAAGCAGGGAGAGGCAGGAAGTCAGAAACTGTTCAGTGCGTGAACTGAACTCCAGGATCCACGGCTGTAGGGAACCTGCTTCATTTTACACAGCATTGTATCCTCAACACCTGGTCTAGAATCTGGGTTATGGCAGACCTGCAGTAAATTCTGTTGCCTCCATGATTATGTGCATGCTGATGAGGGTGGAGACAAAGTGAAGGAAACAAATAAGAAAAAACAAATAGATACAAGCATTAACCACCTGGCCAGTCCCCCTTTTTTTTAATTAATGAGAGTCCTACAGCATAAATGCTCATTAATATTATCAGAATGGTTTACTATCTCGTGACCTTGATTTCAAAATTCTGTTTTTTAAAACTTTCCCTTCCATTGCAGAACACCAAAAGAGTGAGAAACTTCTTGAATCATATTTGCTCAGTTTATCAACTTTCACAGAGGTTCCTACTTGCAAATTTAGCCTAATCATTTCCTCATCCATTCATCCTGTCAAAACATTTTCTTTTTCTAATTTAGGACTTGACTTTGAAAATTTTCTAACTATATAGTAATATAAAGATATACAATTGATCAAAGATAGTTTTTTTTCTTCTCGAAGTCAGGTGAGAAAATGAATTTGAACATTTAATATTTAAAATAGTATTTGGGGCAATACAAGCATGGGAAGACTTTCTATATAAAGTAAATCTAGATATGTTAGGGGGTGGCTTAATTACAGTAGCACATTTGGAACCTTAAATGAGGTTTCACCACTGGAAGTGAAGCGTTACAAGGAAGACAGAGACTGTAAATATGTAATTAGAAAGTATCTTATTTTTTGAGAAATAAGTTGTAAAATAAAAACTAACAAAACATGGTTTAGTAAAAACTAAAAAAAATTCAAGAGGCTGAAGTTATACCTATTGTAGTTATAGCTGTTGAAGAGAGTGATGTAGCAGCTTCATATTTAATATCAATACTATATTCATATATTAATTATTCATTCAATAAATATTTGCTAGGTATACATATGTGGTGGGTAGTTTTTCAGATGCTGGAGGGTGAACAAGAAAAACAAGGTCCTTGCTGTGATTTTAATGTGATTCTAATTTTGGAATGTAGTATATGTCATCTAATCCTGTTAATATATCTATCTATGTGTGGGATTTCATTTGGCAAGCTAATGTTTTTGATGTCCTGTTTATAAAATGAGATATTAAACATTGTCAAGATCAAGATGACTATTTTTCCTAAGCTCATCTGTGTTGTGGTCTTGGTTAATGTTGCTATGAGAGTCAGCAAAAGTTTTTTTTAAATTTTGAAAAGAACAAAGAAGGGTGGCAATTATATCATATAGCAGTATATCATAAAGCTGTGGAAATTAGTAGTATAGAATATTGGTACATGAGTGAACAAGTAGCTTAATAGAATAGAAAGTCCAGAAATAGGTATATTTGTATATGTATATATGTATGTTTCATATTTTACTCATATTTAAAAATATTCATTGACCTCAACTAGGTAATATATATATAAATAAAACCAACAAGAAATACCAAAGCCATGGGAAAATACAGTTCAATAAATGTCAAAAAGGCTATCATTATAACCTAAAAATATCATTATAATATAAAATTAGATTCTTACCTCATACCATATAAAACTAAAATCTAAATAAATTTAAAGCTTAAACATAAGGAAAAAACAACAGAAGATAATTAGGGGAATGAAGATTAAAACAATTATACCCTTAATTTTAGAAAAATTTAAATAGCTAATAAAAGCCATTGCTTGTGAACTTGTAGGAAAAGGCTACTCAGACACTAAAGAGGGAATATAAATTGAATCAGGCATTCTAGAAGGTGATTTGGCAGTATTATTTAAAAACAAAAATTGTATTGACCTCAAGTAGGTAATTTCCCTTCTAAATATGTATCTTTGACAAAGCAGAGGAAAAAATAAGCTATGCAGAGACGTTTTTATTGTAACATTAATTGCAATACTAGAATACTGGATAGGACCTTAAAGTCCTTTTGTAGGAAATGACTAAATGATACCTACATTCCTACATTAGAGTTCTACAAACTCTAA
The DNA here is from genome assembly GCF_000442215.2 of Lipotes vexillifer. Lineage (NCBI taxonomy): Eukaryota > Metazoa > Chordata > Mammalia > Artiodactyla > Lipotidae > Lipotes > Lipotes vexillifer. The sequence goes on along the minus strand of NW_006797869.1, from coordinate 775,628 downwards.
CTCAGTTCTACCTGAACTGAGTCATCATTAATGTGGCTCTTTCATTAATATATATTTTGAGTGAAAAGAAAGCAAATTTGTAAATACTCATTACAGGATAATATAATTTAAGTAAATAATGAGCATGTGAAGCACATGATACGTTTATTATAGTTTAATAAGCCAAGACATGAAAAAGGTCCAATGATAAAATAAAAAAGAGTAATGATCTATGTAATTGTGGTCAAGGGGAAGTTTCCTTGGATGTTAGAACTGGTGGAAGATGCATACATGCTGGCATGGCTGCTTATACCCCACTCTGCTGAACGCAGCAAATATCCATTTCTGTGCTCCTCCATCGGTGGATTATCATTTCCAAGACTCTTCACTGAAAACCAAATTTCAAACTTTGGGGGCAATTCTACTTCTCCAGGAGTGTTTCCATCAGAAGGATCTTAGAGTGCATCAGAAAACTTTACTTGCTCATTTGTATCCTTGATTTTGGTATGTGTCTTTGGATATTTTTTGTTCCGGTTTGTAGAAAATTGAAGTAAAAGAAATCTAAACCTAGAGTCATCTTTTCCAATTTTTGTATTTGTCTTCTTTTGGAGCTGACATAACAAAACACCATAGACTGTGTAGCTTATAAACAAGAACTTATTTCTCACAGTTCTGTAAGCTGGGAAGCCCAAGATGAAGACACAAGCAATTATGGTGTCCAGTGAGAGCTGGCTTCATGGTTTATAGACTTCTCAAGTCTTGCTGTGTCTTCACATGATAGAAGGAGAAAGAAAGTTCTCTTAGGTCTCTTTTAGAAGGGAGCTAATCCTATTCATGAGAACCCCATTCTCATGACCTAATCACCTCCCAAAAGCCCCACCTCTAAATATTTTCACTTTGAGGATTAGGTTTTAACATATGAATTTTGAGGGAATACAACCTTCAGTCTATGGCAATATCTAGATCACTTTTGTGATCTAGCTTACCTCACTTTTTTTTTGAATTTTATTTTTTTATACGGCAGGTGCTTATTAGTCATCCATTTTATACACATCAGTGTATACATGTCAATCCCAATCTCCCAATTCATCCCCCCACCCCCCCACGGCTTTCCCCACTTGGTGTCCATATGTTTGTTCTCTACATCTCTGTCTCAATTTCTGTCCTGCAAACCGGTTCATCTGTACCATTTTTCTAGGTTCCACATATATGCGTTAATATACGATATTTGTTTTTCTCTTTCTGACTTACTTCACTCTGTATGACAATCTCTAGATCCATCCACGTCTCAACAAATGACCCAGTTTCATTCCTTTTTATGGCTGAGTAATATTCCATTCTATATATGTACCACATCTTCTTTAATCATTTGTCTGTCGATGGGCATTTAGTTTGCTTCCATGACCTGGCTATTGTAAATAGTGCTGCAATGAACATTGGGTTGCATGTGTCTTTTTGAATTATGGTTTTCTCTGGGTATATGCCCAGTAGTGGTTGCAGGGTCATATGGTAATTCTACTTTTAGTTTTTTAAGGACCCTTCATACTCTTCTCCATAGTGGCTGTATCAATTTACATTCCCACCAAACGTGCAAGAGGGTTCCCTTTTCTCCACACCCTCTCCAGCATTTATTGTTTGTAGATTTTCTGATGATGCCCATTCTAACTGGTGTGAGGTGATACCTCATTGTAGTTTTGATTTGCATTTCTCTAATACTTAGTGATGTTGAGCAGCTTTTCATGTGCTTCTTGGCCATCTCTGTGTCTTCTTTGGAGAAATGTCTATTTAGGTCTTCTGCCCATTATCGGATTGGGTTGTTTGGTTTTTTAATATTGAGCTGCATGAGCTATTTATATATTTTGGAGATTAATCCTTTGTCCGTTGATTCGTTTGCAAATATTTTCTCCCATTTTTAGGGTTGTCTTTTCATCTTGTTTATTGTTTCCTTTGCTGTGCAAAAGTTTTGAAGCTTCATAGGTCCCATTTATTTTTGTTTTTATTTCCATTACTCTAGGAGGTGGATCAAAAAAGATCTTGCTGTGATTTATGTCAAAGAGCTTTCTTCCTAAGTTTTCCTCTAAGCATTTTATAGTGTCCGATCTTACATTTAGGTCTCAAATGCATTTTGAGTTTATTTTTGTGTACGGTGTTAGGGAGTGTTCTAATTTCATTCTTTAACATGTAGCTGTTCAGTTTTCCCAGTACTACTTATTGAAGAGACTGTCTTTTCTCAACTGTATATCCTTGCCTGCTTTGTCACAGATTAGTTGACCATAGGGGCATGGGTTTATCTCTGGTCTTTCTGTCTTGTTCCATTGATCTATGTTTCTGTTTTTGTGCCAGTACCATATTGTCTTGATTACTGTAGCTTTGCAGTATAGTCTGAAGTCAAGGAGTCTAATTCCTCCAGCTCCATTTTTTCCCTCAAGGCTGCTTTGGCTATTCGGGGTCTTTTGACACTCCATACAAATATTAAGATATTTGTTCTAATTCTATAAAAAATACCGTTGGTAATTTGATAGGGATTGCATTGAATCTGTAGATTCCTTTGGGTAGTATAGTCATTTTAACAGTATTGATTCTTCCAATCCAAAAACATGGTATATCTCTCCATCTGTTGGTATCATCTTTAATTTCTTTCATCAGTGTCTTATAGTTTTCAGCATACAGGTCTTTTTTCTCCCTTGGTAGGTTTATTCCTATGTATTTTATTCTTTTTGTTGCAGTGGTAAATGGGAGTGTTTCCTTAATTTCTATTTCAGATTTTTCATCCTTAATGTATAGGAATGCAAGAGATTTCTGTGCATTAATTTTATGTCCTGTAACTTTACCAAATTCATAGATTAGCTCTAGTAGCTTTCTGGTGGCATCTTTAGGATTCTCTATGTATAGTATCATGTCATCTGCAAACAGTGACAGCTTTACTTCTTCTTTTCTGATTTGGATTCCTTTTATTTCCTTTTCTTCTCTGATTGCTGTGGCTAAAACTTCCAAAACTATGTTGAATAATAGTGGTGAGAGTGGACATCCTTGTCTTGTTCCTGATCTTAGAGGAAATGCTTTCAGTTTTTCACCATTGAGAATGATGATTGTTGTGGATTTGTCATATATGGCCTTTATTATGTTGAGGTAGGTTCCCTCTATGCCCATTTTCTGGAGAGTTTTTATCATAAATCAGTGTGCAATTTTGTCAAAACCTTTTTCTGCATCTGTTGAGATGATCATATGGGTTTTCTTCTTCAGTTTGTTAATATGGTGTATCACATTGATTGATTTGAGTATATTGAAGAATCCTTGTATCCTTTGGATAAATCCCACTTCATCATGGTGTATGATCCTTATAATGTGTTGTTGGATTCTGTTTGCTACTATTTTGTTGAGGATTTTTGCATCTATATTCATCAGTAATATTGGTCTGTAATTTTCTTTTTCTGTAGTATGTTTGTCTGGTTTTGGTATCAGGGTGATGGTGGCCTCATAGAATGGTGTTGGGAGTGTTCGTTCTTCTGAAGTTTTTTGGAAGAGTTTGAGAAGGATGGGTGTTAGCTCGTCTCTAAATGTTTGATAGAATTCACCTGTGAAGCCATCTGGTCCTGGACTTTTGTTTGTTGGAAGATTTTTAATCACAGTTTCAATTTCATTACTTGTGATTTGTCTGTTCATATTTTCTATTTCTTCCTGGTTCAGTCCTGGGAGGTTATACATTTCTAAGAATTTGTCCATTTCTTCCAGATTGTCCATTTTATTGGCATAGTGTTGCTTGTAGTAGTCTCTTAGGATGCTTTGTATTTCTCCTTTTTCATTTCTAACTTTAGTGATTTGAGTCCTCTCCCTCTTTTTATTGATGAGTCTGGCTAATGGTTTATCAATTTTGTTTATCTTCTCAAAGAACTAGCTTTTAGTTTTATTGATCTTTGCTATTGTTTTCTTTGTTTCTGTTTCATTTATTTCTGCTCTGATCTTTATGATTTCTTTCCTTCTGGTAACTTTGGGTTTTGTTTGTTCTTCTTTCTCTAGTTCCTTTAGGTGTAAGGTTAGATTGTTGTTTCTTGAGGTAGACTTGTATAGCTATAAACCTCCCTCTTAGAACTGCTTTTGCTGCATCCCATAGGTTTTGGATCATTGTGTTTTCATTTTTATTTGTCTCTAGGTATTTTTTGATATCCTGTTTGATTTCTTCAGTGATCTCTTGGTTATTTAGTAACGCATTGTTTAGCCTCCATGTGTTTGTGCTTTTTACGTTTTTTTTTTTCCTGTAATTGATTTCTAATCTCATAGTGTTGTGCTCAGATAACGTGCTTGATATGACTTCAGTTTTCTTAAATTTACTCAGGCTTGATTTGGGACCCAAGATGTGATCTATGCTGGCGAATGTTCTGTGTGCACTTGAGAACAAAGTGTAATCTGCTGTTTTTGGACGGAATGTCCTATAAATATCAACTAAACCTACCTGGTCTATTGTGTCATTTAAAGCTTGTGTTTCTTTATTAATTTTCTGTTTGGATGATCTGTCCATTGGTGTCAGTGAGGTGTCAAATTCCCCCACTATTATTGTGTCACTGTTGATTTCCTCTTTTATAGCTGTTAGCAGTTGCCTTATGTATTGAGGTGCTCCTTTGTTGGCTGCATGTATATTTATAATTGTTATATCTTCTTCTTGGATTGATCCATTGTTCATTATGTAGTGTCCTTCCTTGTCTCTTGTAACATTCTTTATTTTAAAGTCTATTTATCTGATATAAGTATAGCTACTTCAGCTTTCCTTTGATTTCCATTTGCATGGAATATCTTTTTCCATCCCCTCACTTTCAGTCTGTATGTGTCCCTAGGTCTGAAGTGGGTCTCTTGTAGACAACGTATATATGGGTCTTGTTTTTGTATCCATTCAGCAAGCCTGTGTCTTCTAGTTGGAGCATTTAATCCATTCACATTGAAGGTAATTATCAATATGTATGTTCCTATTACCCTTTTCTTAATTGTCTTGGGTTTGTTTTTTAGGTACTTTTCTTCTCTTGTGTTTCCCACATAAAGAAGTTCCTTTAGCATTTGTTGTAGAGCTGGTTTGGGGGTGCTGAATTCTCTTAGCTTTTGCGTGTCTGTAAGGCTTTTGATTTCTCCATCAAATCTGAATGAGATCCTTGCTGGGTAGAGTAATCTTGGCTGTAGGTTTTTCCCTTTCATCACTTTAAGTATATCATGCCACTTCCTTCTGGCTTGTAGAGTTTCTGCTGAGAAATCAGCTGTTAACCTAATGGGAGTTCCCTTGTATGTTATGTGTCATTTTTCCCTTGTTGCTTTCAATAATTTTTCTTTGTCTTTAATTTTTCCCAATTTGATTACTATGTATCTAGATGTGTTTCTCCTTGGGCTTATCCTGTATGGGACTCTCTGTGCTCCCTGGACTTGGGAGGCTATTTCCTTTCCCATGTTAGGGAAGTTTTCGACTATAATCTCCTCAAATGTGTTCTCGGGTCCTTTCTCTCTCTCTTCTCCTTCTGGGACCCCTGTAATGCGAATGTTGTTGCATTTAATGTTGTCCTAGAGGTCTCTTATGCTGTCTTCATTTCTTTGCATTCTTTTTTCTTTATTCTCTTATGCAGCAGTGAATTCCACCATTCTGTCTTCCAGGTCACTTATCCGTTCTTCTTTCTCAGTTATTCTGCTATTGATTCCTTCTAGTGTAGTTTTCATTTCAGTTATTGTATGGTTCATCTCTGTTTGTTTGTTCTTTAATTCTTCTTGGTCTTTGTTAAACATTTCTTGCATCTTCTCGATCTTTGCTGCCATTCTTTTTCCGAGCTCCTGGATCATCTTCACTATCATTATTCTGAATTCTTTTTCTGGAAGGTTGCCTATCTCCACTTCATTTAGTTGTTTTTCTGGGGTTTTATCTTGTTCCTTCATCTGGTACGTAGCCACCTGCCTTTTCATCTTGTCTGTCTTTCTATGAATGTGGTTTTTTTCCCCACAGGTTGCAGGATTGTAGTTCTTCTTGCTTCTATTGTCTGCCCTCTGGTGGATGAGGGTATCTGAGAGGCTTGTGCAAGTTTTCTGATGGGAGGGACTCTTGGTGGATATAGCTGGGTGTTGCTCTGGTGGGCAGAGCTCAGTAAAATTTTAATCTGCTTGCCTGCTGATGTGTGGGGCTGGGTCCCCTCCCTGTTGCTTGTTTAGCCTGAGGTGACCCAATACTGGAGCCTACATGCGCTCTTTCCTGGGGCTAATGGCGGACTCTGGGAGGGTTCACACCTAGGAGTACTTCCCAGATCTTCTGCTGCCAGTGTCCTTGTCTTCATCGTGAGACAGAGCCACCCTCTGCCTCTGCAGGAACCTCCCCCAACACTAGCAGGTAGGTCTGGTTCAGTGTCTATGGGGTCGCCGCTCCTTCCCCTGGGTCCTGATGCGCACAGTAATTTGTGTGTGCCCTCCAAGAGTGGAATCTCTGTTTCCCCCATTCCTGTCGAAGTCCTGAAATCAAATCCCGCTAGCCTTCAAAGTCTGATTCTCTAGGAATTCCTCCTCCCATTTTCGGACCCCCAGTTTTGGAAGCCTGACGTGGGGCTCAGAACCTTCACTCCAGTAGGTGGACTTCTGTGGTATAAGTGTTCTCCAGTTTGTGGGTCACTCCCCCCCAGCAGTTACGGGATTTGATTTTTTTGTGATTGTGCCCCACCTACCATCTCAATGTGGCTTCTCCTTTGTCTTTGGATGTGGGGTATCTTTTTTGGTGAGTTCCACTGTCTTCCTATCAATGATTGTTCAGCAGTTAGTTGTGATTCCAGTGTTCTTGCAGGAGAGAGTGAGACCACATCCTTCTACTCCATCATCTTGAACCAATGTCTAGCTTACCTCATATTTATTATTTATTTAGTTATTTATTTTTGCGGTACGCGGGCCCCACACTGCTGTGGCCTCTCCCACTGTGGAGCACAGGCTCCGGACGCACAGGCCCAGTGGCCATGGCTCACGGGCCCAGCCACCCTGCGGCATGTGGGATCCTCCCGGACCGGGGCACGAACACACACCCCCTGCATCGGCAGGTGGACTCCCAACCACTGCGCCACCAGGAAAGCTCACCTTATATTTATTTTAAAATATTTTTAACGGTATGGAAAGATGGACCCCAAAATCATAACAGTGGTTACATCTGGGAACTGGGATGAGTGTGAAAGGGGGCTATAAATCAAAGTGGTAGTGGAAAAAATGGTCTTTACTTAAGTTTTGCTATATTGTTTTAACTTTTTGCTTTGGAATAATTATAAATTCGTAATAAGTTGTGAAGATATTACAGAGAGGTCCCATCTTCCCTCTCCCAGTTTTTCCCAATAGATCTGTGAATTTTTACACTAACTCTAGCATAGTATCAAACCTAGGAATTTGATATGAGTACAGTGTGTGTGTCTAGTTGTGTCATTTTATTACATGTGAAATTCATGTAACTACCACCATTTTTTGCTTTATTTTTAAAAATTAGACCACATGTATTTATGTTATTTGAACAATTAATTTTAAAAAGATGATGAAAATTACTGTGATCTCAATTCATTCATTCTTTTATTCAACAAACAGTGACTACATTTCTTCAATTGTTTGGCTCTGTCATAATTAATTTAACCAATTCTTTATTCTCAATCATTACCAATTTATTATCCTCTTTGCTTTGGTCCATTCAGGTTTCTTGTTGCACCTCTAATAAACTCCTTCCCCTTTCAGGGACTTTGCATCTGCTGTGTTCCCTGACCTTTTCCTTGGTTCTCTTGGTATTCACAATATTCAGATCTTCTCAGAAGTCACTTCTTGAGGATAGCCCTTCCTAACCACCCTGTCTGTTCAACTCCATTTGAGCTATGCACTCACTTAGCAAAGCCTTCTGCATTCTGTCTAACGTATCTTGTCCACTTTTCTTGTCATTATCTCCTTATTCTTTAATTTTTTCTTCAGTGCACTTAATTTCTCCATGAGTTATAGTATGTATATTTTGTCTTTTATCATGTTTTTCCTTTTATATTATATATTCTGTAAGGACAGGGACCTTGGTCTATCTTATTCATCAAGTGTGTGGCACAGAGTAAGCACACAGAAATATTCAAGTAAATAAATAGCTTTGTTTTGAGCATAGTGTTACCTAAGTCTTTATATGAAAGAGGAAGAAGCTTGTGTAAAAGTAGAGCTTCACCAAAAGCAATAAATGAATTTTACAGGAGAAAAACTCTGGGTGGCAAGGAAGAATGGGAAACAATTGAATCAAGGTCATAAAGGGAATTAGTTTTTTAAGGATGAAAGAAGGGAGGCAACAATACTGGGTTAATCTAAGGAAAGTAGGAGTCAGATGATTTGGTGAAAGTAGGGCAGAATGTGTTTAGTTAAGAGTTTGAAAAAAGGGAAGAAATGCTGGCAACAGCCCATGTATCTATTAATATTTCATCAAATAGGATCCAGCTAAGACAGATAATTTAATTGGAAGTTTAGCAAATGCTTGATTAACCAGCTCTCGATCTATTTCTTTTAAAATCCACTTGACTATCTTTCTGGTTACTAGAAGTCAGGTAATGAACGTGAATTACTGGAGTACAGACTGGAAAAGTTTTGCTGGAAGGGGTAGTCAGAAGATATCTGGAACCAGAACTGCTGTAGTAGTCATGAAATTTCCTTCCCACTAGTCATGAATGCTTTCTTCCCACTCTTATTGGATTAAAGGCACTTTAAGACAGGTAGTACTGTCAAGGGCAGAAATATAAAATGTATCAGCTGATGAGCACTCATAGTTTGATTATACGGTACAAATTCATTAGAACTACATCAATCTAAATACCTGGTTGAGGTGGATTTGCCATTAGGCTAATGAAGCTTAAGTTACAGGACTCCTCGTTTATACCAAGTGTTTTCCAAGGACCTAGGAAGGACTCTAGTAAGAATCCTAGCAATGTATTTACATGGTAATTTGATATTATAAGATATGTTGAAATAATGTATTTTAAACATAATGGGTTAAGATCTTTGTCTCCACTTTAACTTTTCCTCTGTCATACTTTTGTTGGATGGTGTTACTGTGTTCATGAGAATTTTTGGTGCTAACTAAGGGAAATTGAGTTGGGATACATTTTGTTGGATTTAGTAGGATATTTTTTTAGGTAGTTTGCAGTCATACTATGTATTAATTTACTGCTATCCATTCTGACACAGTAAGGGCTTCCAAGAATACTCCACATGCTCAGTTTTATATCTTACCTAGTGAAGTGACTGAAGGTGAAGGAACAAAGATCCTATTGTGATATAAACATGTTTTATGGTACCTGGCACCAGAATAATGTGTATAGTGTGGAGATACAAATTTGAAATTTATGAAGTCAGAAGCTATTGTGTCAAAAATTTTTCCAGTCATTGGATATACAAAGTTATAAGCATGGGATTTGGTTCTTAGTGCTACCTAAGCAAAACAGATGTTTCATCCTGTCTGGAGTATATAAATAAGGATAACATGCAGAGTACACAATTAGAGATGAATTACACCTTTTCCTTTTTTGATCAGAATGAAAAGAAATAAAATTGAATTCTTGGTTTCATAGGACAAAAACACATAGCAGTACTATGAACAAATAGTATGTTTATGCATGACATAACCTGTTTTATGAGTCACAGATCACAATATTGGGTCACCTTTTGGAATACCTGACACATCTTCTGGTAATTCCAGGTGAAACAACACCAAATTTTATTGACATGGAGAAACAGCCAGAAAAAAGACAAATGACAAAATGTCATGTATTAATAAGTCAATGTAGTGTATGAGCAAGTTGATTACACACTTATGTAGCTCAATACACAATGGCAGCAATTTAAAATTGTTTCAAGATTGTCCTTATGTGTGCCTTAAATTCAGAATAATTTTGTATATACTTTAAGAATGATTGATTATACCAGAAATATCCTCATACATGCCAAAAACATATACCTCTTTGTTGCCCCCCCAAAAATAAATGAAGATGTTCAAAATGTCATAAAAACTTTAACATGAAAACTAAAAACCAATGATGGTCAAAAATTATGAAAATAAGGAAAAGAATCACTCTTGCTAAGAAAATGCAGATTTTAAAATGAGAAGAGAACTGGTAAAGAGAATTATAAGATAAAATATTTGCAAGTCATATATCTGACAAGGGATAATATCCAAAATATGTAAAGAATGCATACAATTCAATAGCAAACAAGAAATCCAGTTAAAATGGGCAGATTGGGAATTCCCTGGTGGTCCAGTTGTTAGGACTCTGCACTTTCACTGTTGAGGGCCCAGGTTCAATCCCTGGTCGGGGAACTAAAATCCCACAAGCTGTACGATGTGGCAACAAACAAACAAACAAGACAGAGGAACTGAATATTTACAAAGAAATATTTTTGGAAATTTTTGGAATTTTTCCAAAGAGGACACACAAATGACCAATACATACATGAAAATGTGCTCAACATCACTAATCAGCAGGGAAACACAAATCAAAACCACTTTGAGACATCACCTCATACCTGTTAGAATGACTATCATCAAAAAGACAAAAGACCATAGGTGTTGGCAAGGATGTGTAGAAAAGAGGACCCTCATGCACTTTTGGTGGAGATGTGAATTGGTTCAGCCACTGTGGAAAACAGTGTGGAAGTTCCCCCAAAAAGTAAAAATTGAACTACAATATGATCTAGCAGCTATACTTCTGGATAGCATGAGAAAATAAAATTACTTTCTCAAAGAGATAGTTGCACTCCCATGTTCATTGCAACATAGCTACAGTAGCCAAGATAAAGAAACAGCCTATGTGTCTGTCAACAGATGAATAGATAAAGAAGATGTGATATATGTGTACACACACAGTGGAAAGCCATGAGAAAGAAGAATATCAAAGACATACTGTTGTTTGAGGCAGTATGGATGTACCTACCTGTGGGTATTATGCTAAGTGAAATAAGCCTAACAGAGAAAGATAAATACTGTACGATCTCACTTTTATGTGGAATCTAAAAAAGCCAGACTCAGAAGCAGAGACTAGACTGGTGATTAGTAGTGGGTGGGGGAAAGAGGAGATGCTGGTCAAAGAGTACAAACTTCCAGCTGTATGATGAATAAGTTCTGAAAAAAAAACTGTAAAAAACACAAATACATGGAGGCTAAACAGTGCACTACTAAATAACCAAGAGATCACTGAAGAAATCAAAGAAGATATGAAAAAAATATATAGAAACAAATGACAATGAAAACACTTTAACCCAAAACCTATGGGAGGCAGAAAAAGCAGTTCTAAGAGGGAAGTTTAGAGCAATTCAATCTCACCTCAAGAAACAAGAAAAATCTCAAATAAAATACAAATGGCAATCTAACCATACACTTAAAACAACTAGAGAAAGAAGAACAAAGAAAACCCAAAGTCACTAGAAGGAATGAAATCACAAAGATCAGAGCAGAAATAAATGAAATAGAGATGAAGAAAACAATAGCAAAGATCAATAAAACTAAAAACTGGTTCTTTGAGAAGATAAACAAAATTGATAAACCTTTAGCCAGACTCATCAAGAAAAAAAGGGAGAGGATGCAAATCAACAAAATTAGAAATGAAAAAGGAGAAATCGTAATTGACACAGCAGAAATACAAAGGATTGTAAGAAACTACTACAAAAAACGATATGCCAATAAAATGGACCACCACAAAGAAATGGACAAATTCTTGGAAGGGTACAATTCTTCAAGACTGAACCAGGAAGAATTAGAAAATATAAATAGACCTATCACAAGTAATGAAATTGAAACTGTAATTAAAAATCTTCCAACAAACAAAAGCCCAGGACCAGATGGCTTCACAGACAAATTCTATGAGACATTTAGAGAAGAGCTAACACCGATCCTCCTCAAACTCTTCCAAAAAATTGCAGAGGGAGGAACACTCCCGAATTCATTCTACAAAGCCACCATCACTCTGATACCAAAACCAGAAAAAGATATAACAAAAAAGAAAATTATAGACCATTATCACTGATGAACATAGATGCAAAAATCCTGAACAAAATACTGGCAAACAGAATCCAATAGCACATTAAAAGGATGATACACCATGATGAAGTGGGATTTATCCCAAGGATGCAAGGATTCTTCAATATACACAAATCAATCAATGTGATACACCACATTAACAAATTAAGGAATAAAAACCATACGACCATCTCAATAGATGCAGAAAAAGCTTTTGACAAAATTCAACATCGATTTATGATAAAAACTCTCCAGAAAATGGGCATAGGGGGAACCTACCTCAACATAATAAAGGCCATATATGACAAACCCATAGCAAGCATCATACTCAATGGTGAAAAACTGAAAGCATTTCCACTAAGGTCAGGAACAAGACAAGGTTGCCCACTCTCACCACTCTTATTCAGCATAGTTTTGGAAGTCCTAGCCACAGCAATCAGAGAAGAAAAAGAAGTAAAAAGGATACAAATTGGAAAAGAAGAAGTAAACTGTCACCGTTTGCCAATGACATGATACTATACATAGAAAATCCTAAAAATGCCACCAGAAATTACTAGAGCTAATCAATGAATTAGGTAAGGTTGCAGGATACAAAATTAATACACAGAAATCTCTGCCATTCCTATATACCAACAATGAAAAATCTGAAAGAGAAATTAAGGAAACACTCCCATTTACCATTGCAAGAAAAAGAATAAAATACCTAGGAATAAACCTGCCTAAGGAGGGGAAAGACTTGTACTCAGAAACCTATAAAACACTGATGAAAGGAATCAAAGATGACAATAAACAGGTGGAGAAATATACCATGTTCTTGGATTGGAAGAATCAATATTGTGAAAATGACTATACTACCCAAAGCAATCTACAAATTCAGTGCAATCTCTATCAAACTACCAATGGCATTCTTCACAGAATTAGAACCAAAAATCTTACAATTCATATGGAAACACAAAAAGACCCCAAGTAGCCAAAGCAATCTTGAGAAAGAAACATGGAGTTGGAGGAATCAGGCTCCCTGACTTCAGACTATACCACAAAGCTACAGTAATCAAGACAGTGTGGTACTGGCAGAAAAACGGAAACATAGATCAATGGTACAGGATAGAATTCCCAGAGATAAACCCACGCACATATAAGCACCTAATTTATGACTAAGGAGGCAAGAACATACAATGGAGAAAAGACAGCCTCTTCAGTAAGTGGTGCTGGGAAAACTGGACAGCTGCATGTAAAAGAATGAAATTAGAACACTACCTAACACCATACACAAAAATAAACTCTAAATGGGTTAAAGACTTAAATGTAAGACCAGACACTATAAAACTTTTAGAGGAAAACATAGGAAAAACACACTTTGACATAAACCACAGCAAGATCTTTTTTGACCCACTTCCTAGAGTAACAGAAATAAAAACAAAAATAAACAAACGGGACTTAATTAAACTTAAAAGCTTTTGAACAGCAAAGGAAACCATAAACAAGACAAAAAGACAACCTTAGAATGGGAGAAAATATTTGCCAGTGAAACAACAGGCAAAGGATTAATCTCCAAAATATACAAACAGCTCATGGAGCTCAATATCGAAAAAAAAAAAAAAATCCAGTTAAAAAATGGGCGGAAGATCTAAATAGACTTTTCACTAAGGAAGACATACAGGTGGCCAAGAGGCATATGAAAGATGCTCAACATCACTAATTATTAGAGAAATGCAAATCAAAACTACAATGAGGTATCACCTCATGCTGGTCAGAATGGCCATTATCAAAGAAACTAGAAACAATAAATGCTGGAAAGGGTGTCGTGAAAAGGGAACCCTCCTGCACTGTTGGTGGGCATGTAAATTGATACAACCACTATGGAGAACAATATGGAGGTTCCTTAAAACACTAAAAATAGAACTACCGTATGACCCAGCAATCCCACTACTAGGCATATACCCTGAGAAAACCATAATTCAAAAAGAGACATGCACCACAATGTTCATTGCAGCACTATTTACAATAGCCAGGGCATGGAACCAATCTAAATGTCCATCGACAGATGAATGGATAAAGAAGATGTGGCAAATATATACAATGGAATGTTACTCAGCCATAAAAAGCAATGAAATTGAACTATTTGTAGTGAGGTGGATGCACCTAGAGTCTGTCATACAGAGTGAAGTAAGTCAGAAAGAGAAAAATACTGTATGCTAACGCATATATATGTAATCTAAAAAACAAAACAAAACAGGTACTGATGAATGTAGTTGCAGGGCAGGAATAAAGAGGTAGACGTAGAGAATGGACTTGATGACATGGGGTGGGAGCACGAAGCTGAGGTGAAGTTGAGAGTAGCATCAACGTATATACACTACCGAATGTAAAATAGTTGGCTGGTGGGAAGCAGCAGCATAGCACAGGGAGATCGGCTTGGTGCTTTGAGATGACCTAGAGGGGTTGGATAGGGAGGATGGGAGGGAGGCTCAAGAGGGAGGGGATATGGGGACATGTGTATGCATATGGCTGATTCACTTTGTTGTGCAACAGAAACTAACATGGTATTGTGAAGCAACTGTACTCCAATAAAGATCTATTAAAAAATATAGTAAAAAAAAAGAATAAGTTCCGGAAACCTAATGTATAGCATAATGATTATAGTTAATAATGCTGTATTATGTACTTGAAAGTTGCTAAGCGAGTAGATATTAAATGTTCTTACCATAAAAAAGAAATGGCAATTATGTAACCATGTATGATAACAATGTAACACAGGTATTAGCTAACCCTGTGGTGGTAATCATTTTGCAATATATAAATGTATCAAATCAACACATTGTACACCTTAAACTTACACAGTGTTACATGTCAACTATATCTCAGTAAAGCTAGTGGAAAAAAGAGAAAATTTTGAGAATGAAGATACATTCAAACGACAGGGGGTACCCAGAAAGGAGACAGCAGTAATGATAAAGAAAAACATAATATGTATGGTCGAAACAGAACATGAACTTTTGTTGTTGTTGATAAGTATTGTGATCTTCAATAAGTATCATAATGAGGATAAATTTACTCAGCACTCTTTAATTAATAATGGCTTGTTTATTCACAATCATGGTCTTAAAAATATTTATAGAGAATCAAAGAATATGTAATGGCAAAAAAAGTTTATTCTCAAACAGATTATTTGGAAAAATATGGAAATATGTCAAACTCTTACCAGATACTTGGTAGTCTATTCCAACTCTAAAACTTGCTTATATTTTTGTTTATCAGCTGTTTATAAATAAGACAGACAATGTAAACATTAGATCTTCAGACTAGATGAATACTTTTATAGCCCTTAAAAGTCATGAAGACAGTGGTTAGAGAAAACTGTATTTACTTGGATTTTGAAAATCAAATGAAAATTCACTGGACTAGTATCTTGAACATGCAAGACAAAACATTCAGTTCTATTTTTTAAAAAATATTTATTTATTTTATTTATTTAGGTTGAGCTGGGTCTTAGTTGCGGCATGCAGGCCCTTTAGTTGGCCCCATGCAAACTTCTTAGTTGGCATGTGGACTCAGTTGTGGCATGCATGCAGAATATAGTTCCCCAACCAGGGATCGAACCCAGGCCCCCTGCATCGGGAGCACAGAGTCTTACCCATTGGACCACCAGGGAAGTCCCCATTTAGTTCTATTCTGAAGTGCTAAAAGGCATAGTTGTGTCTATTATGTTTTCAAGTAAATGAGATTTACTCTTCACAAGGAAAGATGCAGAAGGGCTAAGGTAATGGAAATACGATAATGGTTGAAATTGATCAATATTTTGCAGAAGCACTTTTTAAAAAATTCCAAAGTGAAACAAATTGTGATTTATTTATCCCAAAGGGTTTATAAGGAATTAAACAAAATAATTGGAAAGCATGGACAAAATGAACCAATAAATCTAACAGATAAAGCAGACACTAAACAGTATTATTCTAGTTTCTATGTTGGATGTGACAAACACTAATTAGTTGATAATTACTGTGCACTACTATTATAATGTGAAACCCTCTGAGCAATTTTGAACTTTCTTGCCAACTGAAAATTATCAGTGATTTTTTTTCACCAAATAAATCTCTTTGGGATGACTGTAAAATGTCCTTTAGCAACATTTGTGGTCTGTCATATGACTGAAAGGTGATGATAAAGGGCTGCATGCCCTCTTTATGAACATTAACAAGTAGGCAGCATATGTATAACGTGCTCTTATTTCCTCATTCTCATCAAAGAAAAAAGCTGCATTTACGGTCCCTGAGGCTACTGCCAATTTTGAATATTTTATAATAGTAATAGGTTTTCTTTTTTCATTTGAAGTATTGTGCATACATGCCAACTCCTTTTAATATAACTATAATGAGATGATCTGCCTATTGTAAAATAATGCAAGTCCTGGTACATTGCTACAACAACATTTTAAAGAACCTAAAATATATTTTCAAATACATGGGAAGAAAGCCTATGCATAAATAAAATGCAAACAATTTAATCAAAAATTTACCAAAGCTCAATAGTTCATTTTAAATTACAAGTTACACAGACATTTTTAAAACATTTTAGAAAAAAATTGAGAAATTATAGGTTTCTGATTTGGGTGTGTATGAAAGATGTCTTCTGTGTATTTACATTTATTCAGTAAAGAATTTCAAGGAAATCAAGTAAAAATAAGTCAAAGCTAAAAAAATTATAAAATCAAGGGATGTCATTGTTAGAAATTATTTTGAGATCAGAAATAAATTGTAAAAACTTCTCATGATATCAAAGGTAGCAATCTGATAACAGGAGAGAGAAGTTTTGAAAAACCGTAATGATAGGCTCTTTTATTATTTTTTAATGCATTTAAACATAGGGAATGGGTCACATACATTAGAAAAAAACATTAGAAAATGTGAATATCTTTCTATTTTGAATGCATTATTCACTACATAAGAAAATTTAAAATGCTGAGAAATAGTGTACTTCATATATTAAAATGTTTATGATTTTTTCTCAAATGTGACTACAATCTAAAAATTCTTAAAAGTATCAGTGATAAGTTGTAAAACTAAACTAAACTATTAATAATAAAAAATAAAATTCATTCAACCATGGTGTTCTCTCTAAAGCAAATTATAACAAAATTATTGACTTACAAAGAGATAATCTTAAAAGTGTCCAACATTTTAGGATAAAAAATATTATTGGTAGATAATTAACTCAATCAATAGATTATTTTCTGTTTTTTGTGTGTGTGTGATACTTATGTTACTTGCCTATTTTTAAAAATTGTGATTTGCAATATCTTTAGATAAATATTCCTATCCATGCCTAATCTTGTGTTCAAAATTTTATATTTATCTTAAAAAGATCAATCTCTAAACTTTATAAGTTTCAGGCACTATAAAACCATCAACTGGTTGTAATTTCAGTGCTAACAAGTAAAAACTGAAAATTGCTGCTCACAACCTGTGCTTGCTTTAATCATGAAGTAACATTTTACAGACAAAACATGCAAACTAACTTTTGGCTATGGAACAGAAGTCAGTGCAGGATATAATCCCTGAGAGAGCAAAGATATATATGATTCTCGCCCTAGAAGCACTTTCTGGACAATGGCACAAGGAAGTGGAGCCCCGTGTATGGCAGTCTCACTCAGGAGGGGATGATTAAAGTTTGAGGCTGTAGAGGGGGGCTGTAATTTTCAGGACAGGGATCAGAGAGGAGGCCAACTGTTCAAGCTATGCATTCATAGGGTGAGAACAGCAGAGAATTGGGAAACTGCAAACCAAGTGGAAATTCCATTGGTCATAAATTTAGGGGAGATGTAGGAATTCCAAAATAATTGGAGTGGAGAGACCACTAAACTCTCAGAGCATTCAGTTGAGACAGCAGAAAAGCCATGCCTGAGGAGAAGAGTACTCTAGCCTTAGAATATGGGCTTCTTTTTAGATTCACACTTTAAAAATCTTTTTTAAAAGCCTCAAAAGGACAAGTTAACCTGCTATTAAGTTAGCTTCCTGCCAAAATAAGAAGCAACACCATTCACAGTCATCATGTAGTATCCATAATGTTCAATATTCAATCAAAAATGAAGCAGAAAAACATGAGCTTTTAACAGGAAAACAGTCAATAATACAGGTTCAAAGAATACAGAAATTATTGAATTAGCAGATTAAATCTTTAAAACCATAATTATAAGTATGTTTAAGGATTTGTGAAAAAGATAAAACTATTAAGGAAAAAGAAAGATGGAGAATATTAATAGAGAAATAGAAACTATAGGAAAGATCCAAATGAAATTCTAGAAATAAGAATTAAGATATCTGAAAATTATCAGTGCCTAGGATTTAAAAACTGGTGGTGCAGAAGAAAAGATTATAAACTTGTAGACAAGTAAGAAGAGACCATGCAAACTAAATCACAGAGATAAAAGGCTGAAAAACAACAAACTGTCAGAGACCTGTGGAAAAATATCAATCAAATACATATGTAATTAGAGACCCAGAAGGAGAGGCGATATTGTGTTAAGAAAATTCATTGAAAATATGACAGAAAATTTTCAAATTTGATGAAAAATAAACCCCCAGGTCCAAGAAACTCAGTGAACCTATAGGAGAATAAAAACAAAAAAAATTAATAGGCATATCACACACAAACACCTGAAAATCAAAGAGAAAGAAAAAATCTTACAAGTAGCAGAGGAAAAATAAACACATAACATTGACAGGAACACAGCTAAGAATAAAAGCTGATTTCTTGTTAAGAATACTGTAATCCAGATGGCAATGGAAGTGCATCATTAAGGTGCAGAAAGAAAAAAAAAGGAAACTGCCAACCTAGAATTCTATATTCAGCTAAACTATTCTTCAGAAATTATGGTGAAATAATGACATTTTAGGAAAATAGAAACTGAAGAATGTGTCCGCAGCAGACTAACCATGTAAGAAGTAGTAAAGGAGGTTCTTCAAGCCAAAGAAAGATGACACTATATGAATATCGAGGTCTACGCAAGGGAAAATACAGCATCAGAAATTATAAATATGTGGTAAAATAAGGTATTTTTCTTGTTTTTAAAAACTTTTACAAAAATGTTTTAAAGTAAATTAATAATAGTGTATTGTGAAGTCCATAACATATGCAGACATAAAATGAATGCTTAAATTAGCACAAAATATAAAAGAGTGGTAAATAGAATTGTGCCATTGTAAGGTTATTAAACTGTATGTAAAGTGGTATATGTTTATTCATGATAGACATCCTTGACATCTTTGAGCCTCACAAGGCTCCAAAGGCCTAGCTTTGAGGTCCCCTACTCTCTCACCCAGTAGAAAAGCCTGGTTGGTTTCCCTATCAGCTGGACCACTTGCACCCTACCAAGTCTTAACCTAATAAGTTTCATTTCTCTGCCAGCCCACAGAATTATTCAACCAAGCCAATCACATTCTCCTGCAGGAGCCAAGTGTCATCCACACTCTTGCCACCACAAAGCCATGGCCTGTGCTGGTTCACTCTGCTCCTGAGTGCAATCCCTTGCAGCCCTGCATGGCTTGCAGTGTTCACCTCTCCTGAGGCTATGGGTATATGTAACTAAAAAGTTCTTGCCAGTCTTATATGTCCGGTATTTAGGTTTAATATGTTTGGCCATCTTGTACTATTTAGGGCAGGGGATCCCTCATATGCTATGGTAAAAAATATTTTAATACTGATGCAAAGAAGACAGGGAAAGAAGAACAAAAGAATATATTGGACAGATTAAAAGAAAACAGCAAGATAGTAGAACTAAATGCAGTCAAATCAATTACAGTAAAGATAAATTGATTAAATGTTTGGTTTAAAGATATACAATGTTGGATTTGATTAAAAGCAAGAAAGAATTACATAGTTATTACAAGAGATATTTTAATAAAATGTCACTGATAGGTTAAGAGTTAAAAGGAGTAAAAAAAAGTAGACAAACATTAATCATAAGAAAACTAGAGTGGCCATGTAAATAATATCAAAATATACTTCAATATAAATTATATTATCAGAGATAAAGAGGGATATTATATACACTACGATGAATGAATCAATGCATCAAGAGACTTAACAATCTTAAAGATGTATGCGTTTAATAATATGTCTTTAAAATAGTGAAGCAGAAAATGACAGAATTTAAATGAGTAAAAGACAAACCCAGAGCCATTTATGGAGATTTTAATATTCTTCTGTTAGTATTTGAAAGAAAAAAATATAGCCAAAAAAAAAAAATAGTTAGCGTATAGAAGATCTGAAATAAAACAATCCACTTTAGAACTGCAGAATTCAATTTTTTTCAAGTGTACATGGAACATTCACCTTGATGGACCCTATGCTGGGTCATAAACTGCCTTAAATTTCAGAAGACTGTAATATTAAAGAGTATGTTCTATGACCACAATTGAATTAAATTAAAAATCAATAACAAAAAGCTATGGGAAGTCTCAAATGTTTGGAAATAAAAAAATATATACTTCTAAATAACCAATGGATCAAACATGATATCACAAGTGAAAGTGAAAATCTTTTGGACTAAATGATAATGGAAACCTGTCAAAATTTGTTGGGATATAGATTAAAAAGAGCTTATGAGGAAATTTATATCTCTAAACGTTGTATTATAAACCAACAAAGTTTTTTAAGTCAATGGTCTAAGTTTCTACCTTAAGTTAGAGAAAGAAGAACAAATTAAAAAATAATTTAGTAAAATGAAGAAAATGATAAAAAGTAGAGATCAATGAACTAGAAAACAATAGAGAAAATCAATGAAATCTGAATTTTTTGAAAACATCAATAAAATTGTCACTCCTGACTAAAATGATCAAGAAAAAAGAATACCCCAAAGATAAACATCAGAAATTAAAAAGGCAGCAAAACTGTGACCCTAAATTTATAAAATACTTAATATAGATTATTATGAAAAGTTTATGCCAATAAATGTGACAATTCAGATGAAATGAACAAGTACAAAATTGACAGAGAATAAATAAAAATTAGAATAGCTTCATATTTGTAAAAGTAATCATATACATGATTAAAAACTTCCCGAAAAGAAACCTTCAGGCCCAGATGGATTCCCTGGTAAATTCTATTAAACATGTAAGAAAGAAAAGAAAAAAAAAAACCTTAAACCCTACATCACATCATATACAAAAATTAATTCAAAATAAATCATACAACTAAGCATAAAAGCTCTAATTACAAAGCTTGTAAGGAAAAAATGGGAAAAATGCCTTCCTGACCTTGAGAAAATCACTAATAATAAAAAAAATTATAAATTACATTTCATCAAACCTTCTCAACAAAAGTATCACTAAAACTAAATAAGCAATTAACTGAAATAAAATATTTGTAATGCCTATAAATGACAAAGGATTTGTTTTCAGAAAAATATAAACCACTCCTACAAACAGCCTCATATAAAAAAAAGCCAAAGACTTAAAAAGACATTTCAGGAAGGAAGCTGTACGTGGAGCAAATAAACTTAAGTGCTCACCAATAATAGTGATTTAGGAAATGCAAACTAAAGCCACATGACATACTATACTGGTGGCTAAAATAAAAAAGATTGACAGCATTCAGTACTGATAAGAATGAAAAAGAACCAGGAATCGTACACTACTTGTGGAAGTGTAAAATGGTACAGCCATTTTGATTAAAAGTTTGGCATTTTCTTATAAAGTTAAATATACACTTCTGCTATTACCCAGAAATTCCATACTAGTTATTTACCCAAGAAAACACCAAACATATATTCACCAAAGGACATAACAGTAATGTTTATAGCAGTCTTATTGAAAGTAGACCAAACCTGGATGCAACCTAAATGCTTTTCAATCAGAAAAATATATAAACTAAATGTGGTATATTTATACAATGAAATAGTACTTAAACACACAGTGACATCAATACAACTTAAAAACAATAAGCAAGGTACCAAAAAAGTACAAATTGTATGATTCCATTTATATGAAATTTTGTAACAGGTAAGTCTGGTGTAAATTAGAATAGTAGTAGTTCATACAGGTGGAGTGGAGGTTGACTGGGGAGGAAATTTCATGGGTTGATAGAAATACTTTTTTTTTCTTGGTATCTATGTGGGGTACATGGATGTGTGCTTGTAAATTGCATCAAGATATTACACTTAAGATCTGTGCATTTCACTGTTGTAAATTACACCTCATTAAAAAGTGTTGCTCATTTTATAGGTCAGTAATTTTATGATTTTCAAAAAATTTTAATTAATAATTCTGAAATTAAAACCTTGACAGTCTCTAAAGATAAAATAGTTTTAGTGCAGTTAAATTTCCTTGGCATTGTCTTAAGTGCTTCATAGGAAAAGTTTATGATCTTGAGAGTATATGCGGTTTTTGCTCTATAGTGTTGTCTGATTTGTTGAAACATTCACAACACGTTTATTTGGTTGTCCATTAGGATAATGCAGTGTTCCACTTTGAGGAATGATTTTATACTGCTCTGGACCCAGCAGTTATCACAATTCTAAACAAACATGCTCTGTTGGCTTAACCCCCAATTCTAATACAGTGCTACACTAGAAGTGACTATATGGTGTGTAAGCTTAATATTCATTCCATCGCTTTGTGGCACTTGAGCTTCATGCATTTGGAGACGCCTTTCTGATGTCAAATGTATTTTTAGTTTTCCCAAGCAGCCATTGCTTGAAGGACTGGCAAAAGGAAGGTATTCTGACAATTTGGCTGAACTCATGGAAATTTCAGCCTTGTCCAGATGGTGAGTCTCAGCTGTTGTGTGAAACAGGTAAAGGCACCATTTTAAATGCTGTTGGCAGTTTTCCTGAGCCTTGACAACAGGTGTTCCAGATTTTCTTTTTCTAAAATGTCCTCCAAAATTACAAATTATAAGGTATTATGTTTGTTTTGAAAACAAAGGAAACTTTTCCCACCAGAGTGATAAGCAATTGTGATTAATCATATTGTCAGAACTCTACCTCTAAATTCTATATGATTGAGGTAAGGTGCAATTTGATTTATTTTTTCACTAAGATATAGCTATGCAAGGAATATGGAAAGTACAATTCATTATTATGATAGAACTGTCAAAAATAATAGACCCTTGGCATGCAATTGCAATGGCAAGAGAGGGACATTTATGGACTGTATCCACAAAGTACTTTGGTCAGGCTCAGAGGGACTTTTGTGTATGTGTGTTGACATCACAGCCAAGCACTGAGCTATGTCAATTTTGCACAATTGATTTGTGTTTGTCATTTTAATCACCAAAATTACCAGCCCTATTCCAGTTATCTGGGTCATTAAAGTGATGGAATTAGATTGACTACTCTTGATCTGATTGCTCACTAGGAAATTGATCTTCAAAGAGACATGGCTACTGTGACAACAAACCATGATAATGGGATACTAAACAGCTGTGAATTGGGAGTTGTTCCCAAGAGGCTAGAGTTTTTGCTCAGGAAAGAGTCATGGGACTTTTGAAATGTCTCATAGAAATTAACAAACTAAGAATTTGCCACTTTTATGGAATCATTGCTTAATACAACAAACTAGCTAAATACTTCAATAAAAATGTGAACAATCCACTCTCAGACCTTTTATTTTTCTTCTTTATTAGACTCACTATTTTGTGGAGTTCAAATAAAATTTCAAGAAAATATTTCTTAGGCTACTAGCTGATTTTTACTTTCAAACTCAAGGAAGCCAGGGGAAAAAAAGACAATTAGTAAAATATAATCCAACAGATGGAGTGACTTAAAAGGAAGCTCTTAGGAGAAGTATTTTCCAGGTTTGGAGGATGTAGTTACTAATAATAAATCTTTATTTCTTGTTGATTTCTCCCAAATTGCCTTTTTTCCCATATTCTCATATACCTCTTCACTGCTGGCTTGCTGTGTACATCCTCTAAATTACCCTGATATATGTGCTGTTTCTCTTTCTGAAACAATCCATCTGCCATAGTTGTCGAAATTTCATCTGCTAGCACAGTTGTTATTTGTCTCTCACCCTCTTCACCTTGGCTGTTCTTGCATGTGGATATGGATGCTTTACTGCTGTGCTTCTATCTTTAGGGACAAATAGGCAGTATCCCTCTGGTGTTGAATCATGTGCATCTCATGCCACCTATT
Source organism: Lipotes vexillifer (assembly GCF_000442215.2). Classification (NCBI taxonomy): domain Eukaryota; kingdom Metazoa; phylum Chordata; class Mammalia; order Artiodactyla; family Lipotidae; genus Lipotes; species Lipotes vexillifer. The sequence continues at coordinate 751,509 of NW_006797869.1, read as the reverse complement.
TACTACTTCAACAGATAATTATTGAGCCTTCCTACAGTCTATGAGTTAGAGTCATATATAAAACTCTCTTAATTAAGTGGCCATTATTAATTTTTCTTCTAACCAGGAAGCAGAAGACCTTTTCTTGGAGAACTTAGTTCCAGCTCAGACCGAGGCTTCATTTCAGACTGCATGGAAGTCTTCCATGCTGGAAGACTACATGCTTCTTTTGGAGTTAAAAATGTTCTGACAGATGCCATTCCTTGTCTCTACCTGAGTACTGAAGCAGATATATATATATATATAGTGACATAAGGCAAATATATACCAAAATAGAACTTTTTTTTTTAAACAGATGAAGTAGATATTGTGATATGTCTTATATCTGCAGCTCAGTGGGATATAGCCAGAGTTACCTACTCATTGCAAGGGTAGAGGCAATCTCTATAAAATGTGTAGGGAGGAGGATCCAGCAGAGTAGTTCTTCTTGTGGGGAGAGGAAGGGGTGGGACTACACATGCCCAGTGTATCAGATTGAGTTGCTCCTTGTCCCTTGGTGACAGTTTGGTGAAGAGACTGGGAATGAGGACAGGCAGGTTAGAGGAACTTCCACTGAAGTAAACTTGAAGAGCAGGGAAGAAACACTTCTTCCTCCAACAGAAATTGGGCAACCACTTTCCCTCTCAACCTCAGTAGGGGAGGGGGAGCTTCCACTGAATTTATGTACATTTTCCTTCCTAGACACTAGTCTTCTTCAGCTTCCATTTAGAGTTAGACATTAATTCCATAAATCCACTCTTCAGAAGTAGTATATAAGCCGAGACATAATCATCAAAGGAGCCAGGATTGTGAGCCAGGATTAGAGCTATGTGGGCAGATGAAGGAGAAAGTGCAAGGGGTCCATAAAGAGAGATCAGTGTGGTTAAAGTTAAGAGAGCAGAGTTGGGCAGGGGCCATCTCATCAGTCTTATAAGTTGAAGTAAGAATTGGGTTTTGTTCTACTTAGAATATGAAGCCATAGGAAGCTCATAAACAAATGCCAAATCTAAGGATACATTTGCTATGTTGCAGATGGATTCAAGAGAGGACAGTGGGCATAGAGGCTATTGTAGGAGTCTTGGTGAGTGGTGGATACCTTGGACTAGGGTTGTATCAGTACAGAAGTGATGGATTAGGGATAGATTTTTAAAATAGATTAGAAAATGGATTAGATACAGGATATGGGAGAAAAAAGAGAATTCAAAAATATACCCCAGGTTTTTGGTTAAAAAAAACGAGTAGATGGTGGAGTTATTTACTGAGATGAGAAAGACTTATGGGAGGATAGGTGTTTTAGTGTTGTTGTTTCCTTCCTTTTTCTTTCTTTCTTTCTTTCTTTCTTTCCTTCTTTCTTTCTTTGCTTCTTTCCTTCTTCCTCTTTCTTTCTTTCTTTCTTTCTTTGTCTTTCTATCTTTCTTTCTTTCCTCTCTCCCTCCCTCCCTCCCTCCCTTCCTTCCTTCCCTCCTTCCTGTCTTTCTTTCTGTCTTTCTTCCCTCCCTTCCTTCCTTCCTTTCTTCTTTCTCTTTTTCAGAGAACCTAGAACAAACTCTCTCTTTCAGGTTCACTTCAAAATATTCAAATGGAGATTGGATTGGCAGTTTGATGTATAAGTCTGGAACTCAGGGAAGAGTTAGGGCAGGAGACATCACCTGGAGAGTCATCAGTATGCTGATGATATTTAAAGCCAAGTGGTTGAACTAGATTTCAAAGGCAGAGGGTTTAGATATCCAGGAAAAGGGAACACAGGTCAGAAGCCTGGGTATTTCATTATCTAGCCACTTGCCCTAGAGTTGGTCTAACATATTTGAAATCCTTTGTCCCGCTCTATTTTATTAGTTTAATATCTGCATCTTTTATGGTATTTGCTCAATTGTCATGCAAAAAGAAACTCTTAATGGTAGAAAATGGAAGCTTCTATTGACACATTTGAATCAAGGTATGTTAGAAACCTCATTCCTCACAATTGTTGAATTGCATTTAACTGTGTAGGTAATGTCCAAATCCTCAGGTATTTTTTTACATTTATTATATTAGAAAGTATTCTGTTCAAAAATTGAAAAAAATTCAAACAAAGTAAATAATTGTTAGTACCATCTGGGGGATGATTTTTCCAACCAGTTCCCTGGAGAGCTTAGCAGTCATTCTTCCTGTTTATTGAATCAGCCAAATAATATAATTATAACCATATCCTAAGGGGATTTCTGCAACTTGAATCCACTATAATATCCTGGATAGGGAAATGAATATTCACCAGCTTTAGTAAGGGTTAGCTATACCTCCTTCTGTTTTGGGTAAAACTTAAGCTTGAATTTAAATGATAGTTTACCAGTTTGCATTCTCAAAAGATTCTAAAATGAAAAAACAACAACAACAACAACAAAACTCTTATAATACAAGTTAGTTTGAAAGAAAATCTGCCTTTCAAAAAAGGGATGTAGTTAGATAGCTTTCTTTCTGTCTATATTGTTTTCCTTAAAAGTTCATTTAAATTGTTATAATGATCAGAAATGTTATTTTCAGTTTAAGAAGGGACCTTTGGTTATTGTGGAAATAGTAGGAAACATTATTCCTGGATGCTGTTCTGTAAGGGCACATGTCACTAGCTTGGATGTCTAGGTTTCTGGTTGTGGGCATGAAATCAGAACTAACAAAGTCTATGTCTTATGGCACATTATTCAACTTCTTTAAAATTCAATATCTTCATCTGTGAAATGTAGATGGTCATTTTTTAAATGCCTTTGTTCTTGGCATTAACATTTTAACAACTTTTAACTTGTGAGGGGTATTATTCCTAAATCTAATACAATAAGAGAACTGATCTAGTATATTCCTGGCTACTAGTGCCGGGTATGTGCCTGATAATCAGATGCTTTCCACATAATAGTTCAATGAATAACTCTAAGAACCCTGTGCTTTAAGTATTATTATTCTCATTTTAAATTCGAGAAAACTGAAGCTCAAAGAATTTAAGTATCTTACCCAATACTGTACGGTAAATATTGGGTTGGCTAAAAAATTCGTTTGGTTAATGAATACATTGTTCAATAAAGTTCTTGGTGAAAATGAAACTTTTATTTTTACTTAAAATCAAATGAACTTTTTGTCCAACCCCACAGTTTCTAGATTTACATAACTCTAGCTCTATACACTGTCTCTTACCAGATTTCTACTTGAGTCCCAAAGAACAAAGATTATTTTTGGTGGTGGTTGTTTTTTAAGACCTATTTAAGGTTTTATTTTATTTTACTTTATATTTTATTTTGTTAAGAACAGTGAATGGGAGATCTACCCTCTTAACAAATTTTTAAGTGCACAGTATACAGTATGGTTAACTATAGACACAATGCTGTACAACAGATCTCTAGAATTTATTCATTTTGCATAACTAAATCTTTTTTTAGACTTTAAGACCTATAGAGCTATATTTTCAGACACTTGGTAATATATTTAAAATTAAAAACTAATTTTTTCTCTCAAATGTCTCAATGGCTTCAGTTTTTCATTAAATGAAATAAAAACGTGGTCCAAAAATATACAAATATGGTGCTTTAAGTGGTTAATGTTGGTCTATTACACTCCATTTCTCCAATTTCAGGAAAGCAGAACTGTATGTGCATGAAACTAAGTTTTCATGAGATAAGACAAATAAGGTTTCCAAGGAGATTTTGATAAATTCCTATTTCTCAAGTTGAACTCTGAAGACAATCAACATGACCATTTTCCAGCAAAATTCTATCAGATCAATCCAGTTAGAATTAGTGGTGGAAGCAGGCTGCAATCTGAATTTTAAACAGGCTACAGCCTCCTCATCTAATTCCTGTCTCTAGAGAATTGCATGAATATTAAATTTTGAGCCACTGGCCTAAATCTGATGTGGAAAACTCAGGTAGGAAAAAAAAGTTCAAAGTCAGTGAATTAGGAGAAGATTTCAAATAAAAGATGCTTTTGCGGAATCCTTTGAATTTCCCATGAAGTATAGTATACACAGTTTTGAATGTACTAACCTGTAATGTTAATAGGTATGGAAAACTATATCACAATATACAGTGTTTGGTTCTAAAGTGTTTCTTGTTTCAAACAACTCAGTGCATTATCCTTTCTATTGTGTTCATCTCCATCTTAGATTTTCTTTCCTTCTGATTCTTGCCTGAATAATTTCTTCATTTTTTTTCCCTCTAGGATATTTAAGAAAACCTCACCACCCACTTCCAGGTGACTTGAAAGATGTGATTCACTTTTCTTTGAATAGTGGGAGAAAAATGTTAAAGTCTTCTATTCTTGTGTCCTTGAGTTTATAACAATCTGCACAGATTCTGTTTTCAAAATATAACTTATTTTAGATTAGTTTTAGATATACAGAAAAGCTGGGAATATACTGAAGAGTTCCCATATGCCCAACACCCAGTTTACTTTATTATTAACACCTAACATTAACATGGTACATTTGTCACAATTATTAAAGCAATACTGATACATCATTATGACTAAAGTACGTACTTTATTCATTTATGGAGCCCACACTTAAGGACAGAATTATACTCCATTTTCTTGAGTCAGAGTATTCTCATAAATTATTTAGAATTCTGCATGGGAGGTTTGTCTCTACTCTCTCATTTATATATTATTCAGACATTTATATTAAGTGGCCTCATTGATATTTTTATACTTTGAGTTATAATCAAATATCATTTTATATATTTTGTTGCTCAAATATTCCAGCTTTGGCCATTGGGAACTCTTTCAGGTTTTTCTTTGTCCCTTTGTCATCTTTAACATACTCCCATCATTGTGGGTGTGGTGTGGTGTGGTATGGTGTGTGTGTGTGTTTGTTTCTTTGAGCACTTCCTTACTTTCTGGCACTACAAGATGCTCCAGGCTTATTTTGTATAATTTCTGCTCTAGTCCTGAATTACCAATTTTATTAAGGAGTTCTGATTTATTAGTGATCATAGGCTCCTTTCATTTGATTGTATCCATTCCCTGTTGGCATTAGATTCTCAGTGACTGTAATGACAAACTGAAGAATAATACAACTCATGTGGCTCCCATGCCAAGTAAATGTATTTTTGTGTTTTAAAATTTAAATGCGTATATATTTTGACCTTGTTTTATCTCAGAGGCAACCATAAAGATAGTATTAGGTAATAGATTTAGCAAATTAAATAATAGACCCTAACTTCTTATTAGTTACAACAAAATTCTGGTCATTTTAAATAAAATTTATTGGAAAGAATAAATCATAAGTAGGTTATATATAACCACAGAGATTTTTTAAGTTCATATGAAAAAGAATATTTACAGATGCTCTGTGCTGATTATGATGATTTATATCAACTTAAGTATAAGTATTTAAGTATATATGCATACCTTTAAATAGTACCAATTTAAACTCTATTTATTTGTCCATTATAACAAAAAGGGAAGTAAATTTAATCTTTAATAGTTTATCTTCTATTTCACATTTTGTTAGCATTTTTGGTTCATATACCTGAATAGTATTAATAGAAAAGTAAGAGTATATCTTGTACTGCATTTGTGTGGTCAGCCTACAGTATTTGGGGATACTTAGTAATATATAACACTTGTATTGTGTTTTATAAATTACGTTTCACAGTCCTTATTCATTTGAGCCTCAATTTTAAAAATAACGTGAAATTAAAGAAAAAAATTTAAAAATTCTGTTTGAGATTTTCTAAACTTGGAAATTGGTATGGAAAAGATAAGGAAGATTTTGGCTCAGAAAGAGGGATTTTTCCATTACAGAATATGTCTATTTTTCTTCTGTAGGAACAGAAAAGCAAAATCCATACTAAAAACATTAGAACTAGGCAATAAGTCTATTTTGGTTTAAAATGTGTCATGAATCAAAGAAAATTTTGTACTAGCCAGAACAACCTCGCTAAAGAAATGTTCTGATTATATAAGATAGAACAATTATGTCAATAGTAATTATACACCTACTCCTCCCACTGATCTTTTTTCACTGAGAAGTAATTGACATATAATATTCATGTTTCTAAAATGTAAAATTCAGTGCTTTTCAGTATGTTTACAAAGTTGTCTAATCACCTTCACTATCTAATTCCAGAACCCTTCATAACCCCCAAAGAAACCCTTACCCATTAGCTGTTACTACATATTTTACCCTCCCCATACCCCTGGCAACCACTAACCTACCCTCTGTCTCCATGCATTTACCTATTCTGGGCATTTAATATAAACCAAATCATATAATATGTGGCCTTTTGCGTCTGTTTCTTTCACTCAACATAATGTTTTTAAAGTTCATCTCTCCTTTTTATGACTGAATAGTATTTCATTGTGTGGATATGCCACTCTTGTCAGTTCATCAGTTGATGGACATTTGTTCTTTCTCACTTTTTGGCTGTTATGAATAATGTTGATAAGAATATTCATGAACAAATTTTCTGTGAACGTTTGCTTTCAATTCACTTGAACATATAACTAGGAGTAGAATTGCTGGTTAGTGTGATAACTCTATGTATAATTCCTTGAGGACCTATCAAACTGCTTTTTAAAGCAGCTACACAGTGTTACAGTTTGATCAGCAATATTTGAGGATTTCAGTTTCTCCACATCCTCATCAACACTTAAACTTTTGTATTTATTTCCCATATATATTTTTTCCATGTAATCATACTAGTGAATGTAAGGTGATATCACCTTGTGGTTTTGAGTTGCATTCTCTAACGGCTAATGATGTTGAGCATCTTTTCATGTGCTTATTAACTATTTGTATGTATTCTTTGGAGAAATGTTTATTGAACACTTTTCACTTTTTATTTGTGTTATTTTTGTCTTTTTATTGTTGAGTTGCAATAGTTCTTTGTATATTCTGGTTATTAGACCCCTCTAAAATATATGATTTGCAAATACTTTCCCATTCTATAGATTGTCTTTTCCATTTCTTCTTATTTTTGAGGTAACATTACTTTATAACCTTGTATAAGTTTCATGTGTACAGCATTACATTTCAACTTCAGTACACTATAGTGTGCTCACCACCAAAAGATTGGTTTCCATCCATCACCATAAGTTTGACCTCTTTTACCTGTTTCACCATCCCTCCAACCTTCTGGTGACTACTACTCTGTTCTCTGTATCTATGTGTTTGTTTTTGTTTGGTTTAATTTGTTTATCTTGTTTGGTTTTTATAATCCATATATGAGTGAAATTATACAGTATTTGTCTTTCTTTGTCTGACTCATTTCACTTAGCATAATACCCTCAAGGTCCATCCATGTTGTCACAATGGCAAGGTTTCATCTATTTTTATGGCTGACTAGTATTCCAGTTATAAATATACACTACATATTTATTCATTCATCCTTCAATAGACACGTTAGTTGTTTCCACACCTTGGCTATTGTAAATGATGCTGCAATGAACTTAAAGGTACATATATCTTTTCCAATTAGTGTTTTTGTAATCTTCAGATAAATACACAGGAGCAGAATAGCTGGAACATATGGCAGTTCTATTCTTATTTTTTTTGAGGAATCTTCATACTGTTTTCTATAGTGGCTGTACCATTTTACATTTCTAACAACAGTGTATGAGGGTTTTTCCTTTTCTCCACCTCTTCACCAACTCCTGTTATTTCTTGCCTTTTTGATAATAGCTATTCTAACAGGTGTGAAGTTAGAATGTGGTTTTAATTTTCATTTCCTGTTGATTAGTGATGTTGAGCATCTTTTCATGTGCCTGTTTGCCATTTGTATATCTTCTTTGGATAAATGTTTATTCAGCTCCTCTGCTCATTTTTTAATCAGGTTGTTTGTTTTTGCTGTTGAGTTGTATGAGTTCTTTATATATTTTGAATATTAACTCCTTATCAGATACATGATTTGAAAATTATCTTTTCCCATTTGGTAGGTTGTCTTTTCATTCTGTTGATGGTTTCCTTTACTGTGCAGGGCTTTTTAGTTTTATGTAGTTCCATTTGTTTATTTTTGCTTCTGTTTCCTTGTCTGAGGAGACATATACAGAAAGATATTGCTAAGACCAATATCAAAGAGTATGCTATGTTTTCTGTTTGAAGTTTTATGGTTTCAGGTCTTGCATTTAAGTCTTTAGTCCATTTTGAGTTGATTTTTGTGTATGGGTGTAAGATAGTGGTCTAGTTTCATTCTTTTGCATGCGGCTGTCCAGTTTTTCCAATACTGTTTATTGAAGAGAGCGATTTTAGGATTTTGGCTTCTATTTTTGTGAAAAATGTCACTGGGATTTTCATAGGAATTGCACTGAATCTTTAGATTGCTTTAGATAATATGGCTATTTTAACAATGTTAAGTCTTCCAGTACATGTACGTGGAGAATCTTATCATTTCCTTGAAAGACTTTAATTTTTTATTGTTAATTAAGAAAGACTTTAATTTTTTATTGTTAATTAAGATGTAATCTGTGAGGTTTTTCTAATTACCCTTTATCAAATTGAGGAAGTTCCTTTCTATTCCTAGATTTTTAGTGTTTTTTGTCATGAAAGGGTGTTAGATTTTGTCAAATGCTTTTTTGGTTTTTATTGAGATAATTGTTTTTGTTCTTTATTCTCTTAATATGGTATATTGCTTTGACTGAATATTTTTATGTTCAGATAACCTTGGATTTCTGGAATAAGTTCCACTAGGTCATGGTATATATTCTTTTTATACGGTGCTAGAGTTAGTTGCTGTAATAGTTTCCTACTGCTGCTCTAACAAATTACCACAAACATGTCTTAAAACAAAACAAATTTACTGTATTTCATTTTTGAAAGCTTGAAGTACAAAATGGGTCTTACTAGGCTAAAATGCTGCATTCCCTCTAGAAGCTCTGGTGGGAGGAGAGATTTTTATCCTTGCCTTCCAGCTTTTAGAGGCTGCCTGCATTCCTTAGCCCATGGAATCTTCCTTCATCTTCAAAGCTAGCAGTGTAGCATCTTCAGATATCTCTCTGACTGACTCGTCTGCCCTTTTCTTCCTCTTCCACTTTTAAGGACCTTTGTGATCACATTGGACCCCCTTGGGTAATTCAGGATTATCTCCCTATTTTAACTTCAACTGATTAACAGCCATAATTCACTGCTAACTTAATTCCTCTTTGTCATATTTACAGATCCCAGGGTTTAGAATCTCTTAAGGGAGCCAATATTCTACCAACAACAGTTTGCTAGTATTTTGTTGAGAATTTTTGCATTTTTATTTGTAGTGGATATTGGTCTGAAGTTTTCATTTATTGTCATGTGGTTGTCTAGTTTTGGTAATAGCAGTTTTATAGAATGAGTTGGGTAGTGTTCACACCTTTTCAAATTTTTTTGAGGGCAGTTATGAAGGATTGGTGTCAATTCCTTAAGTATTTGGTAGAATTCAACAGAGAAGCTATTTGATCTTGGACTTTTGTTTGTGGGTAGTTTTTTTTATTGTTCAGTTTATCTACTTTTATAAAATTATTAAATTTTCTACTCTTCTTGAGTAAAGTTACAGTAGTTTGTGTATTTCCAAGAACATATGCATTTCATCTATGTTATCTAATTTGTTGGCATGCAATCTTTCATAGTACTCCTTCTAAGCCTTTTTATTTCTGTAAGATTTTAGTGACATCCTGTTTTTATTTTTGCCTCCAGTAATTTGGGTCTTTGTTTTTTCTTGGTCAGACTAGCTAAAGGTTAGTAAATTTTGTTGCTCTTTTTGATAAACCAACTTTTGGTTTCATTGCTTATCTCTGTTGTATTTTCATTTGTGTTCATTATAATATTCAGTATATCTTTATATTTGCTTTCTTTGGGTTGAATTTTCTCTTCTTTTTTAAGGGAATAGGGTAGGATATTGCTGTAATATTTTCATACCTCTTTAAATATAGGCATTTTTGGCTATAAATTCCCCCTGAGCACTGCTTTAGCTGCATCCCATACATTTTGGTATGTGTTTTATTGTTTGTTTTTATTAATCTCAAAATATTCTATAATTTCCCTTATGATTTCTTACTTGACCCATTAGTTATTAAGGAAACTATTTAATTTCTACATATTTGTGAATTTACCAAATTTCCCTCTTATTATTTCTAATTTGGCTGGAGAATATACTTTACATGATTTACATCCTTTTAAATTTATGGAGACTTATGTCCTAAAATGTGGCTTATCCTGGAGACTGTTCCATGTGTAATCGAGACATTTGTATTTTGTTATTGTTGAGTGGAATGTTCTATAGATGTCTATTAGGTTTAGTTGGATTTCCTATTAAGTCTTCTGTTTCCTTGCTGGTCTTCTGCCTAGTTAATTTATCCTTACTGAAAACAGTATATTGTAGTCTCCAACTATTATGTTGAATGATTTACTTCTCTCTTCAATTCTATTTTTGCTTTATATATTTTGGAGCTCTATTCATAGGGGTGTGTGTGTGTGTGTGTGTGTGTGTATACGTATATACATATATGTTTATAATTGTTATGTCCTCTTGACAGGTTGAACTTTTATCGTTATGAAATATTCTTCCTTTTCCCTAATAATACTTTTGGTCTTAAGTCTATTTGTCTGATATTGTAGGCTCATCAGCTCTCTTTGGTTACTGTTTGCATGGTATGTGATTTTCTGTCCTTTTACTCTCAAATTATTGGTGTTGTGACTCTAAAGTGTGTATCATAGACAATATATAGTTGAGTAAATTTTAAAATACAGTGAGCTATCCTTTGCTTTTTAATTCTAGTGTTTAATCCATTTACATAAAGTAGGTTTTACATATGCCATTTAACTATAGGGTTTTTGTAAGGTTTTATTTTGTAAAAGGAGTTTTAGGTTTACAACAAAATTTAGAGGCAGGTGCAAAGATTTTCCCTATAAACCCCACCCCCCATATGCATAGCCTCCCCTGTTATTAACATTCACTATGTTCTACCAAGGATGGTACATGTTCTACCAAGGATGAACGTACATAGACATATCATAATCACCCAAAGTTCATATTTTACCTAAGAGTTTGTTCATGGTGTTGTACATTCTATGGATTTGGAAAAAGTATAATGACATATATTCACTATAATAGCATATAGAGAATTTTCACTGCCCTAAATATCCTCTGTGCTCTGCCAATTCATTTCTCTGCCTTCTCTCACCCTTTGCTGTCACTAATCTTTTTATTGTCTCCATAGTTTTGCCATTTCCAGAATATCACTACATTGGAATCCTACAGTATGTAGACTTTAGAGACTGGCTTCTTTCATTTAGTAATAACCATTTAAGATTCCTCCATGTCTTTTTATGGCTTAATAGCTCATTTATGTTTAGCACTAAATAATATTCCATTGTCTGCATGTACCACAGTTTATTTATCCACTCACCTACTGAAGAACACCTTGGTTACTTCCAAATTTGTCAATTATGAATATAGTATCTATAAACGTGTGTGTAGGTTTTTGTGTGGATATAAGCTTTCACCTTCTTTGGGTAAATATCAAGGAACACAATTCCTGGATCATATGACAAGAATATATTTAGTTTTGTAAATAAAAGCTACAGTGTCTTCCTAAGTAGCTGTAACATTTTGCCTTCCCACAAGCAAAGTATGAGAGCTCCTGTCCTTCCACATATTTACCAACATTTAGTGTTGTCAGTGTTCCAGATTTTGGCCATCTTAATATGTGTGTAGTTGTATCTCGTTTTAATTTACATTTCTCTGATGACATACGATGTAGAGCAGATTATTTAATGTCCTATTTGCCACCTGTATATCTTCTTTGATGTGGTGTCTGTTAAGCCCCATTGTTTAATCTGGTATTCTTATTATTGAGTTTTGATAGTTATTTGTATATTTTGGACAACAGTCCTTTATCAGACGTGTCTTCTGCAAATATTTTCTCCTAGTCTGTGGATTATCTTCTAATTTCTTTATATTGTCTTTCACAGAAAAGTTTTAAATTTTATTAGGATCTAGCATTTCATTTAATTCTTTAATGGGTCATATTTTTGGTGTTGTATCTAAAAGGGTATCATCATACCCAAGGTTATCTAGGGTTTTCCCTATGTTATCTTCTAGGAGTTTTATAGTTTTTCATTTTCTATGTAGGTCTGTGATCCATTTTAAGTTAATATTTGTGGAGAGTATAATGTCTGTGTCTAGATTCATTTTTTTCACGTGTGAAAGTCCAGTTGTTCCAGGACCATTGTTGGAGAGACTATCTTTGCTCCATTGTATTGCCTTTGCTTATTTGTTAAAGATCAGTTGATTATATTTATGGGTGTGTATTTCTGGGCTCTCTATTCTGTTCCATTGTTCTATTTGTCTATTTGTTCACCAATACCATACTATCTTGATAACTGTAGGTTTACAGTAAGTCTTCAACTTGAGTAGTGTTGTTTCCCCATTTTGATCTTCTCCTTCAATATTGTGTTACCTATTCTGGTTCTTTTGCTTCTCCATGTAAACTGTAGACAATTTTGTCAATATTCAAAAATAACTATGCTGGGATTTTGATTCAGATTACATTGAATCTACAGATCAAGTTGGGAACAACTGACATATTGACAGTATTGAGTCTTTCTATCTGTGAACATGGAATATTTCTCCATTTATTTAGTTCTTCATTGATTTTGTTCATATAGGTCTTGTGTATATCTTCTTAGATTTATGTGTATTTCATTTTTGAGGGATGCTAATGTAAATTATACTGTTTTTAATTTCAAATTCCACTTCTTCACTGTTAGTATATATAAAAGTGACTGACGTTTGTATATTAAGCTTTTATCCTGCTTGCTATAACTGTTTATTAGTTCCAGGGTTTTTGTGCGTGTGTGTCAGTTCTTTTGGATATTCTATATAGACCTTCATGTTATCTGGAAACATGGAAAATTTATTTTCTTGCCTATTGCATTAGTAAGTACTTACAACAAGATGTTAAGAAGGAGTGGTAGGAGGGGACATCCTTGCCTGGTACCTGATCTTAACGGGAAAGCTTCTGGTTTCTCACCATTTAGGATGATGTTAGCTGTAGGTTTTTTGTATCAAGTTGAGGAAGTTCTCCTCTATTTCTGTTTCCTGAGAGGTTTTATAGTGTCAAATGCTGTTTCTGCATTTATTGACATAGTCATTTCATTTTTATTTTTTAAGTCTGTTTTTTTTTTCTTTTAACATCTTTATTGGAGTATAATTGCTTTACAATGGTGTGTTAGTTTCTGCTTTATAACAAAGTGAATCAGCTACACATATACATATATCCCCATATCTCCTCCCTCTTGTGTCTCCCTCTCACCCTCCCTATCCCACCCCTGTAGGTGGTCACAAAGCACGGAGCTGATCTCCCTGTCCTATGCGGCTGCTTCCTACTAGCTATCTATTTTATGTTTGGTAGTGTATATATGTCCATGCCACTCTCTCACTTCGTCCCAGCTTACCCTTCCCACTCCCCGTGTCATCAAGTCCTTTCTCTAGTAGGTCTGCATCTTTATTCCCGTCTTGCCCCTAGGTTCTTCTGACCTTTCTTTTATTTTATCCCTTTTTTTAGATTCCATATATATGTGTTAGCATATGTGGTAGATTATATTAATTAATTTTAAGGTATTGAACCAGGCTTTTAAACCTGGGATAAACCCTACCTGGCTGGAATTGGTTACTTTTAAAGGATCTGTTGTATTTTCAGCCTGGCTTATTACCATCTTACATCCATGACCACAGTGTATTTTTTAAGACTGTAAAATGGAAGCCAAACCCACTGTTCCTTCCATTTTAATTTTTTTCTTTAATTTCATACTTCTGTAATTCATTCATTGTTCAATGTCTTGTCCTGTCTTCTTGTTTGATTTCTTTTTCCTTATACATAGAAGCACCTGTTGGTCAGGCCTAGCTCTATGGTCTTACTTGTTCCTATAGGTCACAGTCTGTAAAGAGACAGATGCCTATCCTTAGGCTGAGCATCAATGAAACAGCTCCATTACAAGCTATATGGAATGTGAAGGGTTTCAAAACATTATATCTACACTCAAAATTGACAAAATTATTTTAGTGTAAGCTTTTCAGGTAATGTAAGAGAAACTTCTGAGTTAAGGCATTATTATTTGATCAAAAGAATACTGAAAAAGACAGAAATTCGTTTAAAGTGGATACATGTAGAATTTCTTACTTAACTTGGAGAATTCATAGGTATACTTAAGGAATAGAATCCAAACATGAACAGTACACTAATTGCCATTTGTTTACACACACACACACACACACACACACACACACTTTTCCCCCCAGAAAAATAGGTATTGTGACCTATCAATTATTGGTTGATTTAATCTTGCTTCTTTTTCTAATTCTAGAAAGACATTTCCACTCTGAGTGTAGTGTTCAGTGAATTCATAATTGCACAGTTGACCTCTTGGGTTCATGTTCTTGAGCATGTGTCAGTGTAGGCTTGAATATTAAGTGCCTGCATTAATGCTATTTATCTCTTCCTTAATGTGATTTAATGCATTCTGTTTATATTGGAATAAAAAAGTGTCACTCGCTATTGTGTATGTCATTCTGAAAATGCAGCCTGGGTGATATTCATTTTCATGTGAAAACAATTCCAGCTCTTCTGGGCACAGAGAGGCAGCTTGTCCTCTTGTAACCATGGAGACCTATCATGGGTTTAGGACTTTAACTTGTGTGCTCCATATCAGAAGAAAATAGCTCTGGGAAGATCACAAAAGTCACAGTTTGGCCTGTAGGGAGAGAAGTGTTAGACAATGCACACTCAAGGAATTACAGATTCACATACTTTAGATTTAGTTCTGATATTTGGTGCTTTAGGTCAACTCTATTCAAAATTAGTGCAAAACAAAAGCAAGCAAATGGAAGAGTTAAGCATTTTTTCAAGCAAGTACAGTTTAAAAGAGAGTTGATTTTTCCTAAGAAAAAGTCACTATCTGCAAACCAATAAACTCTTCAAATCATTTTGATTTAAAAAATATTTTATGGGGCTTCCCTGGTGGCGCAGTGGTTAAGAGTCCGCCTGCCGATGCAGGGGACGCAGGTTTGTGCCCCGGTCTGGGAAGATCCCACATGCCGCGGAGCGGCTAGGCCCGTGAGCCATGGCCGCTGAGCCTGCGCGTCCAGAGCCTGTGCTCCGCAATGGGAGAGGCCACAACAGTGAGAGGCCCGCATACCACAAAAAAATTAAAAAATTTTAAAAAATTAAAAAAAATAAAAAATATTTTATGGCTTCCCTGGTGGCACAGTGGTTGAGAGTCCGCCTGCCGAAGCAGGGGACATGGGTTCATGCCCCGGTCCGGGAGGATCCCACATGCTGCAGAGTGGCTGGGCCCGTGAGCCATGGCTGTTGAGCCTGCGCGTCCAGAGCCTGTGCTCCGCAACAGGAGAGGCCACAACAGTGAGAGGCCCACATACCACACACAAAAAAATAAATAAATAAAAATTTTTAAAAAATTTAAAATAAGGTCCTTTCCATGTGTTACAAATCACTATATGATTTCACTCCTGCTACCATTTCTCCTCCCCCATGTCTTTTTACCTTACACCTGCTCTTGCCTCTCCTCACAAGGCTTTTTGCCCAGCTGTTTACATGGCTCATCTCCCCTCTACCCCCATCAATCTTTGTCTCAAATATATATATGCTGTTTGTCTGACCTCCCAGTATCTACCATACTCCTTCTATAATGTTAGCTTTTAAGGGAAAATACTTTGTCTGTTTTACTCACTGCCTTATCTTCAGCACTTAGAACAATGCCTGTCATATGATAGGTGCTCATAAATATTTGTTGAATAAATGGATGAAAGAATTTAATAGCTCCATTGAACTTTGATTGTAATTGCAATATTGTGCAGTCAGGTTAAAGTAAAATTCATCAGTTTCCCAAGAGTTTTCAAACAGGGTATTTGTTTGGAAAACAAAAATGATGGTAAAAATGCGTTTGCAGTAGCATAACAACTTTGACTTGTATAGTTGTGCTAGAAAAGCCAGCCCTCCAAAATAATTAACTAGACAGGTAACAACTTTCCAATAAACAAACAAATAAATGAACTTGACATTAATTATGCCAGATCTTTTAAAGTTATTATGAAAATATGATACATTCCAGTGTTTTAAAATATCTGCAACAGAGAACATGATTTTTATGCTTGTGGATATCTCAACCTCATCCAATTCCTTTTCTATCTTTTTGAACTTTAGCTTCCTAAGTATTTAGTATTTCTCTTACAGTCACAGCCTTCTTCTCTATTAAAGTGGCCATCAAATCCTTTATGTCTCAGTTTGTGGCATAAATGACTAATTACATAACCTGATACACATTAAAAACCCCAATTTTAGTTTCTGCCTGCATTAACTGGACTATATTTCCCACCTTTCTCTGCAGCTAAGGGTGGTCACATAGCCAAGTTCACACCTGAGCAGATGTCACCAAAAATTTGGGGTGCCTTCCATGAAGGCTGCTTAAAGGGAGCTGACTCAGAGAAGAGGACATCCTTTATTGTATTTCTGCTTTCTTATCCAGGCCTACAATGAGGATGTTATGATGGAGATCCAGTCACCATTTTGGGGAACATGAAGATAGGAGCCATACAAGAATGAGAGTGTGGTTGTATGGATACCTACTGTATAGCACAGGGAAATCTACTCAGTGCTCTGTGGTGATCTAAATGGGAAGGAAATCCAAAAAAGAGGGGATATATGTGTATGTATAGCTGATTCACTTTGTTGTACAGTAGAAACTAACACAACATTGTAAAGCAACTATATTCCAGTAAAAATTAACTTTAAAAAATCTAAAAAAAAGAATGATAGTATGGAAAGTTAGGGTCCTCTGAAGGCTCCTTGAAGTTACTGTATTAGTTCTTGGGTGTTGCAAATGTTCTTTAAAATGAGCGACAGATGAACTTCTATCGTGGGTAAGCCACCCATATTTTAGATTGCCTATTCCACTCATTTAATTTTAATCCTAACTTGTACCTGCCTCACAAATAATCCTCTTCATTCTATTGCCATCTTCCCACTGGACAATCGTAATAGTTTTCTAGTTTGTCTCCCTGCATTCAGTCCTTTCTATACATACTGCCAGGCTGATTTGTCTTAATCTTGATTATAGTAGTACTGCCAAAAGCCTTCAGTAGTTTACTTCTGCCAACATAAAAACACCATGTGCCTTCATCTGACCCTTGATATTTTCCATATTGTTGGATTAACCTATCTTAAACACCTTAACTTTCTCCATTCCTTCCACTTGCCGTACATTGTAACCACGGTGATCTACACCTTTATTCTACCACCTGACAACCACTGCCATATCTATAGCCTTTCTGACCACCTCTTGCAATGCCCATTCTTCCCTCTGTTGTCTATATTTCTCACATTCTAGCTAATATTTTGGTTATTGGTGTACATTTCTTTTGAGAATAGTGGTTCCATTTTATTTAGTTCTGAATTCGCCATAGACTTTTATACATGAGTGCTCAAGAAGTTATTATTAAATGAATGGATGGATGGATCAATAGCTGAATACTGGCCATGTTTCTTTTCCAGTTCCTCACTTCATTTCACACACTGATTCCAACACTGGCAAGTCTATTCTTACTGGGGCTACAGTAGAATCTTTAATTCATCTCTCATTAATCACCTTGACTCTATTTCACTGTGATTCCTAAATAATTTTCTGAGACAAAGAGCAACTGAGTGTTTATGAAGTTTACTTTTCCTCTTCCCATGGAAAACCTCATTACACTGAAAAGAATGTGTGCTAATACATGCTGTCTCCTTGCTTCTGTGGCAAGAAGAAAGATGAAGTGGCAAGAAGAAGGGTAAAATTGAGACATGTACATGATTTTCCAAAGACCATTTTTGGTACTTTTGATTTGTTACCTAGAAGAAAAGGGGTTTTTTTGTTGTTGTTGTTGTTTTTTTCAATTTTTTTTTTTTTTTTTTTTGCGGTACATGGGCCTCTCACTGCTGTGGCCCCTCCTGTTGCGGAGCACAGGCTCCGGACGTGCAGGCCTAGCGGCCATGGCCCACGGGCCCAGCTGCTACGCGGCACATGGGATCCCCCCGGACCGGGGCACGAACCCAGGTCCCCTGCATTGGCAGGCGGACTCCCAACCACTGCGCCACCAGGGAAGCCCTTGTTTTTTTTTTTTTTAGCAGTGCGCGAGCCTCTCGCTGTTGTGGCCTCTCCCGTTGCGGAGCACAGGCTCCGGAGGCGCAGGCTCAGCGGTCATGGCTCACGGGCCCAGCCACTCCGCGGCATGTGGGATCTTCCCGGACTGGGGCACACACCCGCGTCCCCTGCGTCGGCAGGCAGACTCTCAACCACTGCGCCACCAGCGAAGCCCAAGAAAAGGTTTTTTAGTTCCTTTTCCTTGAATAAGAAATAGGGCATTTTTCAGCTTATTGAATACTTTGTTTCCCCACTTGCATAGTTTTATCCATATGATTTACTTGTAACCTCAATATTTATAGCAACTAGTACTTACATGACACATTACAGACAATCGAAGGTATACAGGTTCATCTGGCCTTCACAATAATCTGGTGAGGTAAAGAAGGAGGAAATTTATATCCACATTTCTGAAAGAGAAAACTAGCTCTCTGAGAGGTTGTGATATATCTTAAGTCAAATACATACAAGTGACAAATGACTCAGGTGTTTTGATTTCTAGCCTAGAGTCCTCCTTTCCACTTTCTTACTCAGGTCTGCAGTTAAGACATTCTTTTTTCTTTTTCAATTTCAAAATAATTGGTCATATAACCAATTTGTTTAAATTCATCAGACATACACATCAACTATATATGTTTACATATGTAACAATACATAACAATAAGCAAATGTCTTGCTTTTTTCTTTTTCTTTTCTAACCCTACCTTTTCTCACCCTTTCTATCTCCTGCTATCTATCATCCTGGTTCCAGGCACCATGATCTCTCACATGGACCACACAAAAGCTACCCCGCATGTCTCCCTGTTTCTGCCCTTGCCCCACTTCAGTCTTCTCTAGGCAGCAGTGATCATTTTAAATGTCATTATAAAAGTAGATTATTTAAAATGATTCTCTAGGCAGAGTGATCATTTAAAATAAGTCAGGTCGTGCCACTCCTTTGCTTAAAGCTGCCCCATGGTTTAGGGTTGCCAGAGAAAATATAGAACATCCAGTTCATTTTGAGTTTCAGGTAAACAACACATTTAGAAATGAGTATGTCCCAAATATTGTATGTAGCATACTTGTAATAAAATTATTCAGATATTTTTTTTAGTATAAGTGTGTCCCAAATATTGCATAGAACATGCTTATACTAATATATATATTTATTTGTTTATCTGAAATTGATATAAATGGGTGTCTGTCTTTTTATTTGCTAAATCTGGCAATTCCAGATGGATTCCCGTTCTGAGAGTGTAAGCAGACTCCTTACTGTGGTCTGTAAACTCCTACATGGAAGCCCTCCCTAATCTCCTTGACTTTGTCTATTATTACTCTTTCCTTCACTCTGCTTACTTTTTCCTAATAGCTCAGGCACTTCTTCTTTAGAACCTTTGTTTTGACTGCTCTTTCTGCCTAGAAGCACCCATCTCACCCTATTTAATTCTGTAAACCATCCTCACCAAAGCATTCCTGATCCCCCTTATTCTGTTCTACTTGCTTTTCCATAGTGCTCATCTCCTTTTGGATCTATGTTTATTGGATTTATTGTTTATTGTCTACCTTTCCTCACTTGAAAGAGAGCTTTACAAATGCAGGGATCTATGTTCACCATTGTGTTCCAACCACCTAAAAGGTGCCTGGCACATAGAAGGCATTCAATTAATATTTGTTGAATGAATTACTAATAAAATATAGGGATACAAGGAATGCTAATAAAAGTTGATAACAATCTTGTTTGCAATAGGGAGATGATAGAATGTAGGTAATTATGGATCAAACATAAAAGCTAAAACATTGTGTTCCATTTATAGCCTATTCACAAACTTATTTGTGAGAAGGTATGTTCTTATGTAAGATAAATACAGACCAAATTTTTTCCCATTAAATCTGCTATTGCCTAAGTGCATCATTCTTTTGTTACGTTATTTTCTGTTGGCTTTTTAGATCTGGAGTGTTTCTGTATGGCTCTATTGATGTCAGTAAAATAACAAAAATGTTCAAATGAAGAAAAGAGAACAGTGGACTTGTTTGACATTTCCACTGTAGTCTCCTGTTTACAAGGGTCAACACTATTTTTCTGAGCAAGCATAGCAGAACAATCTGTACTAAATGTTGCAGCTTTCAGAAAGCCCACTTGTGTTCAAATATGTTTGTACCAAGTAAAATATTATCTCATTCATGCCCTAGATTTTTAGGTCTCAGTCCTAAAGATTAGACAAGTTTCTTTCAAAAGCTTGCAAAGGAAATTAAAGTTTTCATAGTGGTGATGAGGCAGAGAGGGAAAGAAAGAATAATATATAACTGGTCTGTTTCTTATAGAATGGACAGGCTGTAACACTCTTAGACATACAAATAGATGATACATTTACTAAAAGGTCAGTCCATTATTAGGGAAAATTGAGGTGTTCAAAAATAACTGCTGTGCATCCCATATCAGTTCCTTCTTGCAATTAACAGATACAAATATATAGGTCATAACTAATATATGCTTTATTTTTACAAGTATGCAAAATAAGTGGATGAAACAAGGCTGGTTGAGAAAATGGAAGAAAAGTGTTTAAGTGGAAGCATGAAAAATAAAAAAAAATTAAAAAAAAAAAGTGGAAGCGTGAGTGTTTTTCCTCTCTGTTTTCTAAACTTGTGACATTTATAATTTTTGTAGTTAAAATAGTAATTAATATAAAATGAGAGCTATGGGAGAATGCAACAGGGTCCTTGGTACATGGCCATTGGAGCTCAAGACTTGTCTGGCATGCGGCAATAATGAACTTTGATAGGAAGAATCCTATACTTGCTGCTCTTCCTGAACAAAACAATGGCAGGCCAGCTTTAGAGATGATGGGGAAGAAAAATGACTTTCGAACCTGACCAACCTAATAAAATCCTTTTCTTTCTTTTTCAGAAGGGACACAAATAACATTTTCTAATTCTATAAAGTTTAAGTTATAGTGCTTTTCATTTAAAACTTTTATTAAAAGACTTAAAATTATCCACAGTGGCCAAATTTGGATTAATATAAAGAGAATTAATAAGAATCTTAAATGATATAAAAGTTTGGTCATGGTATATAATTAAATCTCTCTCTCTGGATGTATATATTTTTTCTCTTCCAAGAAAATTACCTGTTTATTCTTTTATCCAGAACAAAATAAACCTCATAGTTTGGTATTGTCATGAAATTGGGGTAGCAGCTAACCACAGTTATTTAATAGTAATATTTTTGTTATGGATAAAGCACTTTTACTTGGGAAAATCATAACCCTCAGTTACTTCACTCAAAAAATGAAAGCCTTGAACTAAACTTCTAAGTTAATTTTTTTTCTTACAAGACTACTACTTTATAATATGGTATTTCTTTTACTGTGTTTACAGTGCAAAATCCAACCAGTAGCAGAGATTAGATTTTAAATGATTCAGACTTGAAAAAACTTTTTGAATAATAGATATAGTGAAGTTTCCAGAAAATAAATTACAAAACACTTGAGAGAGATGTTGTAAATGCATCTCACTTAAGAAAAAATAAAATATAATTTGCAAGTTAAAGGAAGACTGCATTGTTTTGGGTAAATGAGAAAAGATATAGAAAAATGGAAACATATCATGTTGTTTTTAATAAAAGGGGTAATTACCTACTTAGCAACAATGACAGGGATTTCATACCCTTACCTCTACACACAGACACACACAGACACACAGACACACACACACAGGCACACAAAGAATTAGGCAGGCATAAGAGAAGAGAAACATAAATAGACACAGACAAACTGGAGAGTACAAGCTTGACGTGCTTAAATTAGCTATCCCATAATTCCAAAATATAATGCCTTCCTTCTGTTCTTAAAATAAGTTTATTCAACTAAAGTATTTTGAGCTCTATCTATTTTAGTAATAAGCTTTATCTGGAATGGCAGTTTGGAATTGTGAGACTATGCTATTATAATAAAATGAAGTTTCTTTAGTTTTAGTGTCACCACCTGTTGCCTCTTGACCTTGGAAAACTACTTTATGATTATAAACCTCTGTTTTTAGTTGTGTTTATGTCTGAGTATGCTAAGATTTTTTAAAATTGAAGTATAGTTGATTTACAATATTGTGTTAGTTTCAGGTATACAGCGTAGTGATTCGGTATGTTTGCAGATTATAAACCATTAGAGATTATTACAGGATAATAGGTATAACTCCCTGTGCTATACAGTATATCCTTGTTACTTATATATTTTATATATAGTAGTTAATATCTGTTCATCCCATACCCCTAATTTGTCCCTCCGCACTTCCTTCTCCCCTTGGTAACTATAAGTTTATTTTCTATATCTGTGAGTCTGTTTCTGTTTTGCATATACATTCATTTGCATTATTTTTTAGATTCCACATATAAGTGCTATCATACAGTATTTGTCTTTCTCTGTCTGACTTATTTCACTAAGTGTAATATTCTCTAGGTCCACCCACATTGCTGCAAATGGCAGTGTTTCTTTTTGACGGCTGAGTAATATTCTCTTGTCTATATATACCACATCATCTTAATCTAATAGTCTGTTCATGGTTGCTTCCAGGTCTTGGCTATTGTAAATAGTGCTGCTACAAACATTAGGGTATGTGTCTCTTTTTTTTTTTTTTTTTTTTTCCTTGCGTTATGAGGGCCTCTCACTGTTGTGGCCTCTCCCATTTGCGGAGCACAGGCTCCGGACGCGCAGGCTCAGTGGCCATGGCTCACGGGCCCAGCCGCTCCGCGGCATGTGGGATCTTCCCGAAACGGGGCACGAACCCGCGTCTTCTGCATCGGCAGGCGGACTCTCAAGCACTGCGCCACCAGGGAAGCCCAGGGTATGTGTCTCTTTTCGACTAAGTGTTTTCATTTAGATTTTGAAATAGGCCTTGTAGCATACCACACTGGTTTAACATCTACTTAGTGTATTAGCACAAGAGCCTTTTGCTGGTGCCAAATCTGCTTCTTAAAGTAATAACTGGTTTGAAGCCTTTGCTGAGAAATCAATTGGGAAGCATTTATCCTATATCTAGGATATGTTTATAGTGGTGCCCTTAAGAAACCTGCAACCCAGTTGGGAGGCAAAATGAATATGCACAAAATAAGGAGAAAACAATTAAGGGCTAAATTAGAAGCACTGCCTCAAATTGTGAGAAAAATTCACAGAAAAAAGTGAGAGAAGAGGATTAGCTACAATCATCAAAGAAGGCTTTATAGGTCATGGAAGATTTTAGATGTCTTGGAGAAGTTGAGATCTTGAAGAATGAGGAAGTTTTAATAAATGGAAGAAAATTAAAAGGGGTATTCAGGTGAGAATTGCAGCATTTTCAAATATTAGGATGGAAATAAGGATTGAGTGATGAGATAATGATCTGGGAATAAAAAGAAACCAATTTTTGCAGAAGGTAGATAAATGAAGGAAACTTCTGTTTTCTCAAGTTGCCTTTAGAAATCTCAGATGACTTTTAGCAGAAATCCACAGGAAGAAAAGCTGATAAATGTGTGAATTAAAATGTGATATTATCGATATTTATAATTTTGTTTTGTTATCTATTTTGAGACCCAAACCACAGATGAGGTAGTAAAAGAGAGGCTCTATTCAGCTCATGACTTGGCTAATAGTATTGGTTAAGGTTGTTGGGAAAGGTTGTGGTCTCACAATAAATATGAACAAACACTCCTACTACATGGCCTGTAGACAGATCAGTTCTTATCATACTTATGCAGCACTTTTGGATGTGATTCTAAAAGCTTTTATTGAGCATTGGCAAATTTGTAAGCTTTATATGGATATTTATGTGGCCATTCTTTATATGCACTTATAAATGTGGCTTGTATTTATAATGCCCTTTTGTATGTACTACCATAGATGTGAAATTCTTGACCTTAACATCGTCTTTGAAAATGTTAAATTGAGAATTCTGTTTGTGAATTGGCATATTTATTACTGCAAGAGATTTGATCTTCAGCAGAGTGCGAAGTTCTTTCCAGTGCATATGTCTTTTTTTTTCTAATTCCATTTTTTTAACACCTTTATTAGAGTATAACTGCTTTACAATGGTGTGTTAGTTTCTGCTTTATAACAAGGTGAATCAGCTATACATATACAAATATCCCCATATCTCCTCCCTCTTGCGTTTCCCTCCCACCCTTCCTATCCCACCCCTCTAGGTGGTCACAAAGCACCGAGCTGATCTCCCTGTGCTATGCAGTTGCTTCCCACTAGCTATCTATTTTACTTTTTGTAGTGTATATATGTCCATGCCACTCTCTCACTTCGTCCCAGCTTACCCTTCCCCCTCCCCATATCCTCAAGTCCATTCTCTATGTCTGTACCTTTATTCCTGCCCTGCCCCTAGGTTCTTCAGAACCTTTTTTTTCCCTTTAG
This sequence comes from Lipotes vexillifer, assembly GCF_000442215.2. NCBI lineage: Eukaryota > Metazoa > Chordata > Mammalia > Artiodactyla > Lipotidae > Lipotes > Lipotes vexillifer. The sequence goes on along the minus strand of NW_006797869.1, from coordinate 727,005 downwards.
ATTCCATATATATGTGTTAGCATACAGTATTTGTTTTTCTCTTTCTGACTTACTTCACTCTGTATGATAGTCTCTAGGTCCACCCACCTCACTACAAATAACCCAATTTTGTTTCTTTTTATGGCTGAGAAATATTCCATTTTATATATGTGCCACATCTTTATCCATTCATCTGTCGATGGACACTTAGGTTGCTTCCATGTCTTGGCTATTGTAAATAGTGCTGCAATGAACATTGTGGTACATGACTCTTTTTGAATTATGGTTTTCTCAGGGTATATGCCCAGTAGTGGGATTGCTGGGTCAAGAAGATATACAGATTGCCAGCAGACACATGAAAGGATGCTCAACAATCACTAATCATTAGAGAAATGCAAATCAAAACTACAATGAGGTATCACCTCACACCAGTCAGAAGGGCCATCGTCAAAAACTACAAATGATAGATTCTGGAGAGGGTGTGGAGAAAAGGGAACCCTCTTGCCCTGTTGGTGGGAATGTAAATTGATACAGCCACTATGGAGAACAGTATGGAGGTTCCGTAAAAAACTAAAAATAATTCCATTTTGTTTTAAAGCACATTTTAAATGTAGTTTTCTCATTTAGTAGAAGTTGTCTAATTGGAAAAAAAAAATCCACATTCTTGGAAGAATACCTCATTCAAGGCTTTGTACTTTATCAAAGCATGGAGTTTTTCCTCAGGCATAGTTTCTAAAACAAAGATAAAGAAGGTCCACATTAGTGGTTATAAAAATTTCATCCTAGAATTCTTGAAAATCACATGAAATCTTATCAAAGACCCAAATCTATAAAACAGATAAACTGTAATAGTTGTTTTAGACTGAGTTGTTAATCTTTGCTTGGTGCTGGGCTAAGTGCTTTACACACATTTACATTTCTTGTCTAAAATAACTTTCAGAAACCACTGTGAGGTAAATGTTATTGTCTGTGTTTTTCCTGTGAGGAAATTGCCTTAGATCCTACATCCAGTAAGTGACAAAGCCCGGATAGAGACTCAAATTCATTTGAGTTAAAAGCCTGTACTTTCAACTGCTGTCGGAGTTCCTCTCCAGTAACAGAAGGGCTCCTCTGGATTAGGCTGAAACTGAAAGTTAGGAGATGCATGCCTGCTGTGACCTTCTCTCACAAGAGGCAATTTTGCCATCCTTGGGAAAATCCAAAGGATTACACAGAGCACAATTTGAAAATCATGAGTTTGGTTATTTTGTTTTAGGCAATGATATGACATTATCTCAGAAAATTACTATTTAATTCCAAATGTTTGTGTTCTTTTCCTAAATATAATTTTGATATTAATAAGAAAATCCAAATCTAACCTTAATGTAGTAATAAAAGCTTTTCAAATTTACTCCGAAGATTATTACTTATTGAAATATGATTGTTTTTATTAAAATTGCTAGAGTACTGTTAGGAATGGTTTTCTTAAAACTCAGAATATGTGGTCCCATTCAAATAATATTAAGGGTCTAGTCAGGTCCCTTAAATAATTGATAAAAAGTCTATATGATGTATGTGAAACATGTGATTTTGTCCGGAAACAACTCAGTATCGTAACCTTATTTGATAAAGATGTTTTGTTGGGAAATGGCTTCAAATACAATTTGGGATGTTCAGAAGCCATTTTCTTTCTGCCTTTACCCCTCACCATCTCCACATACAAATGCATTGCTGTGGCAGGGCCAGGGAGGTGGATGGGGTGGGGCGTCTATCTTCTCTGTAACCACTTCCCTTTTTTCTTTTGCCAGTGAGATCAGGATCTCTTCCTGCTGTAACACAGTTTGGGTTATTACTATTACTGAGAGCAGGTGTCTGAATAGTCAGGAAAATGTAGAGATGTGTAAGGATCAGGACTCTTGGATGAAATGAGAAATAGGAGTTTAAATAAACATTACTGAGAGTAAAGGTAGACATCAAGGGAGAGAGAACTTTGTTGACTCTGTCCTCTTGGCAACACTGTCCAATAACAACATAAGGCAAGTAATCTATGTACATTTAAATTTGATAATAGCCACAATAAGGAAAAGTAAAGAAACAGATGACATTAATTTTTTTTTTTTTTTGCGGTACGCGGTCCTCTCACTGCCGTGGCTTCTCCCGTTGTGGAGCACAGGCTCCGGACACGCAGGCTGTGGCCATGGCTCACAGGCCCAGCCGCTCCGTGGCACGTGGGATCTTCCCGGACCGGGGCACGAACCAGTGTCCCCTGCATCGGCAGGCGGACTCTCAACCACTGTGCCACCCAGGAAGCCCAGGTGACATTAATTTTAATAAAATATTTGGTTAACCCAGTATATCCAAAACATTATCATTTCAACACAATCAATTTTAAATTATCACACCTTCCTTATTTACATTATTTTACAATTTTTTTCATAGTAAGTCTTCAAAATATGGTATTTATTTTACACTAGTAGCCCATCTCAATTTGGATACTAATTTTAAAATGGTTAGAGTGCATTTAGAATTATGTTTAATGGAAAAATATTATTGTCCACCATTTCAGATCCTAAATGAAAATTCAAACAAATTAAAAATTTAGATACTGAATTGCAGTAGCTGCCGGGAGCACTAAGTAACCACACCTGGCAAGGGGCTCCAGCCGGGCTATAGGCTTAGGTCTCCCAGCTTTACCTATATCTTACACAAAACATTTACTGGAAAATCCTTGTTTTGAGAGGATGTTTCAGGGATTTTCAAGCCATAAGTACATAGACTTGTATGTTATTTTTGTTTATGTTTTGTCAAAATGGAGGAAGAGAAAGTGATAGGATTCAGTAAATCTCCATTTGAACATAATCCATTGGCAAAGGATGCATATTAATACATCCTAGCTGGCTTGGCTGACCACTCTTTCATTATAAAGCATCTTCTATTAAGATATAAGAACTTATGGACGATCATTTAGGACTTATTACAAAGCAGATTATTTCAATTATTTCCCAATAAAAAATAATTGAAATTTTTATCGTATCCTAGGAGTGTTCATTAAAATTTAGGCCAATATGGAGCACAGTGGGAACTTGAATGGTCCATGAGCATCACGACTACATAAGACATAGGGCAGTCAGAATAGCATGACACATGAAGCAGATACGTGTGCTTAAGTAGAGCAAAAATAAACTGCAAATACCAACTTCAGCTTCCTAGAAATTTGAGCCCAGGGCTTATTTTGTGCTCCGGCTATTTTTGTGGCTTATGAAGTCAATGCAATGGATTGTAATGAGATAGATAAAATTCTGTCTGCAGTGCGAGCACCTGTACAATAAATGTCTAGTCCAGACAGATGAGGTGCAAAGCCAAGATGTGCCAGGTCACCAGCTTCCATGGGGTCTGATGTATGTTGCCATGTGAACAGCACTCTGTCAGAATATACTTGGCTGAGGACAGTGAGTGTTTCCTGTGAAAAAGACACAAAGCTTAGGGATATGTTTTGGAGCTAACCCCAAATAAAACTACTGAAGAGAACTTGCACTGCTAAATGTTTCGTTAATGGATGTCAATGTGGATTTGATGAATTTGAGGGTATTTTAGTGTACACCTGCAGCAGATGGCCTGTGCTTCTCAGCCGCTCTTATGATTTAGCTACAAGTATTTTAAATCTCAGCTGTCAGCCCATAAGCACTGACCGCGAATGTTAAGATTCACAAGCAGCATTGCCAGTGGCCAGAACACACGTGCTGGGGTCATCCCGATTTGGGAACTATGACTTGGCTAACCTTTTCCTCTGGGTTACTTAAAGATGCTGGAGGAAACTGTAGAAAGAAGGTGACTTTATCCATTTCGTGATACCGCCAGAACCACGTTTAGATTTCTTCCTCGCAGACAAGAACTTTTGTGAAATAGATCAATAGAACACTTTGGCCCAGCCGTTAAAGTAATACTAATCTTAATCCTTTATGTTGGCATAGGGCTTTGTCGGTCACAAAATATTTTTACAACCATCATTCCATTACTAAAATATCCATAAGAAGTAATTATGGCAAAAGTGTTATTATTTCTATTTAATAATTGAACAAAATTAAGGCTCAGCGAGGTATAAGGTAATGTTTGTGCATGTGTAATGTGGTGAGGTCCAAAATGGCATCTTGAATAAAATAATAGGGGAAATCAAACTAGAAAAAGGCTATTTGGGTCCAGAGCATAGCATTCAAGAAATTTCTCTCATATGGATGTCTGGTATTTATTTTCTTTAGCTTGAGTCTTCTGCCCTCCTCATATAGTGCTATGAAAAATAGCTTAAAGGAGATCTCTAGAGTGAGGAAGACAGTGCCTCTCCCCACACACAAAAAAGTGGATTATCCTATTTGAGGCAGAATTGCCATCAATATCCACTCTCTTGTTTCTTAATAATAGAATCCTTGATTTTAAGCTGGCACATGGCCGTCCTGAAAAGAACAGTAATTCTCATCTTTCATCACACTACGTTTTGGCAAAAGAGATGTGAGCAACTTCTTGAAAGTGTCCTTAATGGGAATATATTAGTCAGTAAACAGAAGCCATTCTGTTTCTTCCAGACATTGAATATATAGATAATTAGGAGTTTACCTAATAATTGGAAGAGCAGGGAAAGCAGAAATCAGGGAAATTACTAGGGATTTTCTTAGCTTGAATTAACACACTGGCTGGTTCTTAAGCTTGCTGGAGATATGCCCAAATTATGAAGAATCTCCGGAAAGCTCTCTCAGTCAGTTATCTCCATCAGCAGTAGAAAAGTGACTTGTTCACAGGGCTCACTGGTAAGCAGCTGTAAGTCACACACCTGACAACATATCTGGCTATAATTTCCTCCAGAGATTATGATCTTTCATTCCTTCAGCCTCTGAATCTGAAGTGAATGCCTCTTGTAAGAAAATCCTAACCTTGATTCCTGACTTCTCTTTTGTCTTGCAGAAAAACCTTAGAATGAGTTTGTGATGATACTGATTTGTTAATGGACAGCCCAATACAGCCCACCTCTGTGTTCAACACAACATCCATAGATGGCATTTAACTCACACTTAATTCCAAATAAAGGCAATAACAACACCACGCTTTGCTTACCACTCCTCTTACATAAATGGGCCTGTGTAAAGTCCCGTATGTCATTTATCCACCTCAAGATTACATTCATTGCTTTTTTGGCTCACTCACTTTCCCTTTGATGATACTATAACAACTATTGAATTACAAGTTTAGCTATTATTAATATACCTAATATTCAGTAGACGGGGAATGTGAAAAGAAAAAAATCCAATCAGTATGTGTGTGTGTGTGTGTGTTTGTGTATACACATACACATACACATGTCATGCTCAGAAGTAAAATATGCATGGTTACTATCTTCCTATATGTAGTTACACAGCTGTAGTTTACATTTAGAACTTCTTTGTTTCTTTTGCCGTCAGGTATTACATCAGCTGATGATGGTTCTTTACCAGGCAGGATCTAAACCTTACGTATTAAAATGTTTGTGGCATTTGTTATTCTGTATACATTGCATTGCCATAGCTTTTCATTACTTTTTACTACTGAACACAGGAGTGCTAAGTGGTGCTCTTTTTTTTTTTTTTTTTTTTTTTTTTTCTTGCGTTATGCGGGCCTCTCACTGTTGTGGCCTCTCCCATTTGCGGAGCACAGGCTCCAGACGCGCAGGCTCAGCGGCCATGGCTCACGGGCCCAGCTGCTCCGCGGCATGTGGGATCTTCCCGAAACGGGGCACGAACCCGCGTCTCCTGCATCGGCAGGCGGACTCTCAAGCACTGCGCCACCAGGGAAGCCCCTAAGTGGTGCTCTTGATATTATCTTGAGCTCAAGATATACCCCTCCGTTACCCAACATGTGGTAGCATTTCTATTTCCTCTTGATAACCAGAAACAATCACCCCAGCCAGAACTGTAACTTCCTATAGATATAGTGGCACGAGGAGTCCAAAGCGGCCTAGTAGAAATTCCAGGTTTCAGTTCAAAGGAACTTTTTATTTTATCCCCTGGGAGAAAAATTCCTCTTTGAAGAACTTAAATCTCTAAAACCAGCATAGTTGTAGTGAGATGAAGCATTATTTTCCTAGTTGATAATTAAGGATACTAGCAGAGGAGCTAATCCCACTTCTACCTTTTGATTCCTGGAACCAAGATTCCTTACTAAGGGAGAAAGAGCATCATATATTTTTACTGATTTCAGAGCATATAGGTGTTATCAGCTGTCATTGAGTCCTTGGTCTTCATGAAGCAATTCCAGTTGCTTAATACATTATTACTTTAGCTTTTTTTTTTTTTTTGGTCACTTTTATTCAAAGCTAATGCTAACATACATCAATGAAGCTAACTTGTTGATATCTTTAAAATTTCAGTGCTCCTTTGTGTTGTAAAAAAAAAAACCATAGGAAATCCATTTTTTAAATTTCTAAATTAAAACTTCTTGTCAGTTTTATGTATGTCTGGGTTATAAGTATGGTGAAGGGTAAGAGAAGAACTTTATTATTATCAATTAGATTTTTTTTTTAATTGCACATTCCTAAGTAGTGTATTTCCCTCTCATCCTGACAAGCTTTGGAAAAGGACATGGAGTATTATGCACGTGGAGTAGTGTGATATATATATATATATATATATATATCTCAACCCCTTTGAGAGAGGAAAAAGAGAAAGAAGAGGGTAAAAGCGAATGGGAATAATAAGAAAATTCTCCTGATGGTCATTTACACATCAGTCACCACCCTCATTTTAAACCCTCATGGGCATAAACATTTATTGCTGTCTCATGCAATGTTATTATCCATACCTATATACCCATGATTTCAAATCATATCTGTGTCCAAATCTACAATCCTGACCTTTTCAGATCCAATGTTTTCCTCTGCTTCCTAGACATATATAGCCTTTGAATATTCTTTTATAACCTACTTATAAATGAGGTTATTGTGAAGGGTAGGTCTTAATAATACCCTAGTATGACTTACGAGTGCTTTGCACAGTGCCCAGCACATAGTAAGTATTCAATAAATGTTGGTTAAAATATTGCTAATAGTGCCTTCATATACTATTGTCAAAACATCTGGACATTATACAAGTACTTATTTAATGCACATACAAAGTTTGCCACTTTATCCTCTTAGATAGAAGTCATTTACCTACCTATGTAGTATTTGCAATTATGCAAATTGAAGTTAGCAGTTCTTGGGTGAACATTAATGTTTGGGTCATACTACCTCTAAGGATGATAAAGACATTACACGCCCCATGCAATCATGTTTTTCTCACTTTTTTTCTAGGTAGTATAACAGCAAAGCATGTTTGAAATATGGGAGGTCAGAACTGAGAATCTTTGAATAGCCTGCTCCAAGCAAAGATGTGTTAAATTGACATAACAATAGTTAACACCATTAGTTCGTACTCTGTGTCAGGCACTGTTCAAATCATTCTAATATGTTTGCTCATTTTACACTCAGATTACCCATATGCGGTAGGTAGTATTGTTGTTCCCTTTTACAGATGAGGAATTGACAGCACGAAAAAGTTATATTTAGTTTCTATTATATAACACGTTACCTCAAGACTTAGTGCCTTATTACAATAACCATTTATGTAGTTCATGATTCTGTGGGTCAGCAAATTGGTCTGGGCTCAACTGGGCAGTACTTTTGCCATGGCTGGGCCCCCTTATGCTTTTGTGGTTAGTTACACATCAGATAAGATATGTAGCTTGAGGTTGAGGAGGTTGAGTAGATGTTGGCTGGGGTGACAGTGGTGACTGAATCATCTGTCTCATCATCCAGCAGGCTACTCTAGGCTTGTCACATGCTAGCTGGGTAGACAGAGTAAAAGAGAGCAACGCCTAAATTTGGAAGTGGCACCATTCTAATTCCACCACATTCTGTTAGTTAAAGCAAATCATATTTCTGGCCAAGAATCAAGGGATGAGGCGATATACCCCATACTTGATGAGAGGAGATACAAAGTTACATTGTAATGGGATATGGATACTGAGAGGAGTGTTATGGCCATGTTTGCTATTCAAACTACAGAGACTGGTTTGCCTGGCGGGAAGAGAGACAGAGAGAAAGAAAATCTGTTTACTGGGGATTTTTTAATCTAGCAAACCCCATAATTTGGGTGGCCACCTATGATATTCTCTCAAAGTTACAGTGAAACGAATATTAGCATTAACCTTCTAAAGGCTTCTTTAACCTGAAATTCTGTATCTATCCTCAGGTGCCAAGAGCATTGCTGCAAAATTTCTAAGGTTAGTTTGAAAATTTTTGAAAGGTTTTACTTGGTGTGATGTCCAAAGTGAGGGACAGAGATCAAAGAACTTTACTCTGAAAATACATTATCTGTAATGGTTTTGAACTAACGCTTTTCTTAAATTTCTTTATCATATAGAAGATGGAGAAAGATTACTTTGTGATTGTTACTCTAATCTAACATGGTTTCATCTTACTCTAAAATTAAAGTTTTTAAGCAACCATTTATTGAGCTCCTTCTATAAGTCAGGCACTTTGCTATAGGACTTCAGATACAAAACAAAAAGACATGCTCTTTTGTCCTGATGCAAGACACAAACAGATACATATAATACTATTTAAGTATATATTATGTTAGAGGCACAGACAGTGTAACTTGAGAGAGGTTAACCTATCTTAGACTTAGAATTGGGATTTTGGGAATTTGGGGGAAGATTTCTTTGTAGTAGTGAAGTTTTAAAAGATGAGCTGTAGTAACCAAGCATTGTTGGGGGTTGGAAAGGTGGAATGCAGAAATATTATAGGAAAAACAACTGAAATAGATGATTGGATTTTAGTTTCAGTTATCCAGATGAGAAATACCAAGAAACTGATACAAAAAGCAATGACAGGAAGGAAGGAAAAAAAGTAGAGGCATTAGAAAGGTGTGAGATAGACTTACAGGAATTAGTGACTGATTCCATATGAGGGCCGAGAAAGAAGGAGGAGTTGAGGATGTCTTCCAGATATTTCCTTTGGGTATATATAAGTATATGGGCATATATCTAGATTTCCTATGTATCTACTATTTACATGTTATAGAGAAAGAGGACAGTGGAGAACTTCCCACAGAAATCAGTACAGAGAATATTTATGTACAAGTTTGCTCATTGCAGTGTCAGGGTTTTTAATAGCAATATTGCAAAAATACAGATATCAATATATGTAGAAATAGAGATCTAGACTAAATAGAGATAGATTTCTAAAATTGGTTTGTAACCTGTAGATTTTTACAGGTATTTTAGAGGCATTTTCATAAGTATTTGTAGGCTGTAGATTTGTAACCTACTTGACTTATATTACGTTGAAAGCATTTACTACACCATAACATATTTAAAACCCACACATTTTGTCATGGCCATATATCATTCTATCACATAATGCTTTCATACTTTATTTTAATGATTCCCCTAGTGTTTATTATAATTTAAAAACTTGTATTTAAATCTTTTACCACACCAGCATCTAAGTAAAGAATGAGCTATTTATGGCATTTTCCTTTACCGTGATGCTCTCTGCAGAGGAAGGCCATCCTCTCATTTGCTCTGGAGCACTTAAAGTACGTTTGAACTAATGAACAATAAGGAGACTGGCCCCATTTTCTCTGAAGCTGATGGGGATGCTCCTCCCTTCTCAGTGTAAAGATTTGGATTTAAAGGAGAGAAGTTACGTGATATTTCGTTTCTCCCTTTTTTTTTTTTTTGTAGCGGTACGCAAACCTCTCACTGTTGTGGCCTCTCCCGTTGCGGAGCACAGGCTCTGGACGCGCAAGGTCAGCAGCCGTGGCTCACGGGCCCAGCCACTCCGCGGCATGTGGGATCTTCCCAGACCGGGGCACGAACCCGTGTTTCCTGCATCGGCAGGCGGACTCTCAACCGCTGCGCCACCAGGGAAGCCCAAGTTTCTACCTTTCAAGTCAACCTCTTTTACCCTCATGGGCTCTTAGATGTTACATTACAAGGGTAACTGGGGCATTTAATTGAGAGTCCTAGAGAACTGTACTGATTGTCCTCATCCATGACTACAGTGTAACCTTTATCACATCACATTTAACAACACACATCTACTGTATACTTATTTCATTTAGCTAATACCTATCACATTTCTACAAATGTACTAAAAGAATGAAAATGACCTTTCACATCTTTCTTGTAAAAAAAGGAGAGAGAAGTAAATATTGCATTACACTGAAGAGCAAGGCAGCAAAGTCTAGGATGGATGTGGCCTGGAAGTAAATTATATATATAATTATATGTATTCATTTTATAGTCTAATATACACATATATGTATATACATAATGTATATATATTTGCACACATATACAAACAGGTCTATATATAGAGAGAGGGAGTCAATGTTGACCTCCATTTTTTAAATTATTTGAATTGTTTCCTAGCACTTACAAGTAATGAGATTTCATGTAAAAATCTGGATTTTCTTGAAAACTGGAATCTCTAGAAATTCTGTTCCTAATTCCAAACGTTACAGCATTTCTGTATTCCTGCATGGCAACAGTTAGGTAGACTTGAGTGGCTAATGTGTTTCTAGCACTTGTTCATTTTTCCTCTCTAGATGTCTCATGAACTCCCCAGTTGGTTACAATAGGATAATTCACTAATTTTTTAAACTTACTTGTCTGGTTTCTATAAATACTTGATTTTGAAAATTCTACTTTATACAATATATTATAAAAAGAGCATTTCTGGTCAGAGGATCTATTTCTTTGGCCATCATCTTCAGAGATGGAACTACAGGAAACCAAAACAATTGGCTAGTTCGATTACTTCGGTCAAAAACTTGTCAATTTAGAGAAAAGTCAGCAAAATTGATAGTCTAAGCCTGAGCAAATGTTTGAATGGATAAACTATTTCTGTCAAAGCATTAGGCCTCATAACTCTATATGCAGCCTATATTTTTATAGATACAGTGGAGATTTCACTTTTGTCAATTCATGCACGTCACTGAGTGCTTTATGCTTGAAGCATGCTATACACAGGAGACTGTTATCTCAATTTTATGTTGGGTGACATTCTTGGCCATCTATTCCATTTTCAATTTCTTAGAGAAAGTAATGTCTGAGCTCTTGTTCAGATGCACCACAGGTTTTAAAATCATCTATAGCCCTCAGGAAATGTTAAAAAAAAAAAAAAAAAAAAAAGGACAACAATATAATAGTAACTATAAAATGCTATGCTTATAAAATCAACACTGCTCTCAAACCTGTTTTCCTTATGTGATAAATTCTTATGCTCCCACACTAGAAATCTATGATTTAATCATCTATAGCTATAGAAAATGCTCCTGAATAATTATTCTGGTAGCTACATGTTTTTAGGTTGGTCCTTCTGTTTCTAACAAAAGACCATCCATTACACAGAAGATGAGTTTGCATGATCGTGGCTAACTACACTGCACTGCAAAATAAGATATGCTTACTCTTTTATCATGGTTGAGGCAGTTTACATTCACAAGGAAGGCATTGATCTGGGAATCAAAGGTACACTTTGGCCTTCCTGTGTCATTAGGTCAACACTGACAATTCGTCACAACCTCCAGAGTAAAAGTGAAAAATTTCAGTCAATATTTTACATTTTCACAACTCTGAACTTCTTACATTATCAAACTTTTACCCTTAAGGCTTACGGTTTATAAAAGTTTTATTTTGTGTTTTTGTCTAAATCATGGTTTAAATCACGTCTTTAATAGATAGTAGTATATGTTCTAATGATTCATGGTGTTAAGTTTATCTCAAAGTATTACATTCTCATTTTACAATATTTAGCATGGAGTGTTCTCACTAACTGACATGTAAAAATATTTACTTTAATTTATATAGCTATTTTTTTCCCCTACAACCTTGTTAGTTGCTATAGGGGTTTTAAAAAAATAAGATACAATAAGCTCTTTTGTATCTTCTAATATAATACCAGAGACTGAATTTCTTCCCAAGATTTCTTTTTTCTTTTTTTTTTTTGTATTGAAGTACTATTGATTTACAATATACTATGTTAGTTTCAGGTGTAGAACATAGTGATTCAGTATTTTTGCAGATTGTACTCCATTATATGTTATTATAAGATAATGGGGTATAATTTCCTTTGCTATACAGTATATCCTTGTTAATTATCTATTTTATATATAGTAGTTTGTATCTGTTAATCCCATACCCCTAATATGTCCCTTCTCCCTTCCCTCTTCCCTTTGATAAACACAAGTTTGTTTTCTGTGTCTGTGAGTCTGTTTCTGTTTTGTATAGACATTCATTTGCATTTTTTCTATAAAATATAGGTCAGCATTTGTTAGGAATAGAGGCAAGAAGGGCATCTCAAGTAGAAGGAGCAGTATGTACAAAGGTCCACGGGTAGGAATGAACATAATAGATTCAGGGAATGGCAGATAGGTGAGTTGAAAAGCAGTAAGGTGTAGAGGCAGTTGAGTAGCAGGATTAGGGCTGGAAATTGACACAGGGAACATATTGCCAGACGTTGTTAAACCAAAGACAAATCCAGGAGTTTCTGTGGCACATAAGAAAGTAACCAGTAACACAAAGCAGCTTTTGAAATCATCCAGTCAAAAGAAGTCCCCAAGGCATTCAATTTCTGTAAGATTCAAGTCCTTAGCTACTGAGTGAGAATCAGATAATTCCTTTAGGGGAGATTCACCATTTAAGACAAAAGTAAATGCTTTCTTTAGGTGCTCTGTGGTCCTGGCAGGAGTTTGGTGTTGGATCTTCTCTGTTCCTCACTCTATGTGTTGCTGATAATGAACAAAGAGCCAATTCTTCTGGGGTTTCTTGGCCTTCACTTCATTATAAGCCTCAAGTACACACATTGCCAGAGACTGAATTTTAAAAACAGTTGTTATCAAAATTTAAAAGCATGGTATTTTTTAAAATGAAGCAACCACCAAACACGTTACAATTTTGTTTCATCTCCCAGTCCCTGTCCGGAGTTTTTTACCCTTACCTTAGGAAAGGATCTTTGAATACCTGCCCTCAGCAGATGTTATCTCTTGGTTCTTCTATATGACTAACTCACTTTCTTTTACACTGTTCTTATTAGTGTTCCATAACCATCTTGCCAAAATCCTTTATGTTCCTTAGAGGGAACTATATTTTCCTCTGTAAAAGTTAGATGTTTAGGGTTTTTCAAAAATAAGGCCTTATTTTCTGCTCCAGAAAGTCTGAGCTGGTTGGAAATTTTCTTTCAGGGAAGTTATTTTTCTTGAATTCCATAAAAAAATATAATTTTGAAAAAAATGGACTTCACCTTTTTCTGTCTACTATATAGTTCGATCTGTATATTCCTGGATCAAAATATATTCCTTTGAGATAAGCTACAGACCCACTGATCTCTGAAAGGATTCTCTTGATTGTATTCACTAGGAAAATGAAGTGTTTCAAATTAGTATGGACTGGCTTTGTCATATTTGTTCTTCTCTTTTCTAGAAACCCTCTGGAGTGCAATGGTGTTAATGGGAAGGTCCTAGACTTTAATTTCTATACTGTAAGGTATAATTTTTAACTTTTCTCTAGGAGAAATATTAACAAAATACCTTGAGAGTATTTATTTCTGGGAGTAGAAGATCACTTACACTGGGAGAGATCTGACAATTTAGGGGAGAACAGACAATTTAGGAAGACTTGATAGGTGTGGAGATATATTGCATTTGAGCTATTATGGACAAACAGGATTTGAAAAGGATTTGAGAGAGAAGATATGTGAAGAATAAGACACAATAAAATATACAGTCATTGGCCTTTCAATTGGAAAGAATGTAAAAATTTTCTTGCTAGATAATTTTCTTGCTAATTATTTTGTGAACGTTCAATCTGAAAGATTGAAACAGTTCTCCTAACAGTTGTCAGTCTATTTGGGACATCAAATAGCTATTTTCTCAGGACCAGAGTGTCATTAGTTGTGTGTCTGTAAATGAAAGTTCTGCATGTTAATGCTAACTGTGACATGAATAGTAAGATTGGCATTAGAGATTTTCTGAAATAAGAACAGCATTCATGATTAACCTGCAGAGTATAAAAATTGGGAGTTCATCTAGTTACTTCGTGAGACTATGTTGCATTGTAATTTCATTTTCATTAGTGATGACATTGTTATGGAATAATGAGAGACCTTGAAGTATAACAAGTTAGGTAAAAACAAATTGCTGTACCAGGTTTATAACTTCCTGTCATTTAGTGACTTACAGTTTTCCTACAACTCTTGAACTAAAATTTGGAGATAGAATTTTGTTTATTTACATGTCTTTACTACCGTTGGCATACCATTTATAAACATGTCAAAGGTGATTAAACTGATCATTTAGTTTTAGATCCAATCACCATGTTCTATACTTTCAGTTGGGAAGAGAGGAATTAATATTTATCGGATCCCTCCCAAAAGCGAAGAGGCTTACGTGTTTGTTTTTAATTTATATTTTATTGAGGTAACATTGGTTTATAACATTATACAAGTTTCCTGTATAAAAACATTATATTTCTACTTCTGTATACACTACAGTGTTCTCACCACCAAAAATTTAGTTTCCATCCATCGCCATACAGTTGATTCCCCTTTACCCATTTCTCCCACCCCTATGATAACCCCTACTTTGTTCTCAGTGTCTACGTGTTTGTTTTTATTTGGTTTGATTTGCTCATTTATTTTGTTCTTTGCTTGTTTTTTGTATTGCACATATGAGTGAAATCATATGGTATTTATTTTTACCTGTGTTCTCTCATCTGACCTTCCCAGTGGATCAGTGAGATATTGCTATTATCCACATTTTATAAATGAGGAGACTGAATTAAGGGGGATAAAGTAGAGTGGATATGTATAAACTTATGTTGTTTCCTTAGTATTTTTGTTTTTGAGTGCTGCACTTCACCCCCTCTTGTACCATATGGTATTTTTAAATACTAGGCCCTTCTTTCTTCACCTGAAGAGAAGCAGTCTTAAGATCTGTGCAACTTGAAAACAATGATTAATCTTCTTGTGGGCTCATGATTGTAGCAAGGCCAATTCTTTATCAGGGATTGATGTAACCACCGTGGAAGAAGGGTTTCTTCTCTTTCTGTGATCTTGAACCCTACAAAACACATAATCCTGGAACCTTTGGGCCTCTATCTTTTCTCCCATGGGAAGAGATCTAACATAAGAATAAAGCCAATAGAGAGTATGGCAGAACTGAGAGATGGGAACAAAGAGTCTGATTCAGGAGACTTTAATTTGAAGTTTTAAAAAAATTTGGCCATAAAACTTATAGAGGGGAGTCAGATATACATATAGTAAGTGCAATAATTACTATGCTAACAGTCTTTCTTAGAGCACTTGTATTCTTATCACTAAAATTTGCTTCATTTCTCAATCAGTATAAGGTCTAATTCCTTGAACAATTTAGGACAAATCTGTGATAGTTATTATTGATCCCACAAAAATTATTTCAGTTATTTAAAAAAATGAATCCTTGAAACATGTTGAGCAGAGAAGTAATCAAATTTAGTTTAAAATTTAGAAATTAAGGAGGGAATTCTGTTGTACAGTTAGGGGTAGTTTTAAGGGATAGAGCGCACATTATTAATTTTTACTCTATTCACTGAGTTTGCAGTGTGTAAGTTGTGAATGAATTTCTCTGAATTTGTAAAATGGCTTTTGCTTCCTGGAAATAGTTCACTCAGAGGCCAGATGATGCCTGATGACACTGAATCTCCCTTGTCTAAAGAAATATACTAAAAACTTTGTCTTTTTTTTTCCTGTTGTGAAGGGGGAGAAAGTGTTCCCAGAAGGCTCTTCTGGGGCATAGGTGTATAGATGATGGCAGTTCTTACTGATACTAGCAAATTACTGAGTAGCTCCTAAGCACCAGGCACTTGGCTGGGAATACATGTTGTTAATCTTCACAGACAGTTTTCAAGGTTTAAACATTGAGGGGACTGAGGCTCCAAGAATTTCTAAGTGATGGAAACGTATATGAAAACACAATGAGATGATGCACGTGAAAATACCTAATGCAAACGTTGCACTTAGGTAGGTAGTCAGTTCCAGTTCTACCTTTCCTCTTCCTTTCTCCCACTCAACCATGGTCTGAATGTTTGTGTTTCTCCCCCTCCCCAATTCATATGTTGAAACCTAATGCCCAATGTGATGGTATTTGGAGATGGAGCCTTTAGGAGGTGATTTGGTCATGCGGGGGAGCCCTCATGAATGGGATTAGTGCTCTTGTAAAAGAGGCCCTAGAGACAGCTTCCTTGCCCTTCTGACATGTGAGATTACAGTGAGAAGACAGCCATCAATGAAGAAGCTGAACCTTACCAGACCCCAAATATGCCAGCACCTTGATCTTGGACTTCCCAGCCTCCAGAACTGTGAGAAGTCAATTTCTGTTGTTTGTTATAGCAGTCTGACCAGACTAAGACATCCTCCTTCTCCCCCTCTCTATCCTCTTTTCCTTGCTTGCCCTGTTGAATACTTTCCATTTAGGCTTCTTAGTTAATTACAATGACCCGATTTGGCAACTTGTGAAATTTTCAAGCCCTTTTCAGTGCTACATTAAAACCTGTGTCAAATATTTGGCGAATTTTATAGCTCCAGATACAGTGAATGCTATGTATTGACCTTGTTTACTAAGTACAGGAAATTCCCAGGTATTGCAGCCACAGTGGATCGTGCATTCACGTCAGAATGAGCTAAATTCTAAAAATAGATTATGTTCTGTACGTGAAGTTCTTCCCTAGTGCTTTTCAACCTCTGTTTCTCAGAAATAGTTGATGCAGCTCAGAGGCAGAAAAGAACAATGAGAGTAACTCCACAATTCACAGTGGGAGGAAATGATATTAAATTCCTAATGAGTTCTGACACGTATATTGTCACAAAGTGCTACAAGTCCTAGTAACAGTTTTAGGAGTAACCTTGCTGAAAAGTTATATATTTCAAGCTTCATATATGTGACCATGGTTTATATATTTATAGCTTCATGATTCAGCATCTGTCTTGGTAATCTATTTTGTGTTTACATACATAACAGTTTCTAATACTTTTGGGAAATCATCTTTTTAAATACCCTAAATTTTTCATTATATAACCTAGTTCTTCTTTAGTTATTTTTTCTCTTTTAACTAGGATAACATCCTTAGATTTAAAATCAAAAATTAAAAAATACAACTCTGAATTTGTCTTTGTTTCCACAAGGCATGTCTAGATTTTGCTTACTGTGTCAGCAGATGTTAATGTAAAGCAATGGTAATATGCCACTGAGCTTGAGGTCTCAGATTGATTTGATGATATGGACAGATTTTATCAACTGGCTGATGGGGGGCAGTAAAAACTCAACTAATGGTTCTCATTTCTATACTTTTAGACTTCTACCATGGCACAAAATGTGTTGTACTGTAATTACCCATTGTGTGTCTGCCTTATCCGTCTACCTAGAGGAGAGCAGCCATGCCGTATTCAGTCTGCGTTGCCCTCAGTGACTCTTATGATGCTGGACACATACTCTTTCAAACCTCATGGTAGAGAATAGTGAATGTGTGACCTTTTGGGGTGGGGAGGGAGACTAAGGATGTAGCTTGTAGAGCTCTGTTACTACCACAATGTTCCCGTGAAATCTTTTAGAAATTCATTTGGGCTTGGATACCTTGGATGCATAAGCTGCTTACTTGAATGAGAAAAAGGGGGTTGCTTTATACTATGTGATATTGATATTGAAAAAAATTTACATGCCAGAACACATGCTGTGTTTACCCTGAAATATGTGGTGATAGATACCTAATTAGAGTGTTTGAATTTAATTGAATTTAGCAACACAATTTCAGAAAGCCATGAATACAGACAATTAAGGTGGAAACAAGGTAGAGTTTTTAATCTGCTCCCTTCCTCCCAGTATTCTGTATCCTTTTTTGCTCTTGTTCCCTCATCTCCATGTCTTCATTCCTGGTTCTTTTCATAAGAGAATGGTATCAGAAACCAAGATCTGTGCTCTTTGCTACTGGGATGGCCCTTTCAGCTGGCAGAGCAAGGAAGTGTATGTGTGTGTACTAACCCATGTATACGAATATATAAATATTTCTACTTGCAACGATATGTAATATATTAAGCTAAACGTGAGTTCTTACTGATGTCTCTAACTCTAATCCATTACTACTTGAATCACTCTAGCTTTTCCTCCTTGCTTATTGTAATGTGTTTTTAATATAACACGGGTGTAAAATTGTTTCTAACTGCTGATGATAAAGATAACATTTATTGATGACTTACCAAGTTGCAGACATTGTCCTTCGAACTTTATTTGAATTATCCCATTTAATTCTTACACTTGTAAGAATTACAGTTCTTATAGATTGTAGGTAGTGAGGATGCCTTTTTTTTTTTTTTGAGGATGACTTTTTAAAGTTTCATCTGGAACAAAATATATACAAAGAGAAAGAAACTTAAAGATACTTAGTAACTTGGCCAACATGTGCAGTAGTGAGCGTGATAGCTTGTGTTCTGACTTCAGAGCTTGTCCCTAACTTCTGCAGACTGACTCCTGGTTCCCAGTCCTCCTTTGCTTCCCATGCTGAGCCTCACTAGAGTGAATACGGTGCTGGCACCTTCAGGAAGACAGCCACAGCGGAGGTATTTATGGACAAGTTACATTAGAGATGCCCAATAGTTTTATTATTTGAAGGCAGTATCAATGCACCTCTATTTTTCAAATGAAAACAATGACCAAGAGATTACAGAGGAGTTTAATATAGTAACTGCAGAGAAACTAATGTTTATTATTTATTTTTACACAAACCTTCCCTCTGACAGCTGCTATATTCTTTAAAAATGTTGAAATTGTGACTTTGGGGAGTATATGGATTAGGGATATATGAAAGTAATCTTTTAAAGGTTTGCAGAAGGAGTTAAGAGTGCTTTTTCATAAATAATGAGTGTTAATAAATGGTTACACCAAAATGTTCAGGACACTTAATGCCTAGGACTTGTATGAATGTGGCAATTTTAGTTTCTAGGAGCTGTGAATAAGGAAAAATTCTGAGGAAATTACTCTTGGTCATAAAAGTGTATGGATCCCAAGCAAGAAATATATGCTGATAGACTGAACTGGGGAAACAATTGTTATTCTATATAATCACTAGCAATACTCAAATTTATATGGTTATATCCTTGAGTAGATATGCACTCCTGTGGGGTTAGGTGTAAACATCCTGACTTTTCTCAACTCAATTCTGTATACGTGAGTGTAACCATCTTTTTAGAGCTATTGCTATGCAATGCCAAACAAATGGTCAGTTCAGTTGTGGTTATTCTCTGCTTTGGCCGTTACCAGCTCTCCCTAAGAACTTCCCAAGTTACTCATGAGTGTTTAGCTTTTATCATCAACATCTGCATAACCTCTCAGCCATAGAATCTCAATGTAAAAATAACAGGCAGTTATTGATCCTCTATTAAATTCAAAGCACTTTTAAGAGCACTTTTCATGTAACCTTTCACTTAATCTTTATGACAGTCTTATGAAAAGGGAACTATTAATTACTCCCATTTTATCCATTAAGAAAGTGAAAAATGTTAAGAAACTTACCCAAGTTCACACATTTGATATGTATCAGAGTTTAAGCCAAGGTGATTTGACTCTTAACTTGAACCTCTAACCACCACTCACTAGGGTGTAAATCCAGGTAACCTGCAATAACAAGCAATCCCAAATGTGCAGTGGCCAAACTAGATATACATTTAAATTTTTTTTTTTTTTTTGGTGGTATGTGGGCCTCTCACTGTTGTGGCCTCTCCCGTTGTGGAGCACAGGCTCCGGACCCGCAGGCTCAGTGGCCATGGCTCACGGGCCCAGCCGCTCCGCGGCATGTGGGATCCTCCCGGACTGGGGCACGAACCCGTATCCCCTGCATCGGCAGGCGGACTCTCAACCACTGCGCCACCAGGAAAGCCCTAGATATACATTTATATTTGTCACATTATGTGTCCCATCCAGCTTGGCAAAGGAGCTGTGATCAGCAGTCTCTCTGGGATTCAGGCTGATGGTGGTCTTACTATCATGTATTGTGCCATCTGGAGCACAAGGCCTCCTCAGTCACTGTGGCAGAAGAAGAGCCTGCTAAAAAGTTCTGTTTTAGTTCTTTTATACTTAGATCCTAAAGTGACAGTCTGGTTGGCTGGAACTAGTCATTGTCCCTGTCTAACTGCGGTGGGGCTAGGAAATATGTGGGTATTAGGCACAATCATTGGATGGAGTTATAGACTGAATTATGCCCCGCCTACCCAACTTCATACGTTGAAGCCCTAACCTGTAATGGGGCTATATTGAATATAGGGCCTTTAGGGAGGTAATTAAGGTTAAATGTGATCATAAGGGTGGGGCACTAGTCCTGTAGGACCTGGTGGCCATCTAAAAGCAAGGAAGAGAACTCAATCAGAAACGAAATTTGCCAGCACCTTAAGCATGGACTTCTAGCCTCCAAAACAGTGAGAAAATAAATGTTTGTTGTCTAAGCCACCAGTCTGTGTTGTTTTGTGATGGCAGCCTCAACTGACTAATAGAGATAACAACACTGTCACTGTCACTCTTCAACCCGCTGCACTGTGAGAAACCTGAACCACACTGAGAGGTTCCAGATGATGAGACGCAGTGCTGACAAGAGACAAGAAGCACTAAAGCAGTGGGTATGTGAGTGAAGAAACCACCTTGGAAGAGGTTTCTCCAGCCCATGCTGCTCCAGAGGCTGCCCCGGGGATCAGAGAGGAGCCCAGGCAAGCCATCCCCACATTCCTGACCCACCAACGTAAACCATGGAATCTTTTTGCAGAAGACCCTGCCATTGCAAGATAGAAAGATTATGGACCCCTGTGTCACTAACTGGAAGAGAGTGATCAAGAAACCTGCCCATCCAGAAACAGCCACATTGGGTTTTGTTAAGAACAATAAATACATATTTTATTAAGCTCCTGAAAAAAACATGACACATATTTCAAGGAGTTTTAAGCTGAAAAGATGTAAAAGCAATTCTTTATTTAATTAGCATAAAGGAGTTGATGTTCAGTAAATTTCAGTAATTTCAAGGCTTTCTATTTACCTTACATAAGACTAAGCACCTCCAAAATTGTTTCTATTCAGTGCTTCTACTGCTTAGTTGGTTTTGATCAGCATTCCCTTACAGCATACATTTTCCACTGAAGGCTGTTTTGGTCAGGGTTGTGGAGAAAAACAGAACCACCAGTCGAGTTAACATGTAAAATAAACCATCATAAAGGAAATGTTTAAGAAGAAAAGCGTTCATGAATTTTGTAATTGTGTAATTGTCAGACTCTAGAAGAACTTACATGAAGGCAAGCATGAGAGTTGCTTAAATGAGGAAGTATAAATATTTTAATACTGACCTCTCAATTGCATTTACAAATACTCCTGAATATTTTAACATACCCTAATCTGATTATAGAATATGGAAATAAATTTATCTGGGTGAACATTTACAAATATTTTCTATGGTAATAAAATGCTACATGACGTGCAGTATTCAGTCATTTACCCTCTTACAAATTACTATTTTCAAATCCAGCAATATTGTTTTTGTTCCAATTCATAAATGTTAAGCAATAAATCACAACAGATTTTTGCTTTTTTTTTTTGCGGTACGCGGGCCTCTCACTGTTGTGCTCTCTCCCGTTGCGGAGCACTGGCTCCGGACGCGCAGGCTCAGCGGCCATGGCTCACGGGCCTAGCCGCTCGGCGGCATATGGGATCTTCCCGGACCGGGGCACAAACCCGTGTCCCCTGCATCGGCAGGCGGACTCTCAACCACCGCGCCACGAGGGGAGCCCGATTTTTGCATTATAAATACCAATTTATCAATATAAATATTATCAAGTGGTATTGTTTTGATTCCCTGCAAGCACAGAAATTTGATTTTATATTTGACTTTTAAAACTGACATACGTGGTTAAATTTGGAGGTGCCCTATTTATATGTATTTTGTATGGTAAAAGTTGATATGTATATTTTCTTTTCTCATCCCCTTACTTTCTCCTTCTAGGTTTAGATTCAGCATGGCTGAATAATTAAGTTTAAATACTGTAAAACTTTTGTCCAAGTGAAGTTATTTTTATTTAAGCTCCCAAAAGTTCAAAAAATTATTCAGAAAGTTTTTATACCACATAAGAGTCTGTGTGATTGTATGTATATTTGGCTGGTAGTGTATGGGGGTGATTTGCAAGACTTTCTCTTCCTCCTCATGCATTTTTTCTTTTTTATTTCCTCTAACTCCTTTCTTCTTCATGTTATTTGTGGGCATGTCCTAGCAGTCTCACTGAAGCAAGAACCAGGACAAAGAAAATAATATAACTAAAAATCACAGTTAATAAAGTATTTCAAATATATTATCCCAACAGTGTATAAGAAATTCTATTGATTCTCAACCCCTAAAAGTTGATCTTGTTTGACTTTTTAATTATTGCCAATCAAGTGGGTAAAGTATAGTTCTCATCATGAATTTCATTTATTTTTAAGTGCTAAGTTTGAGCATATCATTGTATCCTCTTGGCTATTTGGATCTTCTCTTTGATGAAGTGACTGTTCAAGCCTATCATTAATTTACTATTGAGATGTTTGTCCTTTTCTTTTGATTTACAGCATGCACACATGCACATATAATGCCAATCCTTTGTGCATTATATTTTCTATAAAATTTCCATTTTTTAGTTTAGCTTCCTTCTTTCACTAAGATATCTTTTGATGAGCAAGTATTCTTGTTTATTATAAAAGTTTTAAACCATACACAAAAGTAGAGAGAATAGTGTATTAAACCTGAAGTATCTATCACCGAATTTCAAACAACAATACATAACCAAATTTGTTCCATTTATAATCCTACACTCACAATTTACTCACTATGATATATTTTGAAATAAATCCCAGATGTCATATGATTTCAACTGTAAATATTACAGTGTGCATCTCAAAACTTAAGCAATCTTTAAAAATATCATGACTACAGTGCCATTACTATACCTACAGAATTAATAATCATTAATATACTTAAATAATTGGTATTCATATTTTCCAGTTATCTCATTTTTTGACTGTTTGAAATGTGTTGGTATACAGTTCATACATTTTAACTGGTTGAAATTTCTATAACTATCATTTTTTATTAATTCTCATTGGAGCATAGTTGTTTTACAATGTTGTGTTAGTTTCTTGCTGTACAGCAAAGTGAATCAGTCATACGTATACATGTATCCACTGTTTTTTAGATTTTCTTCCCGTTCAGGTCACCATAGAGTGTTGAGTAGAGTTCCTTGTGCTATATAGTAGGTTCTCATTAGATATCTATTTTATACATAGTAGTGTGCATATGTCAGTCCCAATCGCCCAGTTCATCCCACCTCCCCTTCCCCACTTCATAACCATGTTTGTTCTCTACATCTGTGACTGTTTCTGCTTTGCAAATAAGTTCGTCTCTACCATTTTTCTAGATTCCACATATAAGCAGTATTATATTTGTTTTTCTCTTTCTGACTTACTTCACTGTGTATGACAATCTCTAGGTAAATGTCTTTTAATCTGTAAGTTTCCCACAATTTTTTCCCCGTACTTACTTTTGTTGAAGACATGATATTTATTCTATAGTTCCCATAGTCCTAAATTTAAGGTTTTTACCATTGGGGTATCATTTAAAAAGCTCCTCTTTGTTTTGCATTTCTCCATATTGGTTATTGGATCTAAGATTTTGATCAAAATTTTCTTTTTTTTTGGTAAGACGGTTTTGTAGGTGGTATTGTGTATTTCCATCAGATGTGCATAAAAACTGATTGCATTTTTTGTGATGTTATCAGCCATTGTTTACTGTCTATTTTTTATTTCATTATTATACTTGCTTAAGTAGGGGAGACAGGGTGGTAAAATGTGGTCCCTCTTATTGTAACTTGGCCCAGAGTGGAAACTTTCTTTGTGTTTTGTTGGCTTGTTTTACTCATAATATTTAGATATTTGCTCTTGGCTTGTATTTTTTAAATGACTTAGGTTCAATTTCAGTTATTTCCCATATGAATTACTGATACTATCACTTCCAGTAATTGTATAGTCCTTCCTTTCCCCAGTGGTATGCCTTGACACAAAGAGTATAACTTGCTGAAATAATTATGGAAAGTAGACATTTCTATGCCCTAGGACTTTAGGATTCCACTGCTAAATATATATCCATGAAAAACTCATGCACATATGTGCCAAGAGACATATAAAAGGGTATTTATCTAAGCTCTTCATAATCCCCAAAATCCCAAATGCCAGTCTACAGTAAATTGGATACATGCATTATGGTAAATTTCCACCATGGGCATTGATACAATAGTGAAAATGAATGAACTTTGGGTATGTGCAATAGCATTGTCAAATCTTGGTGCCATATGTTGAATGTTTCAAATTTAAATCTTAGAAAACTACGTGCAGTTTGATGTTCTTTAAAAAAAATTCAAACATAAACTAAACCACATATATACACACCCACACATGCACACACCTGCACATATAACCTTTATTAAAACACAGAATAACAATTACTTCTGGTTGTAGACAGAATAGAACACCTGTAAACAGGATAGGAGAAAGCACATGAGGTATATGGGTACATGTTAATTATTTCTGAAGACCTGGTTATTGGATTTGGTACTAAATTCACCAGTATTCCTTAGATTCTTAAGAAAAAATACATAAATACATATAGAAATAAATCATATAAAAGTGGCCAGATTTGTATCAATAATTACAGTGTATTATGAACCAAGTATTGTGAGTAATCTCATTCTGTGTTCCTGTGTTCCATTAAAAATTATTCCCTGGTAATATTATTACTCAAATAATAATTTGTTTAGGTGTGATAATTATATGAAACAAATATTACTTACAGCAACGGTACTTTTGATGGTTTATGAAGAGGGAGAACTGTATTCTAGTAGAAATAGTCCTGGACTTGGATCACAGGACAGAATTCCATTACTTATTAGTTACAAATAAAATGATAGATAGCATGCTTTGTTTCATCTAATCTTAGTGTATATAACACTAATTACTATTAGACTAGAAGTAATTAGTAATTGTGGTAATAGCACAAATGTATAAGCTTGCATGTGGATTAAATAAATCAAGATTAACAATTGTACTGCCTGTGTAAGCTATTCGACAACAGATAAATGTATTACATTGACATAATTAAAAACCAAGGTGAAATTCCTAACTACTCTCTAGTTGTATTTTTAAAACCCAGGTTCCTTCTGCCATTAAAAGCAAAGGTAGGATGAGCATATTCACTCTAAATAAATAAATGGAGAGTGTGAGGAGAATTGGGAATGAGGTATGGGAAAGAACACTAGGATGAAAGTTTGGCAAACAAACGAATATTACTGATGGACCCCTCAGTCAAAAGGACCTGCTGATCAGAACACCAGCCTTGGACTATTATAAACAATGTTCACATTGTGTGAGAATTATTGTATGTTCTGGAGTTTTTTTGGTATAGCAATTTGCTTATCAGCTAATATATCATCCAGTGCTTCTCCTACCTGCTTTCTACTGTATAAAGAGCTGAAGATTTAATAGCAAATATAACAGAGGTTAAGAAGCCAAATTGTGTTGAAGCCTGGTCTACTGACAAGTAGCTGGCAAATCTTGGATAGTTTTCAGTTTCTCTGTTTCTGAATTTACTCATGTGTAATATGGAATTACTAATACCATCTACCTCAAGAATTGATATTCGGTTGGTATGCCTTAATAGCTGTAACAACAACATGAATTTTAATACTATGTAAAAATATTAAAAATTTAATAATACAAAATGTTGGGCATATATGATACAACCAATATATGGTAGCAGTTTTAACATTAATTTTGATAAAATTAGAGATACCTCCCAAGAAAGCAAATAAAAACAAGGTTTTTGGAGGGATGAGGTGGAGGTTAGGATTTTCTTGAGTTTTTGTTTGTTTTCTACTCTATGACCAAGGGTAAATCTACCCTATAAGGAGGAATGCAAGGTACGTGTCTTTGAAGAAACAAGAACTCACAGCTCCCTTTTCTCATGTAGCCTAAAGCAGGTTATTAACTTCACATTTTTATTTAAGTGCTAAAACTTTTTTCCTACATAGTTTGAGAGGCAGATTTGTTTACTTAATGCAGCAAAGTGTTGAGAGTAAGAATGTATGACAGTTCATTCTTATTTGCTCATTGGTTGATGGGCATCTTCAGTCCCTTTACTTGATCTGAGCTCCTGCAGGAATG
>NW_006797869.1:699347-700728 GCF_000442215.2 Lipotes vexillifer | reverse complement strand
GGAATGCTCACATTAGGGGAACATCCAGCTTCATATGGCCCCGCATGGGGTTTTGGTATCACTTTACTAGATAGATAAAACAACAGAATAGAGTTGACTCGCTGCTTGGGTGGACACATCTTATTGCCTAAAATGGTTCATTTACACTGATCATTGATGCATTACTTCTTGCCCCTGAGCTCTCTCAAGCTGTGTTTTATCTCTGAAACACACCCTTTTCTCCACAGTCTCTCAAGATGTATATTTTTTCTAGCATTGCTTATAAAATCTCACTTTCTTCATGAAACCTCTTTGGCAGCTTTAGAGAAACAAAAAGGGTATATTACATTCCTACACAAATATGCATAATCGCATGCCTATGCATTCCATTATTTAAGTAAAAGTATTGCTGAATATCCATCGCTCTGAATACACGTATGATGTTTCTCTGTGTCAGGCTGTATTGTTTTACTTTCAGCATTGAGATAAACGAGAAAGAGTTAGCTTCTTTCTTAGTTCGTCACATTTTAACATTTGTCGCACTTTATAATGCTCCTTACTGAGAAATATGTCCAAGATTATATCAGAAGATGCCATTGTTGGACCTTATGCCCAGATTTTGAGAAGATTCTTGTCGTAGCCTTAAGCAGTTCCAGAAATAGCAGCACTGCTTTTTACTAGGCTCAGGTCTTAGTTTTTCTTTTATACTACTTTCTGGACATTCAAAAATTCCCAGGATGTCATCCTCAAGTTACAAAATGCCTGCCTTCTTATTCTGTTGGGAGTCACATTGGCCCGTTGTCAGGTGTCCTTTTGATACAGGAGAATACTGTGAATAGTGCCTGAGTTAGTGCTATAGTTGAATACCATGCACATGTGGAAGAATTCTCATGAATAAGTGTCTTTTCATACAGAGAAACAAGCAAAGAGTTATAATATGGAAAACTTAAAATTAAAACTTTCTAGTAAAGCAATGTTGATGCTTTCAGTTGTCTGTTAGTGTTTCCTTATCAAGAAACAATGTGCTATAGTGGAAAATATTTTAGGGTATAAAATAAAAACAAATAAAATTTTGGTGTGTTGTCTCAGTCTTCCATTTACCCAGCCTTGAGCAAATAATATAACCTCTGGGAATTAGCTTTTTATTCTTAAAATGTGAAGAATAAGCTCTGTTTATCATTAAGTTTGCTATGGAAATCAGATAATATTTAACTGGCCTTGTGAAGCACTCCTTTTACCAAGAAGGAGATAATAAGAAAATAATCTGAAATAATGTAAATTTTATTCAAAGATAATATTATTGCTAATTCCCTTCTATGTAGTCTGCTCTTTTTAAGGGTGATATGTGCATGTTAATAATTATTATACTGATAATTCTTTTTTTTTTTTTTTTTTTTTTGCG
>NW_006797869.1:680755-698983 GCF_000442215.2 Lipotes vexillifer | reverse complement strand
GCCTCTCACTGTTGTGGCCTCTCCTGCTGTGGAGCACAGGCTCCGGATGCGCAGGCTCAGTGGCCATGGCTCACGGGCCCAGCTGCTCTGCAGCATGTGGGATCCTCCTGGACCAGGGCACGAACCTGTGGCCCCTGCATCGGCAGGCGGACTCTCAACCACTGCGCCACCAGGGAAGCCCTATACTGATAGTTCTTTACCTATAAATGACATTTGGCAAGAAATCAAAGATTTTATGTACCACTGAGAGTGTTTATTGTAACTAAGTAAACCAGCTGTGGACTTTCGATCAATACATCAATATTTAGATTTTTTAGCTTTTATTTCGGCTGCATTATGCCAGTCAAGTCTCTTCATATAAGGAAGGAAAATGAACAACTAGTAAGACGTTTGATGTGTCATTCTGATGAACTTTAGAATGCTTAATATCATGTTTAATTTCATGTTTCATAAAAGCTTCTCAATTGCAGGATCAGTTACTTTCAGTTTCCACATCAGTCAGTCCAGATGGTTCTCATTATTTGCTAAAGATAGCTGCAAATTGAAATTTTTGAACCCATGGTGCGCATATTGTGTTAATCCTTGATATGGAAGGGTCCCTCTGCAGAATAATAAGTGGAGATGAAAAAGGTATGTTTTATATTCACAAACCAAATCTTATTTAAAGATTGAAAGAGACTCTTTAGTGTTATACCCAGATGAACATTAAAACATACAGTCTTCAGGGCTTCCCTGGTGGTGCAGTGGTTGAGGGTCTGCCTGCTGATGCAGGGGATGCAGGTTCGTGCCCTGGTCCGGGAGGATCCCACATGCCACAGAGCGGCTGGGCCCGTGGGCCATGGCCACTGGGCCTGCGCATCCGGAGCCTGTGCTCCGCAACGGGAGAGGCCACGACGGTGAGAGGCCTGCGTACCATAAAAAAAAACAACAAAAAAACCAAAAAAACCCCAAAATCATAGTCTTCAGAAAAATCAAGTCATTTCACTTATGTATTCATTGCTGAAATAAGAACATCATTTCATTTCTGACTCTACATTGAATTTTGATTGGAAGGAAAAAAAAACCCCTCAGGATTGTTTTGTATTGCAGAATAAGCTATAACTTGTTCTGTAAACACTGTTTGTTGTCAAGACTAAAAATGTGAGTTATATTTCTTTGTATATGAGACAATTCCTTTATTGTCAATTTTTCCTGAATTTAACTCATAGCTAGAATGTATTCCAATTTGGGTAGTCTGAAATATAATGTGGCTGATACAGAATAATGATTTTACTTACTGATTTAGTTAAAAAGGTAGTTTTTAATGACATCCATTTCCATTTGGTTGCATTTTCATCTTCTTCAGTCATTTTCTATATTGAAAGTGATTATAAAGATTAATTTTTATTCAAACTTCTTATATTTTATGTAAACAATATAAATTTGGATGAGGAATCCATTTATTCTTAAGGTTATTAATACATTTATTGGGGAAAAGGTACATTTCTCCTGAATGTTCAAACAGTAGGAGAATTCAAAAGAGACAGAAATAATAATAATAATTGAAGGGTCAGTTCATTAAGAGGATATTACAGTTGTAAATGTATGGGCATCCTAACATTGTAGGACCTAAATATTTAAAGCAAACAGTAAAATAAATGAAGGGAGATATAGACAACAATACAATAGTAGTAAAGGACTTCAGTACCCCACTTTCAACCATGGATAGATTATCCAGACAGAAAATTAACAAACAGTAGACCCGAATAACAACATAGACCAATGAATCTAATAGACATACTCAGAACATTCCATCCAATAGCACTGGATTTCTGTGAATGCCCTCCAAGTCCATCCATGTTGCTGCAAATGGCAAAATGTCATTCTTTTTCATGGATGAGTAGAATTTCATGGTGTGTGTATGTATATGTGTATATGCATATATATATATATATATATATATATATTAATATATATATCTCACACCTTCTTTATCCATTCATCTGTTGATGTACACTTAGGTTGCTTCCATATTGTGACTATTGTAAGTAATGCTGCTATGAACATTGGGGTGCATGTATCTTTTCAAATCAGTGTTTTCATTTTTGGGGGGATAGATACCCAGGAGTGGAACTGCTGGGTTTTATGGTAGTTCTATTTTTAGTTTTTTTGAGGAACCTCCATACTGTTTTCCATAGTAGCTGCACCAATTTACATTCCCAGCAAGTGTAGGAATATTCCCTTTTCTTCACATCCTTGCCAACATTTGTTATTTGTGTTCTTTTTGATGATAGCCATTCTGACAGATGTGAAGTGATATCTCATTATGATTTTAATTTGTATTTCTCTGATGATTAATGATGTTGAGCATCTTTTCATGTGCCTGTTGGCAATTTGTCTTCTTTGGAAAAATGTCTGTTCAGATCTTTGGCCCATTTTTTAATCAGGTTGTGTTTTTTTGTTGTTGTTGTTTTTTGTTATGTTGAGTTGTTTGAGCTATTTATATATTTTCAATACTAACCTCTTAGCAGTCATATCATTTGCAAGTATTTCCTCTCATTCATTATGTTTTCTTTTGGTTTTGTTGATGGTTTCCTTTGCTGTGCAAAAGCTTTTAAGTTTAATTAGGTCTCATTTGTTTATTTTTGTTTTGTTTCCTTTGCTTTAGGAGACATATCCCCAAACAATATTGCTACGATTTATGTCAAAGAGTGTTCTACATATGTTTCCTCAGGAGTTTTGTAGATTTTGGTCTTACATTTAGGTCTTTATTACATTTTGAGTTTATTTTTGTATATAGTATTAGAAAATGTTCTAATTATATTCTTTTATATGTAGCTGTCCAGTTTTCCTAGCACCACTTATTGAAGAGACTGTCCTTTCTCCATTCTTGCCTCCTTTGCCATAGATTAAATGACTGTACATGCAAGGGTTTATTTCTGGGCTCTCTATTCTGTTCCACTGATCTATGTGTCTGTTTTTGTTCCAGTCCCATACTGTTTTGATTACTGTGGCTTTGCAGTATAATCTGAAGCCAGGGAGAATGATTCCTCCTGCTCTGTTCTTTTTCAAAATTGTTTTGGCTATCAAGGCTCTATTGTGTTTCCATAGGAAATTTAAAATTATTTGTTCTAGTTCTGTGGAAAATGTCCTTGTTATTTTGGTAGGGATTACACTGAATCTGTAGATTGCCTTGGGTAGTATGGTAATTTTAACAATATTAATTCTTCCAATCCAAGAACATGGTGTACCTTTCCATCTGTTTGTATCATCTTAGATTTCTTTCATCAGTGCACTTACAGTTTTTTGAGTACACATCTTTTACCTCCATGGGTAGGTTTATCACTAGATATTTTATTATTTTTTGATATGATTATAAATGGGATTGTTTCCTTAATTTTTCTTTCTGGTAGTTCATTGTGAATGTATAGAAATGCAACATATTTCTGTGTATTAATTCTGTATCCTGTAACCTTACCTAATTCATTGATGAGTGCTAATAGTTTTTTGGTGGTGCCTTTAGGCTTTTCTGTGTATGGTATCATGTCATCTACAGTTTAACTTCTTCCTTTCCAATTTGGATTCTTTTTGTTTCTTTTTCTTGTTGAATTGCTGTGCATAGGACTTTTATCCTATAATACTGTGTTGAATAAAAGTGGCAAGAGTGGGCATTCTGGTCTTGTTCCTTATCTTAGAGGAAATGCTTTCAGCTTTTCACTGTTTCACCATACTCATGATGTTACCTGTGGGCTTGTCATATATGGCCTTAATTATGTTGAGGTATGTTTCCTCTATGCTAACTTCCTGGAGGGTTTTTAATCATAAATAAGTGTTAAATTTTGTCAAAATCTTCTTCTGCATATATTGAGATGATCATATGGTTCTTATTCAATACGTTAATGTGGTGTATCACATTGATTGATTTGCAGATATTGAAAAATTCTTGCATCTCTGGGATAAATCCCACTTGATCATGATGTATGATTCTTTTAATGTGTTGTTGGAGTTGGTTTGCTAATATTTTGTTGAGGATTCTTGCATCTATGTTCATCAGTTTTATTGGCCTGTAATTTTCTTTTTTGTGGAATCTTTGTCTGGTTTTTGTATCAGGGTGATGCTGGCCCCAAAGAATGTTTGGAAGCATTCCTTCCTCTGCAATTGTTTGGAATAGTTTGAGAAAAATAGGTATTAATTCTTCTCTAAATTTTTGGTAGAATTCACCTGTGAAGCCATCTGATCATGGACTTTTGTTTGTTGGGAGTTTTAAAATTAATGATTCAATTTCATTACTGGGAACTGGTCTGCTCATAATGATGTTGTCACTGTAGTAATTTTAGGTGGTATAATAGGCACGTAGTCAGGATTTTGATAAGAGCTGAAGATCCAAAATTGAATGTGACCTTGATCTGAGGGAGACACAGGAAACAGAGAACATCCAAATAGAAAATAGTAATAGCAGATTATGAGGGAAATAAAGTGAGGTGATAGCTAATAACCAGAGAAGCAATCTTCATTAATTAGTTAAGGTTGTTAGGAAACTTTTTAGCTGAAATTTTGAAGAAAAAACAACCTAACTATACAAAGGACCAGAGAAAGATTATTCTAAAAAGAGAGAACAATAATCATACAATCCTAGGGGTAGAAAAAAGGATTGGTATATCCAAAGATTTACAAAGTGATTAAGAAAGTTTGTGGTATGATAAATGTTATGGACTAAATTTGTCCCTCCAAAATCTAGGTGTTTGAAATTCTAATCACCTGTGTGATTCTATTAGGAGGTGAGGCCTTTGAGAAGTACAATAATTAGGTCACGAGGGTGGAGCCCTCATGAATGAGATTAGTACTCCCAAGAAGAGACAGAAGAGAGGTTGCTTCCTCTCTGCTCTTTCTGCCATGTGAGGACATGATGAGAAGATGACACAATGAGATGATCATCTGCAAAAGAAGGAGCAGGTTCTCACCAGAACTCAGTTATGCTAGAACTCTGATCTTGGAATTCCTAACGTCTGGAACAATGAAGATTAATTTCTGTTGTTTAAGCTACTCAGTCTAGAGTAATTTGTTACTGTCTGAGACAGTAAGAAAGAAAGGGATTGTATGAAGTGTGGTTGGAAAGAAGTAGACAGGAAAATGTCAAACCTGGATCTATGTCATCATAAAGGAGTTGGCTTTTTTTTCCTATCAGCAACAGAAAGACAATCAAGGAATCAAAGCAGTGTGTGGGGAGTGAAGAGTTAAGATCCTGTGTTCTTTTTTCAAAATATCACTCTGTCTACTGTGAAAGTAAATCACTGAGGGAGGAGTTGAAATGTAAGGGAGCAGAGAGGCAGATTTGGATGTATTGTCATATTTTAGGGGAGTGATAGGATGGCTTTGACTAGAGTTAACAGCAGAGAAAGAGAAAAATGGAAAATTTGGGACATGACTAGTGATGGAAAGAGAGGAATATAGATTAATCTCAGCTTTGGGGCAGGAGTTTCACAGGCACACTGTGGTGCCATGTATTGAAATGAAAAACTGTTCAGTGAATTTTGTTTCAATCTCAGACATACTAAGGTTGAAGTTTCTGTTAGATACCCAGGAGATTTCAAGTAGGAGATTGGATATATAGCTAAAGTATTATATTTGCAATTATCTTTCTTCAGTTGATCTTAGATGAATATCAGATAAATGAGTTGAGGTACAGTGAAAAGATTCCATTAAACTTAGAGCTATCTGGGTTCACATTATGGTCTTTCCTCTTTCTTATCTATGTGACTAGAGTGAGTGATAAAAATCTCTCTGAGATTCAGTTTTCTCATCTATGCAATGGTAGTAATAATAATAATACCTTCTTGATATGCATAATGTGAAAATTAAGTAAAATTACTCATACAAAGTAGCTCCAACACTGAAGGTTATAAGATTAAAAAATTTTGGAGTCTAAATAAATATGCATTGTCCTCATCTAGTTTTCCCATTTTTGAATAAAGAAGGAGACATAGGAAGATATCCTATATCCACTTGTCTATTCTATATTTGCACAGGTGTCTCAGTGTATAGTTACAACTGTTTTTTAATTCACCTTGAATGATACTCTTTGGCCAATGTTACCAGTTTTAAAAAGTGAATAATTCTGATAATTCAAGCAAAACTTGTTCTTAAGCCATCAATTTACATATGTGGCACCATTGCTTTTGGTATTAGTGAAAAATCTTTCAAAGTATTGTTTCTTTCTGTGAAAGCACTTCATTTTCTTTTCCTATTTTTATTTTTAAATATAAGGAACCTAAGAATCAATAACTTGTTCACAAGTCCTAAAGCCAGGTAAAAATCTCACCCACAAATCTGAATTATAACACTGACTTACAGATTTAGGCATTTATAAATACCTTTTAACCTATTCCCTTTCTGCATGGATATAAATATATTATGTACCCTAGGAGGCAGAATTTTCACAGTTGTTTGCTGTAGTGCTTTTGTAAAAAAGAACAGAATATATTTTCACTGTCACAGGAAATCAGAGTTTTGTAGTTCTCTTGATCCTTGATGATTTTGCTTTTTTTTTTTTAAGGTACTACTGGAAAAAAAAAAAAACCTTAAAGACAAAAGAAAAATAATGAATGGATATTTTCTTCTCTCTTCTGAATCGGAGAGATTTGCTGTCCTTGTAAAAACACTAGAGCCTCTTTGATTTTGACTCATTTTGTAATTCACAATTTCAGCTTAGTAGTCTATGAGAACTCATGCATTTTTGTTCAGAAAGCAGAAGACATTTTCTATTATATAAAACTAATGTCTTTGAAGGGATGCCAGAACTTCACTTATTAGTGGTATTTTCAGTAAGTAAGACCACCTCTCTGTGATCCAAGGGATTTTAAGTTTATTTGGATTAAATCATGCCATAGGCTAGAATTCTCTAAGGTTAATTAAAGATGCATTATTAAAGATGAATAATTCTTTTCCATAACATTGGACAGCATATATTCTATAAAATAGTATTAGACTTTCTGCTAAGTATGGGACATTTCTGGTCACCCATATTTGAAAACAAACTTCAAGGAGACTATTCATTTTCTTTGTATAAAACAATCTTTCAGGACTGTATATTGAAATCATTCTTCAGAAGACAAAATATTACTTGCATTAGGTATTCCTTTCCCTTTCTCAGAAGTCCAAGGGGTTAAGTAGAAGCACCTTTCTCCAGAAAATGAGAGGGAACAACTTTTAGTATTTTGGTATTACTTAAAATTAAATGTTTTCGTCCTATAATTAAGATTGGGTATGTTAATTACTTTCCCCTCATTACCATCCCTTCTGAATTCCTGAGTTTCTCAGTAATCTGTGAAGATCCTGAAACATTTTTGCATTTTCAGAACTAAAGTTCTGAGTGATTTGGCAATTAATACCCTTTAACCTGTCATGAGGCAGTCATCTGTCCAGTAGCATCTCTTATGACTTTTCTCCATTTTCATAAAGAGGAAGGATGAGAAAATCTCCAGATTTGCCTGAGGATGGACTCAAGGCA
The DNA here is from genome assembly GCF_000442215.2 of Lipotes vexillifer. NCBI lineage: Eukaryota > Metazoa > Chordata > Mammalia > Artiodactyla > Lipotidae > Lipotes > Lipotes vexillifer. Next base: position 691,497 of record NW_006797869.1, on the reverse strand, counting down.
ATGATCAGTCATGATCAAAGTTACTGTCCTACCTACCTAGGTTTATAAAACCTTTTTGTGCACCTTATTGCCTATTCAAAGAAAGAGAAGAGTGAAAGATAGTCTTTCAGACAATTTGGAGCATTTGAAATGCCAAGTCATTGCCTTTTGACATCCTAAAATGCCTCACAAAATTATAAAGTTTTATGAATAATGCTCTATGCAATTGGCTGGAATGAGAGGTAGGTTATTCATTTACCTTGATGTAACTCAGACATATCCCATGGGCATGATTATATAGATACACTTATTTGAGTTTTTCTCGATTAGCTGTTGTGTGCATCAGGTGTAATTCTACCTCAGCCCATACTGTGTGCAACTACCTGCGCTCATCTTCTAACTCCGCTTTATTTCTGCCTAGTGTCGCTTTAATGGCTTCATTTAACTTGCTTATCTGCACCCTGCTTTGCCTTTTGGCTCACTGACTGTTTTCTTCTTCTTGCCTTAGAAAACTGGCTTAATGACTAGTATTTTAGCCTCATTTAGCCTTAAGATTCTCTCGCAAATATCCCTTGGACATCCCATATAAATGATAGTACTTCTGAGCAATGACTTCCTTCACTTCTCTTTTCTGAGTCCTCCCCATTGCTATGACAATGGAAGCTGAAGAGTTTAGGCATTTTCTTTGTGTTAGAAGAAATGACCTTAATTTTGCCATAGATCTACAAGTGTTTTCATTAATAGTGGCTGCTGAATGATCTAGAAAATGATGGTAAACCGTGTGTGTGTGTTTGTGTGTGTGTATGTGTACTTTTTATAGCTAGCTCATCATCTGTATAGAGAGATTTGTTAAATATCTAACTAAACATCATTTTTATAAAATGAAGTATGGGAGTGTTAAAATCAAGCAAACAAAATAGAACTATATATTCATGACTTGGAATCTCTCCTACACAATTCCTTGAAGGACTGCTTAACTGCTAATTGTTTCTGCTTTCTCCGCCAAAAGGACTAATATTTGGATTTAAAATGAAAAGGAAAAACCTTTTTCCTTTCAAAAGTGGAAAGTGGAATTTCTTTAGGAAGTAACTACAGAGCATCCTACAGGGAGAGTGAATCAGATTAAAACAATCACTGTAGGAATTTCCTTGTTGGAGAATATCCAGCCTGGCCTTGAGGGAAAATGTATCTCTCTCTTGCTGCTTTATTTCTTGGCTTTTTGACTATGTCAATTTCCACCTTAGTAAAACTATTACCCATTCCAGGAACATGCCTCTCATAGGTGCAGCCAATCTACTGCAGTTGATCTTCCTGGTTCAGTTATATTCCATTTGGGTTCTTCCTCTGCTTCTATAACAATTTTCTGAAACAGAATATATATATTTATGCCCAAGTTCAAAAGTGGTCTTCATTGGGGGCAATTATAATCTTTCCTCTGTGTCTGCTCTCTGGCCTTTGCAGGACATAGTCATTGCCTGATTTTCTTTTGGATCAGAGCCCTATCTCTGGCATTTTTGGCTCGACTCTTAAATTTAGATTTCCATCCCTGCAATGCCTCTCAAATCAATTTTGAAATTCAAGATGGGTAGAGATCATGAAACTTTTAGTCCTCAAGACTTGTGCTCAGTTTAATTATTTCCTAGGAATCTGATTAGTTTATAAATGGAATTGTAAAGTTGTTGTTGGTTATTTCTGAAGAAATGTGAAGAACAAGAAATGTAACTGTGGGGCTTCCCTGGTGGCGCAGTGGTTGAGAGTCCGCCTGTCGATGCAGGGGACACTAGGTGACATGGTTTCATGCCCCGGTCCGGGAGGATCCCACATGCCAAGGAGCGGCTAGGCCCGTAAGCCATGGCCGCTGAGCCTGTGTGTCTGGAGCCTGTCCTCTGCAATGGGAAAGGCCACAACAGTGAGAGGCCTGCATACTGCAAAAAAAAAAAAAAAAAGAAATGTAACTGGTTAGACTGTCACATCAAAGATCCCCAATGAACTAAGCCTCCTCATATCTACACCCTTGTATGGTCCTCTGCCACACTGACTTTCTAGAAACTTGATAAGTGATAGTGAATTAGGGCTAGCATTTGGTAAATGCTAATGATATCATGGAAGATATGAGGCATTAATTGGTATTTCATCCATTGCTGGATGTTTTGCACAGCATAATAACACACTCCAATCAGGACTACCTGTCATTTAAAGTAGAAATTCTCAAGTATAGGCTGAGGGGAAGGACGGCAACCTCAATCCCAGGGAGGCAGATACCCCAGGTGGGGAATCACTTCACTTAACCTGTATTGGTTGAATAGACTATGATTAACAGTTAGGGAGTAAATATTTTATTTTTTATGGACTTTCCCTGGCAAGGCCAGGTGAGTGAGAATTAAAAATGACTCACTAGTTTGGTAGCATGTTAGTTAATATAATGCTAGCAATTGTGACAAACTCCAGTGGGTATAATGTCTCAAAAAAAGAACTCATTCAAAGTCCACAATGGGTGTTCCTTATGACAGGTGTTTTTCCCCCAAGTGATGTTCCAGGAGCCCAGTCTCTTTTATCTTGTGCTTCTACCATGATCTTGTGGATCATTGTGTTCATTTGCATTAATCCAGGAAAAGAAAAAAAAAAAAGGAAAAGCACAGAAAATTTTACATGGGGTGGTATTTTTATGGAGAAGACCTGGGAGTAATGCTCATGATTGCTAGTCACATTCTATTGGCTAGAGCACGAGCTCCTACCCCCCAATCCCCAAGGGCAGAAAAAGGCTGGGAAATACTGACTAGCAGTTTGTCCAGGAAAATGATGAAATAGGGTTGGTGAGCTGCTATAGCAGTTGCTGACATAGCATCAACATTGTGCCTCAACATCCAATGAAGGGAGGTGTTAAGTGAGGAAAAGTAAATTAGGACTAAATAGATATCATTCTCCAAATTTATTGCACAGAATTCCCAGATTTTCAAAAATTATGTATTTCAGTTTATACTCAAATATATCTTGCTGTTCTTGCTTACCACCAACTTCATCTTTGAAATTTTGCTGGTTCCCTAATCCGTCAAGACTCTCAGCTCTCAACTTGGTAACTCTGGCTATCACACAACCTGGGAATATATTTAATATATAATAATGGCAGTTAGTTAGAGGGGTGACAAATGATGCTGAATAGTAGAGGAGAATGGAGAGAAGATAGTGTAAATTCCAGAGAAAGAAGGTTTTTTTGTTTTTGCTAGTCTCTTTAAAGTAATTGGTTCTTGATGTGGGACAAGAAGGAATCAACCCTAAAGATATTTGACTCTTTTCTTTGAAGCCTTTCCCTAAATAACCATTTCCTTTGTGCCAAATCCTATTCTCTACCTTTCTGCATTAGTTCTAGCCCTAGAATTTGTTTTTAACTGACCATGCACGATTCAGCCTTTATGAAATTATGTTGGAAATCTTTTAGCTTGTGTTGGGAAATACAGAAAGTACTGGTAGAATGAGCAACACTTTTTTATGGTTTATTCATGCCAGGAAACTGAGTCAGCAAGGGCATCCCAAACAAGCTGTGGCACGGGGAGAGAATGAGGCAGAAACAACATTCGCATGCAGCACACTTCAAATTGCAAGTTTGAAATCACTTGCGTTCTCTCCTGGAGCAGTGGGTTTTCCTCCATAGAAAGTTCTTATCTACTGCAGAGGGAAGATTGGATTATATAAGGGTAAACAAACATTGCAGATTGTAGATATTCTGATTCTCAATGAAATCAAATTTCAGACCTCAGCATTATGGACTCTTAACTAGAGAAGACTGGTAACTGGGGAATTTCATAAAAAAGAAGCATATGAATATCTCCCAAGCTTCATGCTCTGTGTTATATTTTCTGCATTAAAAACGTAGGATTTTTATAATTGTGCATAATTTAAACGGAAGACTACTTTTTGACACAAAAGTTCTAGGAAAGTTTTTTGAAATTGATGCATTAGAGAAAATTGTGTATAAAGAAGTTAGAAATATCAGACCCCTAAGGTGCTTTAAGTTATCCTATTACTTTCTTTTATTGATGGAGAATGAAAGACCTACATATGTTGAATGACTTTTGCCCAAGTTTACAAATGGAGTCACATATATTGAGTTTTGACAGGTCTCCTCTCTCTCATTACAATGTTCTTTGATATTAAATAAATATATAGAAGCAGAAAATTATTTTAAAACCAATATTAATTTCTGTAACCTGAAACAAGTGACATTTCTTTCAATAGTCACAAAATATATTAACAGAAAAGAGGTAGGGTTTAGCTTTGTTTCTGCTAATCAAATGAGAAAAAGAAAGCAATATATTGAAATGACTGAATATTGAGCTAGAATTATTCATCGTAGTTTTGCACAGAAACTTATGAAATAGAGCTTAATGAACTGGGAAAGTTAACTAAAAATTATCTGGGTGAAAAAAATAGCATTAGTACGTCAGTTATAAAAAAAAGATAAAGACAAAACAAAACAAAAAAGACAACGGAGAATTTCACCATCTCATTATTCATGGGAATACACTCACTATGACATTACAAACATGAAGATATGGAAAGATGAACAACATCTTCTGAAAGCACCTAGAAGCATTTTTCTCCTGTGAATGTATAATAGCATGCATATGGCCATCCAAAGAAAAAAATTATTTGGATTTTGGCAGTATTCTTACAGTAATTAGCTGCAATGGGAATGTTTGTGGGTACATATTTACATAAACTAAAATGAGAATAAGACAAATTAGGTGAATGGCTATTATTTCCGAATTAGGGGAAAATAAAATAGGATGATGGAAAGAGGGATAAACTTTCAGATTTGTACACTCAAAAGTCTTGGTCAAGGTGATACATTGACTAAAATAACCAATTGTATAAGGTAAACTGTTTGATGTTCATCAGGATATTATTACAGAATATTAATCATATAGAAGAAAAAGATACAAAGTTTACTTCTTACAGTGTGAGCCTTATTTCCATAGAACAGTGAGAAAGAATATATAAGGCATAAAATGATTACCATTATAATATACCTATTAAACCAATATTAGTGTGTTGGGCTGCTTTGCTTTTTCTTTCCAGTTAACATCAAACTTGGGTGTCTAGATATAAACAGTTTAATGAGAACAAAATTCCATATCTTCAAGTTCTATAAAACTCATATATAAAATTAACCTGAGAACAGGCCATATGTGTGCTCTCAAAACTGTTGTTTCACTTTAGAGTAGAAAGGCTTAGCTTGTTCCCATTCTGTATCTAACTATGGTGCATTATGGGAATGTAAAATCTATGTGGGCATCAAACAGGCAGACAAATCAATATATCATTTTTAGGTCCCTCTTTTAATAAATGCTTCTTTGTTTCATACATATCTATTTTAACGGTAAAGAGCTACTTTAGAAAATGTGTTTAAAAACTATATAACGAAGACTCATCATTGTACAGGAAGACACGTGGAGAGCTCCGCCTTATGAGCATGTTTGTTTCTTGCATTGGCTGATTTTCAAGCTTGCCACTATATAATAGATTTCGATAAGGGAAAGAGAAATACCATCTCAGACAAGCTGAGGTCAACATTTTGGTGGCCCACAGGGGGATCCAGAAAAGACTTCCGATTACTCCAAGACTGGTGAGCAAACAGCTGTGTGGCTGACAGGGTCTTGGTGCTCCGGCCGGCTGTCAGGCCTGAGCCTCTGAGGTGGGAGAGCTGAGTTCAGGATATTGGTCCACCAGAGACCTCTCGGCTCCACATAATATCAAACGGTGAAAGATCTCGCAGAGATCTCCATCTCAATGCTAAGACCCAGCTCCACTCAACGACGAGCAAGCTACAGCGCTGGACACCCTATGCCAAACAACTAGCAAGACAGGAACACAACCCCACCCATTAGCAGAGAGGCTGCCTAAAATCATAATAAGTTCACAGACACACCAAAACAAACCACCGGATGTGGTTCTGCCCACGAGAAAGAGAAGATCCATGCTCATCCAGCAGAACACAGGCACCAGTCCCCTCCATCAGGAAACCTACACAACCCACTGAACCAACCTCACCCACTGGGGGCAGACACCAGAAACAATGGGAACTATGAACCTGCAGCCTGCAAAAAGAAGACACCAAATACAGTAAGTAAAGCAAAATGAGAAGACAGAGAAATACACAGCAGATGAAGGAGCAAGGTAAAAACCTACCAGACAAAAGAAATGAGAGGAAATAGGCAGTCTACCTGAAAAAGAATTCAGAGTAATGATGGTAAACATGATCCAAAATCTTGGAAATAGACTGGATAAAAATACAAGAAACGTTTAACAAGGACTTAGAAGAATTAAGGAGCAAAGAAACAATGATGAACAACACAGTAAATGAAATTTAAAATTCTCTAGAAGGAACCAATAGCAGAATAACTGAGGCAGAAGAACGGATAAGTGACCTGGAAAATAAAATAGTGGAAATAACTACCACAGAGCAGAATAAAGAAAAAAGAATGAAAAGAATTGAGGACAGTCTCACAGACCTCTGGGACAACATTAAACACACCAACATTCGAATTATAGGGGTCCCAGAAGAAGAAGAGAAAAAGAAAGGGACTGAGAAAATATTTGAAGAGATTATAGTGGAAAACTTCCCTAATATGGGAATGGAAATAGTCAATCAAGTTCACAAAGCACAGAGAGTCCCATACAGGATAAATCCAAGGAGAAACACACCAAGACACATATTAATCAAACAATCAAAAATTAAATACAAAGAAAAAATATTAAAAGCAGCAAGGGAGAAACAACAAATAACAAACAAGGGAATCCCCATAAGGTTAACAGCTGATCTTTCAGCTGAAACTTTGCAAGCCAGAAGGGAGTGGCAGGACATATTTAAAGTGATGAAAGGTAACAACCTACAATCAAGATTACTCTACCCAAAAGGATCTCATTCAGATTTGATGGAGAAATTAAAACCTTTACAGACAAGCAAAAGCTAAGAGAATTCAGCACCACCAAACCAGCTATACAACAAATGCTAAAGGAACGTCTCTAGGCAGGAAACACAAGAGAAGGAAAAGACCTACAATAACAAACCCAAAACAATTAAGAAAATGGTAATAGGAACATACATATCGATAACTACCTTAAAAGTAAATGGATTAAATGTTCCAACCAAAAGACACAGACTGGCTGAATGGATACAAAAACAAAACCTGTATATATACTGTCTACAAGAGACCCACTTCAGACCTAGGGACACATACAGACTGAAAGAGAGGGGGTGGAAAAAGATATTCCATGCAAATGGAAATCAAAAGAAAGCTGGAGTAGCAATTCTCATATGCGACAAAATAGACTTTAATTACAAGAAACAAAGAAGGGCACTACATATGATCAAAGGATCAATCCAAGAACAAGATATAACAATTGTGAATCCTTATGCACCCAACATAGGAGCACCTCAATACATAAGGCAACTGCTAACAGCCATAAAAGGGGAAATCGACAGTAACACAATTAATAGTAGGGGACTTTAACACCCCAATTTCACCAATGCACAGAGCATCCAAAATGAAAATAAATAAGGAAACACAAGCTTTAAATGACACATTAAAAAGATGGACTTAATTGATATATATAGGACACTCCATCCAAAAACAACAGAATACGCTTCTCAAGTACTCATGGAACATTCTCCAGGATAGATCATATCTTGGGTCACAAATCAAGCCTTGGTAGATTTAAGAAAATTGAAATTGTATCAAGTATCTTTTCCGACCACAATGCTATGAGATTAGATATAAATTACAGTAAAAAAAAATCTGTAAAAAATACAAACACATGGAGGCTAAACAATACACTAGTAAATAACCAAGAGATCACTGAAGAAATCAAAGAGGAAATATAAAAATACCAAGAAACAAAGGGCAATGATAACCCGATGACCCAAAACTTATGGGATGAAGCAAAAGCAGTTCTAAGAGGGAAGCTTATAGCAATACAAGCCTACCTCAAGAAACAAGAAAAATCTCAAATAAACAACCTAACCTTACACCTAAAGCAATTAGACAAAGAAGAACAAAAAAACCCCAAAGTTAGCAGAAGGAAAGAAACTGTAAAGATCAGATCAGAAATAAATGGAAAAGAAATGAAGGAAACAATAGCAAAGATCAGTAAAACTAAAAGCTGGTTCTTTGAGAAGATAAAATTGATAATCCATTAGCCAGACACATCAAATAAAAAAGGAAGAAGACTTGAGTGAATAGAATTAGAAATGAAAAAGGAGAAGTAACAACTGACACTGCAGAAATACAAAGGATTGTGAGAGATTACTACCAGCAACTCTATGCCAATAAAATGGACAACCTGGAAGAAATGGACAAATTCTTAGAAAAGCACCACCTTCTGAGATTGAACCAGGAAGAAATATAGAATATAAACAGCACAATCACAAGCACTGAAATTGAGACTGTGATTAAAAACCTTAGAACAAACAAAAGCCCAGGCAGGACCAGATGGCTTCACAGTTGAATTCTATCAAACATTTAGAGAAGAGGTAACACCTATCCTTCTGAAACTCTTCCAAAAAACTGCAGAGGGAGGAACACTCACAAACTCATTCTACAAGGCCACCATTATCCTAGTACCCAAATCAGACAAAGATATCACACAAAAAGAAAATAACAGGCCAATATCACTGATGAACACAGACGAAAATCCTCAACAGAATACTAGCAAACCAAATCCAACAACACATTAAAAGGATCATAGACCATGATCAAGTGGGATTTATCCCAGGGATGCAAGGATTCTTCAATATACACAAATCAATCAATGTGATACACTGTATTAACAAACTGAAGAATAAAAACCATATGATCATCTCAACAGATGCAGAAAAAGCTTTTGACAACCCTCAGAATGGGAGAAAATATTTGCAAATGAAGCAACTGACAAAGTATTAATCTACAATATATACAAGCAGCTCATGAAGCTCAATATCAATAAAACAAACAACCCAATCCAAAAATGGGCAGAAGACCTAAATAGACATTTCTCCAAAGAAGATATACAGATTGCCAACAGACACATGAAAGGATGCTCAACATCACTAAGCATTAGAGAAATGCAAATCAAAACTACAATAAGATATCACCTCACACTAGTCAGAAAGGCCATCATCAAAAATCTACAAACAATAAATGCTGGAGAGGGTGTGGAGAAAAGGGAACCCTCTTGCACTATTGGTGGGAATGTAAATTGATACAGCCACTATGGAGAAGAGTATGGAGGTTCCTTAAAAAACTAAAAATAGAACTACCATACGACCCAGCAATCCAACTACTGGGCATATAACCTGAGAAAACCATAATTCAAAAAGAGTCATGTACCACAATGTTCACTGCAGCACTATGCACATTAGCCAGGACATGGAAGCAACCTACATGTCCATAGACAGATGAATGGATAAAGAAGATGTAGCACATATATACAATGGAATATTACTCAGCCATAAAAAGAAATGAAATTGAGTTATTTGTAGTGAGGTGGATGGACCTAGAGTCTGTGATACAGAGTGAAGTAAGTCAGAAAGAGAAAAATACCATATGCTAACACACATATATGGAATCTAAAAAAAAAAAAAAAGGTTTTGAATAACCTAGGCGCAGGACAGGAATAAAGACGCAGACGTAGAGAATGGAGTTGAGGACACAGGGAGGGGGAAGGGTAAGTTGGGATGAAGTGAGAGTGGCATGGACATATATACACTACCAAATGTAAAACAGTTAGTGGGCAGCAGCTGTATAACACAGGGAGATCATCTCGGTGCTTTGTGACAACCTATAGAGGGGTGGATAGGGAGGGTGGGAGCGAGTCACAAGTGGGAGGAGATATGGGGATATATGTATATATATATATATAGCTATGTATATGTATAGCTGATTCACTTTGTTATAAAGCAGAAACTAACACAGCATTGTAAAGCAGTTATACTCCAATAAAGATGTTAATAAAAAAACAAAACTATGTGAGGATGTTCTTAGATATAGAGTGGGACAGTGCAAGTGATGAAAATTTTCACTGAATGACATGTTCTCTTCCATCTTCTGACTACTGTCAAGTAATTTAATCCTTCTGAGGGAAAGGCCCATTAAAGGAAAGCAGAAGGAACACCAGAAAGAAAGTGGTGACTTATTAGTTCTTCTATAAATCAAACTTAATAGCAAGACTCTGTGCTTTATATAGCTGTGTATTTATCTAAGAATTGGAATTAATAAATGAGATAAGTGACAAGGTGTCACATTTTAAGATCTACTCTTTAAGTGAAAAATGATATTGGATTTTTTTTTTGACAGTAAGTCTGATTATGTTAATTTACTAGACAGTGAGAGTTGAGTTTGCCAATTAAGTTATGTATTATACATTTTCTGCAAATTGAATGACCTAAATTTGTAACTGCAAGGCTTTGATATTAGCATACTTAAAGTGCATAAAGAGATTAAAATGTTTCATTTCATTTTATATGACACTGGTAGAGGTGAATTAAAATTAATGTTTTTTTTTCTAATACCTTCTTATTGACTTTATAATAAAGTGTTTCCAAGTTAAAGAGTAACATATATAAATAATACATGTTTGAAAAGTCTTGGTAAAATATTTTTCATATACGTATTAGTTTCCTGTTGTACAAGAAACTACCACAAATTTAGTGGCTTAAAAACACACTCATTAGAGGGTAAGGAGGCTAGAGTAAGAGTTCCTGTGTGGACAGTGTTTGAATAGTTCAA
>NW_006797869.1:669488-680745 GCF_000442215.2 Lipotes vexillifer | reverse complement strand
TTCCTGCTGGTGGCAAGGGAAGGAATCCCACCATGCTCTCATGTTGAAGAGCTGAAGAAGACCCCTCCTGGCTCTGCTAAGGGGCCTACAAGAGCAATCACTGTGAAATTCACCCAGGGGTTTCTCCATAACAAAGATTTCCTTCAGGAGGAAAAGACTTTACCAGAGCTTTTTCTCCTCTGGAGGAAGGGCACTCCTCACACTCAAACCTCCTCTAGACTTCTTGTATCAATTAAGCAAGGGAAAAGCCAGGAGTCAGTGCTGTGCCTCCGAGGTGGGAGAGCCAACTTCAAGACACTGGTCCACAAGAGACCTCCCAGCTCCACGTAATATGAAATGGTGAAAATCTCCCAGAAATCTCCATCTCAACACCAAGACCCATCTTCACTCAACGACCAGCAAGCTACAGTGCTGGACACCCTATGCCAAACAACTAGCAAGACAGGAACACAGCCCCATCCAGTAGCAGAGAGGCTGCCAAAAATCATAATAAGGCCACAGACACCCCAAAACACACCACCAGACATGGACCTGCCCATCAGAAAGAAAACATCCAGCCTCATCCAACAGAACACAGGCACTAGTCCCCTCCACCAGGAAGCCTACACAACCCACTGAACCAACCTTAGCCACTGGGGACAGACACCAAGAACACAGGGAACTACGAACCTGCAGCCTGCGAAAAAGAGACCCCAAACACAGTAAGGTAAGCAAAATGAGAAGACAGAAAAACACACAGCAGATGAAGCAGCAAGGTAAAAACCCACCAGACCTAACAAATGAAGAGGAAATAGGCAGTCTACCTGAAAAAGAATTCAGAATAATGATAGTAAAGATGATCAAAAATCTTGGAAATAGAATAGAGAAAATGCAAGAAACATTTAACAAGGACCTAGAAGAACTAAAGAGGAAACAAGCAATAATGAACAACAAAATAACTGAAATTAAAAATACTCTAGAAGGGATCAATAGCAGAATAACTGAGGCAGAAAAATGGATAAGTGACCTGGAAGATAAAAAACTGTAAATAACTACTGCAGGGCAGAATAAAGAAAAAAGAATGAAAAGATCTGAGGACAGTCTCAGAGACCTCTGGGACAACATTAAATGCACCAACATTTGAATTATATGGGTCCCAGAAGAAGAAGAGAAAAAGAAAGGGACTGAGAAAATATTTGAAGAGATTATAGTGGAAAACTTCCCTAATATGGGAAAGGAAATAGTTAAGCAAGTCCAGGATGCACAGAGAGTCCCATACAGCATAAATCCAAGGAAAAACATGCCAAGACACATATTAATCAAACCATCAAAAATTAAACGAAAAGAAAACATATTAAAAGCAGCACGGGAAAAACAACAAATAATACACAAGGGAATCATCATAAGGTTAAGAGCTGATCTTTCAGCAGAAACTCTGAAAGCCAGAAGGTAGTGGCAGGATAAATTTAAAGTGATGGAGGAGAAAAACCTACAACCAAGATTACTCTACCCAGCAAGGATCTCATTCAGATTCAACACAGAAATTAAAACCTTTACCGACAAGCAAAAGCTGAGAGAATTCAGCACCACCAAACCAGCTTTAAAACAAATGCAAAAGGAACTTCTCTAGGCAAGAAACACAAGAGAAGGAAAAGACCTACAATTAGAAACCCAAAACAATTAAGAAAATGGATATAGGAACATACATATTGATAATTAACCTAAAATGTAAATGGATTAAATGTTCCCACAAAAAGACACAGACTGGCTGAATGGATACTAAAACAAGACCCGTATATATACTGTCTACAAGAGACCCACTTCAGACCTAGGGATACATACAGACTGAAAGTAAGGGGATGGAAAAAGATATTCCATGCAAATGGAAATCAAAAGAAAGCTGGAGTAGCAATTCTCATATCAGACAAAATAGACTTTAAAATAAAGACTATTAGAAGAGACAAAGAAGGACACTACATAATGATCAAGGGATTGATCCAAGAAGAAGATATAACAATTGTAAATATTTATGCACCCAACATAGGAGCACCTCAATACATAAGGCAAATACTAACAGCCATAAAAGAAATTGACAGTAACACAATCATAGTAGGGGATTTTAACACCCCACTCTCACCAATGGATAGATCATCCGAAATGAAAATAAATAAGGAAACACAAGCTTTAAATGATACATTAAACAAGATGGACTTAATTCATATTCATAGGACTTTCCATCCAAAAACAACAGAATACACATTCTTCTCAAGTGCTCATGGAACATGCTCCAGGATAGATCATATCTTGGGTCACAAATCAAGCCTTGGTAATTTTAAGAAAATTGAAATCGTATCAAGTATCTTTTTCGACCACAATGCTATGAGACAAGATATCAATTACAGGAAAAGATCTGTAAAAAATATAAACACATGGAGGCTAAACCATATACTACTTAATAATGAAGTGATCACTGAAGAAATCAAAGAGGAAATCAAAGAATACCTAGAAACAATGGAAAATGGAGACACGACGACCCCAAACCTATGGGATGCAGCAAAAGCAGTTCTAAGAGGGAAGTTTATAGCAATACAATCCTACCTTAAGAAACAGGAAACATCTCAAATAAACAACCTGACCTTGCACCTAAAGCAATTAGAGAAAGAAGAACAAAAAAACCCCCAAAGTTAGCAGAAGGAAAGAAATTGTAAAGATCAGGTCAGAAATAAATGAAAAAGAAATGAAGGAAACAATAGCAAAGATCAAAAAACTAAAAGCTGGTTCTTTGAGAAGATAAACAAAATTGATAAACCATTAGCCAGACTCATCAGGAAAAAAAGGGAGAAGACTCGAGTAAATAGAATTAGAAATGAAAAAGGAGAAGTAACAACTGACACTGCAGAAATACCAAGGATCATGAGAGATTACTACAAGCACCTATATGCCAATAAAATGGACAACCTGGAAGAAATGGACAAATTCTTAGAAAAGCACAACGTTCTGAGACTGATCCAGGAATTAACAGAAAATATGAACAGACGTATCACAAGCACTGTGATCAAAACTTTGATTAAAAATCTTCGAACAAACAAAAGCCCAGGACCAGATGGCTTCACAGGCGAATTCTATCAAACATTTAGAGAAGAGCTAACACCTATCCTTCTCAAACTCTTCCAAATATAGCAGAGGAAGGAACACTCCCCAACTCATTCTAAGAGGCCACCATCACCCTGATACCAAAACCAGACAAAGATGTCACAAAGAAAGCAAACTACATGCCAATATCACTGATGAACATAGATGAAAAAATTCTCCACAGAATACTAGCAAACAGAATCCAACAGCACATTAGAAGGATCATACACCATGATCAAGTGGGGTTTATCCCAGGAATGCAAGGATTCTTCAATATATGCAAATCAATCAATGTGATACACCATATTAACAAATTGAAGGAGAATAATCATGATCACCTCAATAGATGCAGAGAAAGCTTTTGACAAAATTCAACTCCCATTTATGATAAAAACCCTCCAGAAAGTAGGCATAGAGGGAACTTTCCTCAACATAATAAAGACCATATATGACAAACCCACAGCCAACATCATCCTCAATGATGAAAAACAGAAACCATTTCCACTGAGATCAGGAACAAGACAAGGTTGCCCACTCTTACTACTATTATTCAACATAGTTTTGGAAGTTTTAGCCACAGCAATCAGAGAAGAAAAAGAAATAAAAGGAATCCAAATCGGAAAAGAAGAATTAAAGCTGTCACTGTTTGCAGATGACATGATACTACACATAGGGAATCCTAAAGATGCTACCAGAAAACTACTAAAGCTAATCAATGAATTTGGTAGAGTAGCAGGATACAAAATTAATGCACAGAAATCTCTTGCATTCCTATACACTAGTGATGAAAAATCTGAAAGTGAAATTAAGAAAACACTCCCATTTACCACTGCAAGAAAAAGAATAAAATATCTAGGAATAAACCTACCTAAGGAGACAAAAGATCTGTATGCAGAAAACTATAAGACACTGATGAAAGAAATTAAAGATGATACAAATAGATGGAGAGATATACCATATTCTTGGATTGGAAGAATCAACATTGTGAAAATGACTCTACTACCCAAAGCAATCTATAGATTCAATGCAATCCCTATCAAACTACCAATGGCATTTTTCACAGAACTAGAACAAAACTTTCACAATTTGTATGGAAACACAAAAGCCTCTGAATAGCCAAATAAATCTTGATAAAGAAAAACAGAGCTGGAGGAATCAGGCTGCCTGACTTCAGACTATACTACAAAGCTACAGTAATCAAGACAGTATGGTACTGGCACAAAAACAGATATATGGATCAATGGAACAGGATAGAAATCCCAGAGATAAACCCACACACATATGGTCAATATACAATGGAGAAAAGAAAGCCTCTTCAATAAGTGGTGCTGGGAAAACTGCAGAGCTACATGGAAAAGAATGAAATTAGAACACTCCCTAACATCATGCACAAAAATAAACTCAAAATGGATTGAAGACCTAAATGCAAGGCCACACACGATAAAACTCTTAGAGAAAAACGTAGGCAGAACACTCTATGACATAAATCACAGCAAGATCCTTTTTGACCCACCTCCTAGAGAAATGAAAATAAAAACAAAATTAAAGAAATGGGACCTGATGAAACTTAAAAGCTTTTGCACAGCAGAGGAAACCATAAACAAGACGTAAAGACAACCCTCTGAATGGGAGAAAATATTTGCAAATGAAGCAACTGACAAAGGATTAATCTCCAAAAATTATAAGCAGCTCATGCAGCTCAATATTAAAAAAGCAAACAACCCAATACAAAAATGGACAGAAGACCTAAATAGACATTTCTCCAAAGAAGTTATACAGATTGCCAACAAACACATTAAAGAATGCTCAACAGCATTAATCATTAGAGAAATTCAAATCAAAACTATAATGAGATATCATCTCACACTGGTTACAGTGGCCATCATCAAAAAATCTAGAAACAATAAATGGTGGAGAGAGTGTGGAGAAAAGGGAACCCTGTTGCACTGTTGGTGGGAATGTGAATTGATACAGCCACTATGGAGAACAGTATGGAAGCTCCTTAACAGTTGAGCTCTACTAAAAATAGAACTACCATATGACCCAGCAATCCCACTACTGGGCATATACCCTAACAAAACCATAATTCAAAAAGAGTCATGTACCAAAATATTCACTGCAGCTCTATTTACAATAGCAGGACATAGAAGCAACCTATGTGTCCATCAACAGATGAATGGATAAAGAAGATGTGGCACATATATACAATGGAATATTACTCAGAAATAAAAAGAAACGAAATTGAGTTATTTGTAGTTGAGGTGGATGGTCAGAAAGAGAAAAAAAAATACCGTATGCTAACACATATATATGGAATCTAAAAAGAAAAAAAAAAAGTCATGAAGAACCTAGGGGCAAGATGGGAATAAAGACACAGACCTACTAGAGAATGGACTTGAGGATATGGGGATGGGGAAGGGGAAGCTGGGAGAAAGTAAGAGAGTGGCATGGACATATATACACTACCAAACGTAAGGTAGATAGCTAGTGGGAAGCAGCTGCATAGTACAGGGAGATCAGGTCGGTGCTTTGTGACCACCTAGAGGGGTGGGATAGGGAGGGTGGGAGGGAGGGAGACACAAGAGGGAAGAGATATGGGGATATATGTATATGTATAACTGATTCACTTTGTTATAAAGCAGAAACTGACACCATTGTAAAGCAATTATACTCCAATAAAGATGTTTTAAAAAAAACATTATATTATATGGCAGTATAATTAATGGTATAGAATCAGCAAGTTTGTAACAAAACGGTCCCTTATTGCCACAAAAAATATTTTCAAATTCATGGGAATTGCATACTGAAAATCTTAAGTGTAACAACCCTGACTTATATGACACTGCTTTTAGCAAAATCAACATTGTTATGTTTATTTCTTTATCTGAGTAAACATTAGGCTTGTTTGTGCTGTTATAAATTCTCCTGTGTGTTTACTTGTATTTTTTAAAAATATTATGCTACTTATTCCTTTCCTGTGTCCCTCACTGATTCCACAAGTCAAATATTCTCCCCTTAGGTGCTGTATATTACAATGAATTTCAAGTGAGTCATTACATCTTGGCAAGTTATGTGTGTTTGCTCTGCCAGCTTCTACCAAGAAAACTAAAATTAATGATAATTATTTGGACTTATGTGTGGTCAACTGTTAAGCATTTAGAAGTGAGAGTGTGAAAATCTTTGATATAATGGATTGGATTTATTTCTATGTTATTTCTCTAATTATGGTATACATGCATGATGAGTAGAGGTATGTTTCACTATTTTCAAAGCTTTGGTGAAGACTTAAAATAGTTTCATAACACAAAGGACCCCCCCCCCCCCCCCCAAGTACCCAAGCCCCAACTTCAGCATCAAGGAATATATGTTTGTCTGGATCAATTAAAAAGGGGAGGTCGAAATGGGAATTTTGAATGGGACTAAACAACATTTTGGGGTAAAATACACTGTATAATCTTTATATGAGTGAGATATTGACTGCCGTAGATGCCCGGGTATGTATGTGGTGTTCCTCTGAATGAGGACAGGATTAGCTGTACAGGCTAATTCTGCTCTCATTCAACTATTGATATTATTCTTTTGGATGAAGGCTGCTTGGTCTCTGATGCTGATGCTGGTCCCTCCAGAGTCAGCACCACAAGTCAGGGCCCTAACAATCTATCAATATTATCCGGTCTTGCTCCACTTGATAGTTTCATCCTCTTTTCAACTGGTTAAATTTTATTTTATTATAGGTTGAAAAAAACTTAGCTTATCGTGCATTCTCATTAACTTGGGCTTTATAATCGACTTCATGTTTTGGGTTCATTTAGTTCTTAGCCTATTTGGAACTATAAATCACTTTCCTGTTCAAATAATTTAGCCCTTGTAAAGTCCCTTCAAGCTTATGTTTCTTCATATGAGTATCAAGGATTTACTCTGAAAAATAAAATTAAAGTAGGTGTTTTTTGCCTTATGTATTTATTCACTCAGTATCAATATTAATTGAGGGATTGCCATGTTCTAAGCATTGTTTTTGGTGCTGGAGACAAATAAATTAGACAGTGGAAGCCTCTGATCTTTTTTTTTATTTTTTACAGTACGCGGGCCTCTCACTGTTGTGGCCTCTCCCATTGCAGAGCACAGGCTCCGGATGCGCAGGCCCAGCAGCCATGGCTCATGGGCCCAGCCGCTCCGCGGCATGTGGGATCCTCCCAGACCAGGTCACGAACCGGTGTCCCCTGCATCGGCAGGCGGACTCTCAACCACTGTGCCACCAGGGAAGCCCAGCCTCTGATCTTTTAAAATGTACATTCACGGGGTGAGATGGAGAGCAAACAAACACCTATGCAATAAAAATATGAGAAATAACTGCAATACAGAGAAGTAGAATAGGGTATTATGGTGGCATGCCTTGATAACCAGGCATGGACATCCTCAGGAAGCAAACTGTGTGCTGAAATTTGAAGGAGATTTGTATCACTCATCAACACAAGGACATTGACTATACCCTATTCTGAATGGGTGTAAAGATGTGGAAAATGAAGGATAGAAAGATGAGATGTACCCTAAAGCAGTATTTCAGCAATATTTCTCTAACTTTATTTTGTATTAATATTATTGATGGCATTTTTTTTTTTTTATCATCCAGAGTTGAGATCTCATTCATTGAGTTTGGAGTGGGCCTTAATAATACAAATTTTTATCAAATCCCCAAATGGCCTTTGGACTACACTTTGAGAAACCACGTATTGAAACCACCCATTGAAACAGAATGTAAATATCATAATAAGGCCCTCTGGGAGGAGGAGGGCAGGCTTACCAAGCTGATTCAAAAATGGCTTCAGAGACCAGGAAAAGGGAACTTGCTTAGGATTTTTATGGTGGTTAAATAGAGGGATTGGGGTAAGGGTCTTCACTTTCTACTGGCATCAAAGGGTGAAGTACCTTTCTTTTTTAAATTTTATTATTTTTTTTTATTGAAGTATAGTTGATTTACAGTGTTGGGCCAATCTCTGCTGTACAGCAAACTGACTCAGTAATACACAGTAGACATTCTTTTTTTTTTTTTTTTTTTTTTTTTTTTACAGTAAGTCCCCTACACATGAACCTTCAAGTTGTGAACTTTAAAGATGCTAACGTCTGTTCGCATGTCCAGTCATGTACGTTATTCACGTGTCTGGCGTACATTGTCATGTGTGTGAATCCTCTACAGGTGGTTGTGCTTCTGTGTATACTTTACTATACAGTACTGTATACAGTACAGTAGTACGGTATCTTTATTTCAAGCCCAGAATGTCTGGAAGCAAGCGTAAAAGCGGAGGTGATGTAGCTGGTACTACTGTATTTTTCAAGGTACTGTACTATAAAATTAAAAATGTTTTCTTTATTTTTGCTTTTTTTAATGTATTATTTGTGTGAAAATTATTATAAACCTATTACAGTACAGTACTATATAGCCAATTATTGGGTTACACTAGGCTAACTTTGTTGGACTTACGAACGAGCTCTTGGAATGGAACTCAATCATATGTAGGGGACTTACTGTATATTCTTTTCCATTATGATTTATCACAGGATATTGAATATAGTTCCCTGTGCTATATAGTATGATCCTGTTGTTTATCCATCCTACATATAATAGTTTACATCTGCTAATCCCAAACTCTCAGTCCTCCCCTCCCCCAGACACCAGTCTGTTCTCTATGTCTGTGAGTTTGTCTCTGTTTTGTAGATAGGTTCATTTGTACGATATTTTAGATTCCACGTATAAGTTATATAATATTTGTCTTTCTCTGTCTGACTTACTTCACTTAGTATGATAATCTCTAGTTAACCATCTTGCTGCAAATGGCATTATTTCATTCTTTTTTATGGCTGAGTAGTATTCCATCATATACATGTATCACATCTTAATCCATTCATCTGTCAATGGACATTTAGGTTGTTTCCATGCTTTGGCTATTGTCAGTAGTGCTGCTGTGAACATAGGGGTGCATGTGTCTTTCTGAATTATGGTTTTGTCTGGGTATATGCCCAGGAGTGGGACTGCTGGATCATAAGGTAATTCTATTTTTAGTTTTCTGAGGAACCTCCACACTGTTTTCCATAGTGGCTGCACCAACTTACTTTCTTAACATCATGCTTAGATGTGAGGTTGAAGGGGAAGAGAGATGGGTGTGGCTTAAAAACTTAGCTGTTAAATATCAAAAATGGAGTAAGACTCTATTGCACTTCCAAGAATGAATAATTGCAGCACTATATAATCTACCTTGAGTCTGAAATGAATCCTGTTCCAAGACTTCTTAATCCTATCCAGCCAACTTTCTTTTGAGTTTTGTCTGATGTGGTAGATTATATTACTGTTCAGCAAATATTCTCGCCCTCCACTGACTTACATGGGGGGAGGACACCAATCCATTGATGTTGGACTTGACCATGTGATTTTCTTTTGATAATCAATGGAATATGGGAAAAGCTGACATGTATTCGTTTTGTACCTCGGCCTTAAGAAGAGGCATTGTGTATATCCATCTGTCTCTCTGGAACCTCTACCTGAAAAAAAATCTTGCCTTGAGTATCCTCTACTCTAAAAGGATTACCATTTGAAGCTGGTGTGGACCCACAGTTTGGTGCCAAGCCTAGCTAGACACAGCCTTAACCAGTCAAACTCTAGCAGACTCTTAAAACTGCAATTTGAAACAGAGTCTCTCCTAGAAACTCAAATATTTGTGAGTATAATACTTGTATGCCACTGAGTTTTGAGGTAGTTTATTATGAAATATTATTGTAAAAATAGCTGACACATGTGATATATCTGTGTATAGAAATTTATATAGATATATGGAGATTTATATAATCACTACTTTTGTCCATTTCTTCTATTGCCTGCACACTGATCTTATTTTTTTCCTTTCTCTTCATACAACCACATCCTGTTTCTCATTTATGTTTATGATGTGGAACAAAGTACAGTCGACCCTCTGCAACTGTGGCTTCCAACAACCATGGATGGAAATTCAATCATCTGTGGTTGGTTGAATCAGCCATGTGGAACCCAAGCTGTTGAGGGCTGGTACTAAATCATTTTATATAAGGGACTTGAATTGATCTATGGGTTTTGGTACCTGCGGGGGGTCCTGGAACCAATCCTCTGCAGATACCTAGGGATGACTGTATTCTATTTTAAGATTGAGACATGGATTTTAATTTCATTTTGACTAAGCATCTTATTTACATATCCAGAACCTGAAGAATATATAGGCAAATAAAATGTATGTGGACTAAAACCAAACCCCTTAAGTTATGTGTCATGCTTATTCACCCTTTTCTTGTCTTTACCATTTTATTTCTGCCTACTCTTTGGCAATAATACATTTTGGAATTCCTGTGCCTTCTTGGAATGTTAACATCTGGCTTAACCACTTCCTCCCAATTCTCCTTTTCTTACAATCATCTTGTTCTTATAATAGCAAATTTTTTTCTTTTCACTCTAATGCTCACTTATTATCACTATAACAGTATAAATTATCAAGAATGTCCCGGGAAATAGGCAGAAACTAAATTTTACCGCCCTGATTTTTCATTTGAAGAAACTAACACAGCATTTATTCAATAGCAAGAGTAAACTTTGTAATACTCCTGGACTTATTTGCACATAATTTGTGTTCAATTACATTTGTTTAGTTAATGGATAAAAGGCTCAATCAATATTTCCACCAGGTTAAACCAAGTTGTATTTATTAAAAATATTGGAAATGTCAATAAGGCTGAAGGATATTTCATAAATTAAAAGCACAACACAGATATTACTTCTATGTGGTAGATCATTCAGGATTGAGCTCAAAAGATCAAGCTGTTTTTAATATTCAGAGATTATTACTAGGCATGATAACAAAGCCTCTATCTTGAAGCTGTGTATGTATCATGAGAATAAGGTATAATTATGTTATAATAATGAGTAAGGTAGCTACCTTTGACCCTTCAATAAGGGAAATTATTTTTCAAGGTATTTTAAGTTTAAATTTTCAAATTAATAGACTATTAAAATAGCCATGTGAAGGTTAAGTCTTATTATCACCATTTTGTAGAAAAGCATTTTGTAGTAAAGTCAGATTAGACAAGGTTTTATATATATATATATATATATATATATATATATATATAT
>NW_006797869.1:643035-669381 GCF_000442215.2 Lipotes vexillifer | reverse complement strand
TCCCCTGCATCGGCAGGTGGACTCTCAACCACTGCGCCACCAGGGAAGCCCTATATATTTTTTTAAATAGATCTTTATTGGAGTATAATTGCTTCACAATACTGTATTAGTTTCTGTTGTACACCAGAGTGAATCAGCCATATGCATACATACGTCCCCATATCCCCTCCCTCTTGAGCCTCCCTCCCATCCTCCCTATCCCACCCGTCTAGGTCATCGCAAAGCACTGAGCTGTGTGATTACAAAGAACTCTAAAATCCAAGTGTCTTAACACAATAAAAGTTTATTTTCTAGCTTATAAAAAACGCTCCAGATCCTGCTGATTCTGCAGGGCTATTGTCCTTGCTTTAGCAATCTGATTATTCAGGGTGACGAAATTCTAAATCCTGTAGCTTCTCAAATATGTGGTCTCCTGAAGAACTGAACACTGGCTCTTAAATGCTCCCACTCAGAAGTAGTATACATCATGTCTGCCCATATTTCATTAGTTGAAGACAGACTCAAGTTCATTCCTATCCTCAAGGGGACAAGAAGCACAATCCTCTATTTCCTAGAAGAGAACCATTTGAACATAGCAACACCTGCCATGCTCACCTGAAGTTAGCTAGCTAGTAAAGAGAAGAACAAAGTTTTCAACCTAGGTCTATCTCTAAATGCTGTGCTCTTAATCACTGGGCTATTTTTTGTTCCTTAACATAAATTAGTTAGTAAACTTACGGGAACTCAGAACAAGAAAAATTCAGAAAAAGGAAGAAACTAAGAAAGTTTCATGGAGACTGGTTACTAAATGATTTGTAGAATAACCTGAGATTCTGGAGGCTTAGATGTGTCGTACATGCCACTTACATCTTTGCCTTAGCTTCTGGTGTCATCTGATGAAAAAAAGAAAACCTGGGGAAATTTTAGGGAAAAGCATAAACTGAAATAATTACTGCTCTGGGTTAACTTTGACAAGGCTTGACTACCTAGGCAACAAGTTTTTAGAGTGTCACAACATACTCATACTAACTATGATGTTAAAAATTTGTTCTGAATCTCAGATGAGAGCCTCTGAATACAGGATTCAGGTAAACAATCTATTTGGATGCTTGGCATCCTGTCAAATTGAAAAGGGAATCTCCAGAGATGTCTATCAACAGAAGCGGACTTCTCTGTTAGGATTAAAAAATTAATTAATGATTGACCTGCTGAAAGGCAAGTTGAGATATTCAGCTCACCCTTGCTGCGTAGTCACTTAAGAATTCTCATTTCACTTTGCTATAAAATGGATTCATTAGTATTCCAACTGCTTATTTTATTGTGGCTATAGCTATGGCTAGATTTACAGGTTTATTCTTACTGAGCAATGATGTTTAATGATATTTTTATTTTGAGTTAAACAACAAAAGCCTTACATTCATATATATATATACATATATATACATACATATATATATATATATATATATATATATATATATATATATATATATATATAGCCTTATATAAAGCCTTATATGCCAGAGTATAGCTGCTACACTGATAAGGTCAAATGAAGCAGTGAGTCCAGGGTCTAACTAAATTTATTTTACTTTATTTTTTAAAATGAATGATCACCTACAAGTCCAAAATGATCTCAGTTTTATTATTTCCCTGGAATTAGTTTAAAATTTTTTTCTCTTTTGAGAGCTGAGTTGTTCAAAATATCAAGAATTTAAAAACCTATTGGAAAGTTATCCATAATTATAACTATTTAAATTTTATAGTCATATGAATAATATTGGAACAAAAATAGTTGTCAAATTGACTTGATCGATAACAGGGCTGTAAGCAATCTTTAAAAGTCTACTGTTCTTATGATTTTATATGACAATGAATAAAATAACCAAGAAATGTTTAGAAGTAAATCTGAGGAATATATATTCTTCCATATTTTATCAGTCACAAGGATGAAAATATAATTGAGAAGCACCTTTTCTTTTAGTGTGTAGCAAATGTTGACACTTTAAGAAACAAACTATTACTATGACTGAAGAAAATATAGCATAGGAAAGGGCCATTTGAGAAGAAACTCATCTTCAGTGTCAGCAGATATACTACCAAGTAATTTACCAAAACTCACAAGAGGAAACATTAAACAATGCTTGAAGTCTTTTAGAAAAAGTCATATACCTTCCAGGCTATGGTTTCTGGGATTAGCCACACAGATTAACTTTTCAATTAACACCTCTCTTTTAATATTAGATTTATTTTTCCATAAGAAAATATAGACACATTGGCTTCTTAAAATTCATGAAACTCCCAAATCATGGCAAATACTTTGGCTTAATACCACCACATGCAAACAAAGAAAATATAATAATGCAGTAGAATTTTGAAAATCCTGGTTAGACTTGAAAGTTACTAACTAAAAGCTTAGATTTGCACAGTGATTTCATAGACATATGTCTATTATGCTTATGATAGTAGTTCTGCATTGTATTTTCTGGTCAGAACCTCTGATTGTACTAAAAATGAATGCTGCTTAATTGAAATAAGAAAATATGGACTGACGGAAGAAGGAAAAAACACATTAATAAAGAAGTATTTGTATATGTGTACACACATACATAATATTTTAAATTTAAAAATGTATGCTGACGAGTCATTAAAGCTCATTCTGCTTTCTCCTTCATCTTTCAGTAGAGCCTTTATTATAGAGTCTAAAAAATAAGATGTATGATAATGGTTTGTGAAGAAGCATTTGACTTCTTTTTGAAATCTACCTGATTATAGAGTAAAGTCATTGAATCTGTATTTGGTTCCCTTTATGGAAACCAGAAAAATGTCACAGTTGAAAAACACTCAATGATTCTCAGAAAAATAACAATAGAGCTTTTAATATTTAGCAAAGATTTCACCTTATGATGTTTATGCATTTACCTCATATTTTCTTTTATAAGCTTAGGAAATGGTCTATTATAGAAAAGTTATAGGACAACATACATTAATCATCTGATCTCTATAACATGAGTGGCAGAGTGTAAAGCAACATAGAAAAATATTGCGTATACATAAGAAAAATTGTAGCCTTGATTCTGATACATTCTGTTTCTCTGATGTTGGTTAAGTGACACTCTGTTTTAAGCCTCAATTTATTGATGAAAAATAGATATACAGTCTTTCCCAAGACTTTCAATTGTGTTGCAAAGAGCAAAGGACAAAATATATGAGAAAGTACTTTTAAAACTGAAAATCATGATACATATTGGTTTTCAACAGAATAGCTCCACTGGAATCACACAAATTTAAGTCTTCTTGTTACGACTTTATTCAGCTGAATTCTACGTTGACCAGCAATACTTACTTACTTTTGTAATCAATTCTTTGTTTTGAGCAGGGCTTCTCTCATCTCCTCACCTCTATTTTTAAGAACTTTATTTCTGTTCCTGAAGGCATCCTAGGGAAACAGACTGATATTATCAGACAGTGAGAAATTTACAGTAAATTGTTTCATGTTCTCTGTCTCCTTTAAATAAGATCTCCCCCCCTTTTTTTGTTCTTTCTTTTTTTTTCTTTTGTTTCATGATCCTTTCTTGTCTTTTAATATTAGAATTAGAGAAAATATATAAAGAAGATCACCTACCTACAATTACCACGGTGTTGTTTATCATCACCACCATTTCGACATTGTTTCTTCTACTTCTGCTGATACCACTCCCGGCTAGACAGGCAGTGATCTTAGCACTTTACATTTATTGACTCATGGCATCAACATGACAAACTCATATGAAGTTTCTTTTAGTAGCCCAAATTTTCAGTCAAGAAAACTATGGCCCATATAAATTAACTAATTCAAAGTGGCTACACACACTCACCCACTGGGGTGAAATGGGCATTTGGAGAACAAGTCAGGAATTAGAAATGAAGGAACTCAAGAGAGTCAGAGCCTGACATGTACTATGTGCATAATGGGCAAGGGTTCCAATGAAATAAACCTTCCTCAGTTGTCCTCCAGCAGAAACTATCAAGTTAAGTGTCATAAAGCATGTAACACATGGGGTCCCGGAAGAATAATCATCAGGTGATCCTAACTGCAATAAGAGTACAGTGGAGTGGAAATTGCTGTGCAAGGCATGTGAATTTTTCAATAAGTAGAAAAGATCTTCAGGTAAATTAGAAAGGTAGCATGATACTACTCTCAATCAATCACTGCTCAGACATATTTTGAAGTTCTGTCTTTGGTGATACATGAATTGGGTTTACTTCTCAGCTCCACCACCCAGTTCTATAAATTTAGACACTGACTTCTCTGGCTCTTCATCTCCTCATCTATAAAATGGGGATAATAATAGTATCTACCTATTTAGGGCTATTATGAGAACTGAATTTGACAATCTATATAGCATAAGTCATCAAGCCTGGCCCATAATAACTTTTACACATAAAAGTTATAATTACAGTATTTAGTGGCAATAACCAAAACTCTGTAAATCTTCAGTTCATTTCAGAAAAAAAAATTTTTTTTTCCAATCCAAAAGATCCATGGGCTTAAAAGCCAAAATCACCATCAGTTTAGTTTTTTAAGATACTCAAGTGAAGATAAACCCAATTCTCTCCCAAAATACCAGTCCTGTAAAGTAAGAGAAAATCAGTTGAGAACAGAGGGCTTGTGGTTCCCCGTAAGATCAGCAAACCAGGGCTGAGATGGATTTTTACCATCTGAAGTCTTGAAGTCTTTCTTTAGATGCAATTCCACATTTGATTCTGTTTATGTGTGCTCAAGTGAATAGCAACAATTTATAAATGTCCTGTGGTGGTTATATGCCACAAATTCTCCTCTCTGCAATAAGATTCAGCCAATTAACTAGCTTTAAGTAAGAAACTATAGGACAGTCTACTCAGCAGGAGCAGTACCTACTACCTTTATAGTTAATAATGCATTCCTCTCTTACCCACCACAGCTTTTGAACTATTACTTTTTTACTGATCATCTGGATTCAGAAGTCCAATTTTTAAAATAAAAACCCAAGTGATATACATATGTGTGTGTATATATATTCTGAAACAATGATTTTCCCCTGCTTAGAACACTCCAAGAGACTTTCCCTTGCAAAGTTCAAAATCCACTGATGTGTGTCTCAATCCTAAAAATGAACCTGTAAGAATTATTATTGTCTTACTTAACCTCCTCAGGCTAAAAGATGCCATGCTGTGGTAAGTCAGAGGCAAAAAACAAATAATACTTCAATAGGAAAATGAGCAAGGAATCCAAATAATAATAAGATTCCTCTGACACTTATCTGGAAATAGCCACAATTTTCATTACTATATATCAGAAAAAAACAGAAGTAAATGGTCTTAAAGATTAATAAAATTGAGTTATAATATTCTGTGCAAAAAAAGTATAAATTTGAAACTGAAATTATCTTCTTCACCTTAAAAAGGTTTTCATGCCTTTGATCCTTTTTGAAACATTATAATAATAAATGAAAAACACCATCTTTTTTTTTTTTTTGGACATTGACAAGTGGTTGACTGAAATTTCAAAAAATTTTTTTTAACATCTTTATTGGAGTATAATTGCTTTACAACCGTGCATTAGTTTCTGCTTTATAACAAAGTGAATCAGTTATACATATACATATATCCCCGTATCTCTTCCCTCTTGCATCTCCCTCCCTCCCACCCTCCCTATGCCACCCGTCTAGGTGGTCACAAAGCACCGAGCTGACCTCCCTGTGCTATGCGGCTGCTTCCCAGTAGCTATCTATTTTACATTTGGTAGTGTATATATGTCCATGCCACACTCTCAATTTGTCACAGCTTACCCTTCCCCCTCCCCATATCCTCAAGTCCATTTTCTAGTAGGTCTGCGTCTTTATTCCTGTCTTGCCCCTAGGTTCTTCATGACCATTTTTTTTTTTTAGATTCCATTTATATGTGTTAGCATACAGTATTTGTTTTTCACTTTCTGACTTACTTCACTCTGTGTCACAGACTCTAGGTCCATCCACCTCACTACAAATAACTCAATTTCTTTTTTTTTATGGCTGAGTAATATTCCATTGTATATATGTGCCACATCTTCTTTATCCATTCCTCTGTTGATGGACACTTAGGTTGCTTCCATGTCCTGGCTATTGTAAATAGACCTGCAGTGAACATTTTGGTACATGACTCTTTCTGAATTATGGTTTTCTCAGGGTATATGCCCAGTAGTGGGAATGCTGGGTCATATGGTAGTTCTATTTTTAGTTTTTTAAGGAACCTCCATATTGTTTTCCATAGTGGCTGTATCAATTTACATTCCCACCAACAGTGCAAGAGGGTTCCCTTTTCTCCACACCCTCTCCAGCATTTATTGTTTATTTTTGATGTTTATTTTTGATTTTTTGATGATGGCCATTCTGACCAGTGTGAGATGATATCTCATTGTAGTTTTGATTTGCATTTCTCTAACGATTAATGATGTTGAGCATTCTTTCATGTGTTTGTTGGCAATCTGTATATCTTCTTTGGTGAAATGTCTATTTAGGTCTTCTGCCCATTTTTGGATTGGGTTGTTTGTTTTTTTGATATTGAGCTGCATGAGCTACCTATAAATTTTGGAGATTAATCCTTTGTCAGTTGCTTTATTTGCAAATATTTTCTCCCATTCTGAGGGTTGTCTTTTCATCTTGTTATGGTTTCCTTTACTGTGCAAAAGCTTTTAAGTTTAATTAGGTCCTGTTTGTTTATTTTTGTTTTTATTCTCATTAGTCTAGGAGGTAGGTCAAAAAAGATCTTGCTGCGATTTATGTCATAGAGTGTTCTGCCTATGTTTTCCTGTAAGAGTTTTATAGTGTCTGGCCTTAAATTTAGGTCTTTAATCCATTTTGAGTTTATTTTTGTGTATGGTGTTAGGGAGTGTTCTAATTTCATTCTTTTACATGTAGCTGTCCAGTTTCCCCAGAAACACTTATTGAAGAGACTGTCTTTGCTCCATTGTATACTCTGGCCTCCTCTGTCATATATCAGTTGACCATAGGTGCGTAAGTTTATCTCTGGGCTTAGAGGTTCTTAGAGGTACTGTAGGTGCGTAAGTTTTCTCTGGGCTTTCTATCCTGTTCCATGGATCTATAGTTCTCTTTTTCTGCCAGTACTATACTGTCTTGATTACTGTAGCCCTACTTCTGAAGTCAGGGAGCTTGATTCCTCCTGCTCTGCTTTTTTTTTTCTCAGGATTGCTTTAGCTATTTGAGGGCTTTTGTGTTTCCAAACAAATTGTAAAATTTTTTGTTCTAGTTCTGTGAAAAAATGCCATTGGTAATTTGATAGAGATTGCACTGAATCTGTAGATTGCTTTGGGTAGTACTGTCATTTTCACAGTATTCATTCTTCCAATCCAAGAACATGGTGTTGCTCTCCATTTATCTGTGTCATCTTTGATTTCTTTCATCAGTATCTTATAGTTTTCTGTGTACACGTCTTTTGCCTCCTTAGGTAGGTTTATTCCTAAGTATTTTATTGTTTTTGTTGCAATGGTAAGTGGGATTGTTTCCTTAATTTCTCTTTCTGATCTTTCACTGTTATTGTATAGGAATGCAAGAGATTTACTGTGTGTTAATTTTGTATCCTGTGACTTTACTAACTTCACTGATTAGCTCTAGTAGTTTTCTGGTGGCATGTTTAGGATTTTCTCTGTATAGTATCATGTCATCTGCAAACAGTGATAGTTTTACTTCTTCTTTTCCAATTTGGATACCCTTTATTTCTTTTTCTTCTCTGATTGCCATGCCTAGGACTTCCAAAACTATGTTGAATAATAGCGTGAGTGGGAACACTTGTTCCTGACTTTAGAGGAAATGCTTTCAGTTTTTCACCGTTGAGAATAATGTTTGCTGTGGCCTTAATTATGTTGAGGTAGGTTCCCTCTATGCCTACTTTCTGGAGAGTTTTTATCATAAATGAGTGTTGAATTTTGTCAAGAGCTTTTTCTGCATCTATTGAGATGATCATATGGTTTTTATTCTTCAACTTGTTAATATGGTGTATCACGTTGATTGATTTGCATATACTGAAGAATCCTTGCATCGCTGGGATAAATCCCACTTGATCATGGTCTATGATCCTTTTAATGTGTTGTTGGATTTGGTTTGCTAGTATTTTGTTGAGGATTTTTGCATCTGTGTTTATCAGTGATATTGGCCTGTAATTTTCTTTTTGTGTGATATCTTTATCTGGTTTTGGTATCCGGATAATGGTGGCCTTGTAGAATGAGTTTGTGAGTGTTCCTCCCTCTGCAGTTTTTTGGAAGTGTTTCAGACGGATAGGTGTTAGCTCTCCCCTGAATGTTTGATAGAATTCACCTGTGAAGCCGTTTGGTCCTGGACTTCTTTGTTGGAAGACTTTTAATAACAGTTTCAATTTCATTACTTTTGATTGGTCTGTTCATATGTTCTATTTCTTCCTGGTTCAGTCTTGGAAGGTTGTACTTTTCTAAGAATTTGTCCATTTCTTCCAGGTTGTCCATTTTATTGGCATATATTTGCATGTGGTAGTCTCTTAAGATCCTTTGTATTTCTGCTGTGTCAGTTGTAAGTCTCCTTTTTCATTTCTGATTTTATTGATTTGAGTCCTCTCCCTTTTTTTCTTGAAGAGTCTGGCTAAAGGTTTATCAATTTTGTTTATCTTCTCAAAGAACCAGCTTTTAGTTTTATTGATCTTTACTAATGTTTTCTTGGTTTCTATTTCATTTATTTCTGCTTTGATCTTTATGATTTCTTTCCTTCTACTAACTTTGGGTTTTGTTTGTTCTTCTTTCTCTAGTGCTTTAGGTGTAAGGTTAGGTTGTTTATTTGAGGTTTTTCTTGTTTTTGAGGTAGGACTGTATTGCTATAAACTTCCCTCTTAGAATTGCTTTTGCTGCATCCCATAGGTTTTGGGTTATCGTGTTTTAAAATTTCTTTTGAGATTTCTTCTTTGATCCAGGTGTTATTTAGAAGTGTTTTATTTAATCTCCACATATCTTTGGATTTTCCAGTCATCTTTCTGTTATTGATTTCTGGCTTCATTCCACTGTGTTCTTAGAGTAGACACTGCATCTTTTCTATTTTTAAAACTTTTGTTAAGGTGTGTTTTATGGCCCAGGCTGTGATGTCTTGCTGAATAGTCCATATGAGCTTGAGAAGAATGTGTATTCTGCTGTTGTTGGATAAAGTAGTCTATACGTATCAATTATATTCAGTTGATTGATGGTGTTGTGTGCAGCTGTGCCCTTACTTATTTTCTGCCTGCAAGATTTGCCCCTTTCTGAAAAAGGGTTGTTGTTGAAGTCTCCAACTATGATAATGGAGTCATCTGTTTTTTTGCAAGTCTTTTTGTCTCACGTAGTTTGACATGCTGTTGTTAGGTATTGGTTTTTACGTTATTGTTATTTTCTTAAGAGAAGCAATTGTTACAGAACCAAATGATAAATACCATAGAAAATTTCTGCATTAAACAAAATTTGAGTGAAGTGGGAGGTGCTGAGAATTATGCATGTGATCCACTTACAGTTATTGTACTTATTTGCAGGTGGTAAGTATGGCTTAAAGAAAAAAAAGCACTTAACACAACACCTTGAAATTTATAGAATATTTATGCCAGCTTGGGTTCTCATCTACACGTGAAAGAACTAAACTTTAAAACAAGTCTAATAAAAAAGAACCATCACATAAGGTCTACAGAGGTACTACAAAATAAAAGTAGGAAAAGAGTACAAACACACACACACAAACCTAATAGATTAATAGCACCAACATTAAAAAAAAAGTGTTCCCACAGATCAGATGAAAACTAACCAAATACCTCACCAAGAATAAAAATATAAAGGAGAGATAATGTAAAATTGATTCTAAAATGATAAAATAGATGAAGAAAAGCTTTCCAAAGAGAGGAAAAAAATAATAGATGCCTATGGAAACAAAACTGACTTTAAAAAATGAAAGATGAATTAAGATGAGCATGTATGAGAATAGATGTGGCTGAAATTATAGTAATGGACTTTGTCTTGGTCTAGGTGCTCTAGAAAATAGAACCTAAGGGTGGAAAAATGTGCTAATACCTTATTGAGGTGTGTATTCCAGAGTAGCAAGAAGCCATAGGGGCAGAGAAGGAGAGAAAGCAAGTACATGATAGTGAATTGCTGAGTTTCACAGAAAATATAGCTGGTTGTTTGTGTAGGACCTTTACATTAAGGCTGTATGGGACTACTATGACTCAGAGCATTCAGTTAAGGGGAATGAGGGAGAGAAATTTATGTGCTGATACTTTTTAGTCTTCCTTTTCTTATTGCCCAAATTAGGCTCATGGGTCTCACTTCTGGTTTGTGCATCATGACTCCACCAAGAAGTCTCTGGGCATGCCAAATCCCATGTCTTATGATGCAGCAGTTCTTTTGAGTCTAGAAGGGCTGAGAGAAACCAGAGCCTCCATCAGGCCAGTTGGTTGGCTTGGATACTGGAATTCCCTCAGCTCCCATTATGGTGGGAGAAATGGAGACTGGCCATCCTCTCAGGGGATGATGAAATAAACAGAAACAGTAATAGATGAATAAAGAAGCCAAAGCCTAAAAGGCAGGTACAGCCAGATAAATCTGGGAGACTCATAAATTGTGTCCAAAGAGTTAATCCCTCTCACCACTCATATCCAGTATCCTCTGATTTTTGATCTTATACAAATTTATGAAAATAAGATACTATCACTTCATCCCTTACAGGAACAGTAAAAATCCAATGCTCCTTGATGGTGGCCAGTTGTAATGTCCCAAGAAGGCTTAAAAATGGTTAAAAAAAAAAAAAAGGTAAGGTCCTTACTGCTGCAGCTCTCCCAAGCCTATAAATTATCATCTCTGCCTACATGAACCATCTGGATTCTCCAGAAAGAATCAAGTGTGTAGGTTGCTTGCCTGGAGGGCTAGTATGGGTCTTCATCTCCAGGGTGTCTGCAGCTTTAATTGCATTGCTCTTGTAAGGCTGCAGTTGTTGAAATCTCCCCATTCGCAGTTATCGCTGAAGTTGGAAACATCAAGAGATACCCTACTGAATGCCCTGAATCCCAGGTGTGTATCTCCTTGTCCTCTGTGTATTAGCAACACTAGCTCCTCATGATAATTGGGGTCAATTGTCCCAGGAAAAGCAATGACTCCTTCCTTTACCCTCTGGTTCTCTGGTGTTAGTTGTATATTAGGGTTCAGTCAAACTCTTAAAGTATCCCTTAGCTAAATGATCCACTCCTCATATCCCACCACTATCATCGGGAATTAGAATCTCAAATCTATCTGATTCTAAGGATGCATGGAAGAGATGTTCAAATAGGAAATGTTTAGGAAAGAGACACTGTTTCTTCTTCCACTTCTTTGTAGACTTGTATATTCTGGTGATACAGTGCCATACTTTGATCATTGTTATAGTGACTGGGTGCATCACACAGAAGAGCCCTCCAACATTGTAAGATGTCCTTGAGGTTGTTCCTTAGTTGGGCATTCAGCATTCCATTCAGCCATTCTATCAGGTCAGCTGTCAGAGTGATGGCACACTTGGTAAGCAGCCCATTGTTGCATCTCTTGGTCTGAAGCAATCTGTGTGGGATACCATATCAAAGCATCAGGAGTTTTGTAAGCCCTTAGGTGATACTGTTCTTAGAGGTACTACAGGCAGAGTAGACTCATATCTGGAATATGAATAATTTTGGTTTGTGAAGATCACTGTCTGCTTTAGGGTGAAATGGACCTGATATAATCAAGTCTCCCAATGCCTGGAAAGATCAGCATCAGTCCTATCCTATGGCAAATTGGGCACTTAGCAGTGATAGTAGCTAGCTTAGCCATCATGTGAAACAGCCATGTTGTTGATCCCATGTATATCCTTTATCCCTGCCCCCATGGCCATTCTCTTAATAGGTTAACTATGTGAGAATATGAGTGGTTGAAGAGAGAAGGTGACGAAGTCATTATCTTCATCTGGTCCCTGTGAGTATCCTCAGAAGTGGATGCTGAGGGACAAAGACATGAGACACAACAGATATTCTTTGTGGCCTCTTCAACCTCATAACTCCATGTTTCCAGTTTTTAAATCTTCATTCCAGGTCTCTGGTCAACGAGCCAGTCTGTTTAATCAGAATTTGGTGTATATAACTCATTCATCTCTTTCTTTAGACAGAACCCATAGCTTTCTCTTTTGGAAGAACTTCCCTCCAACACTGTTTGCAGAGGGGAAGGGGCTACTCGGTGGGGCTCTAATATGGCAGCAGTTCATTTTTCACTAGTGCAAACATATCCATTAATGAGAATTAGTCCCACAACATCTCCTTGTCTGCCGATTGGTCATCAGAAACAGCCCCTCAGCCCATGGGTGTGAACTGAGCGAAAAGCTTTGTGGCATCAGCAATAGGTGCCATTGAGCCTGAACCATCTGTTAGAGCCCAATGTAGAACACAGGGCTTCACTTATATTGTAGAATGTGTTGTTTCTCTGCCTAACTGACTTTTGTAATTCATTGGATCTAATGATGGCTAGACCAAGATGGGCAAGTCATGTTGCCATATCATGTTCCACTGTGGGTTCTCAATCTTTACTAGGGTGTAATACCAGGCCAAGGGCGTTTTTGCAAATAGTACATAGTTCTACCATGCTCCAAAATCCTACAGATGTGTACTACAACTATCATGTTAAGGCTTACAAAAAATTTCATTCATGATTCTTAACCAACTTAGATACATAAAGTAGCATTTTATTTGCTAGGCCTTGTGTCAAAAGTTACAGGACAGCTTTCACTAGAGCATGGACCTGCTACAGAGCTCTCTCTTGCTTTGGATCCTACTTGAAACTGGCAGTCTTCTGTGGCATCCAGTAAATAGGTTAGAGGAATGTTTGCAAGTGCAGTCTGTGTTCCTAAATTCACTAAGATCTTTGACTGTTTCACAGTGGTAGGAGGTATTGGGCAGAGAATGGGGTTGGAGAGCAACAACTTATCTTTTGACTTGTTGGGGATGCCCCAGCATGACTAAGACCTCTGGACTCTCCAAAACTTCACCAATGTCTTATGCATCTGAATCATTACAGAGTTCATTTCCTATACTCTGGCACTTTCATGTCTTACAAAGACATCTAGCCTCATAGAAAAGGAGGTGAATGATATAAACAGAGTGCTAAAATTACAAATGGCTCTTAAACGTGAAAAGATTTTAAGCCTCATTAGAAGTGAAATGCAAATTAAAATCATACTTTGATACTATGTTTATCTTTCAGATTATCAAAGAACAAAAAGCCTGTGTTAGAATGAGAAACAGACTCACATACATATTGCTGGACTGTAAATGAGAAAAATATCTATGACAGTCAATTTATCAATCTCTCTCAAAGTATCAAATGTTTATGCCATTTGTCCTAGCAATTTCTTTCATTAGAATTAGCAATTTCTTTCATTAGAATTATAATTTTGCATTTGAGAAAAATGACATATGTAAAAAATTATTAAGTACTGCTTTGTTTATAATTAACAGATTGACAAATGATTTAACAATGGGCTTGTTAAATAATGCTATTCAAAGGATAAAGACTTTTAGAAAGAATGATATGGATCTTTAGCTACAGATATGAAATGATATACAAAATATATTTTAAGTGAAAAAAGCAAGGTACTGAACAATGTATATGGCACACTACCATTTTTGTTTACCTCTGTTTATGAAGAATCTCTGAAACAACACTCAAGAAACTCGTTAATTTTAAAAGTGGCTTCCTCATGGGTGGGAAGTTGTTTCTATGACGAGGATGTAAAAACAACTTATTTATTACTGTATACTTATTTATTCCTTTTGAATTTTTTACTGTATTCATACATTATTCATTTTAAAAAATCAAATAAATCCTACCTAATTCAATTTAAATTTTCATTCATATCTAATTCAAAGCTTCACCCCTTCCTCTAGTTCAGATCTGAGCAGCAGCTTGAGGACTTATATTAGGCAAGAGAGTAAGAGTAAGATCTATTTATTCATTTTCCCTTTACCTCCTCCCACTTGCCGCTAGTTCCTCTAAAATTAAGGCAGGGGAATAAAGGATTAAATAAAAAGAAAAGTCTTATGAACTTTTCAAGGAAATTTATATACTATTCCTGGAGTTTACATTTGTTAAAATAATGGGAAAGAAATTTGGCCATATCTGATGAATTTTGATGAAATCTGATAGAGTTCTTACTGGAGTTTGCAAATCATTGCCCTGCTGTCACAGCCATTAAAACTCTGGCTGTCTCATTACTCAACATGGGCAATTAACTCACCTCCTTCAGGTTGCCTTCTGTACTCCACAGAGTAACACTAGGTGCTGTAACAAATAAACTCTGGAATATAAGTGGTGTAATAAAATATCATCTTATTTCTTGCCAATGCAAGTAGTGGGGTTTAGGAATGAGTGTGAAGGCTTTTGGTTTGCATTCATTTAAACCCACAC
Organism: Lipotes vexillifer; assembly: GCF_000442215.2. NCBI lineage: Eukaryota > Metazoa > Chordata > Mammalia > Artiodactyla > Lipotidae > Lipotes > Lipotes vexillifer. The sequence continues at coordinate 654,950 of NW_006797869.1, read as the reverse complement.
TGTCAAAGGCTCTGACCTCTTCAACATGTAACTTCATAAAATTTCTTGGGCATTGCTGTACAGCCAGTGGAAGAGGGAAAAACATGGTGGCTTGCAGTATGGGAGTTTTATGGATCAGGCCTGGAAGTGGAATGTGCCACCACAAGGTATTTCATGGACCTGGACTCATTTAAATAGGCAGACATTACTGTAAGTGAAACTGAGAAATGTAGTCCCAGGCTGGTCAGCAAATTTTCACTGACAGTCCTACACCATTGAAAGTCACGTGTAACACGTTTGGTCAGCTACTTGTCTATGCCATATACCCCGCAGCAGTTCCCCACGTCAGTTGCATCCCATAGCCTCTTATTGCTGAGGTGGTGTTACCTTCCTCTTGCAGCAGGCTACTCTTAGGCAAAGCGTATTAAATATAACACAAGCTTGGTTACCTTTTCTGCTATGCCCAAGGGAATCTTAAAATCATTTCCAAGTGGGAAAGAGACAGTGGGCATGTGTGTGTGTGTGTGTGTGTGTGTGTGTGTGTGTGTGTGTGTGTGTGTGTGTGTATACATATATTCATAGGTATGTAAATTCTTATGAAAGTTCAAAGGGAAAGGAAGCAGGGCTGGGCCAAAAAGCTTTCTGATAGAGATACAGGTCTGACATCTGTGAAAGGAAAGACCTGAGGAAGCAGAATTGAGGGAAAAGATCAGACACCTATTCAGATCTGCAAAAGTGTTAGTCCCACGGAGAGCACTAGAGCAGAGGTTTCCAGTTAAAAGAATCCAATATATGTCACAATGGCCAGACTCTGGTAATACAGCATGTTCAGTCATTGGTTGTTGTGCCTGGACAGAAAAGCACATGGATTCATTCTGAAAGATGAGGTAAACTCTGAAGGCATTAACAGTTGAAGGCTGTCAGCTAAAAACACTCCTTGAAGTTGAATGAGGAGTTCATTTCTGGAAGGAAATTGGAGCTAAAACCTCCATGGCTGCTTCAGCTACAGACACCAGATTTCCATTATTTCAGGTCCCTTCAATTTCTATGAATAGGTCTGTTGGATTAGTCCTCAATTAACCTGCAAAGAATGAATGATCCTTTATCCAACTACCATCTCATCTCCACACCTCCACACTAACTGCGTGGGTATAGAAGAGGATATACCATAGTACTTCCACCAGGGAATGATGCAAAGCCTCCCCCAATCTGAGCTCCCAGATGCCAACCAAAAGCCAGTCTTGTAAGACTTTCAGAGGACAGCAGTATCAGGTGAACTATGTTAACTATATTCTGTAAACACTAAAACGTTTTCATGTCCTTCACCCTGTTACATTCTCATATTCTGTCTTCCTGAAATCATAGTCAATGGTCTATCAGTATAAGCACTCTTGTATATACACTAGATCCCCTTCCTGTTATCTACTTATGTGACACTGGGGGAACATATCATGATTAAATCCAAATCCAAGTCTTCAGTTCTTTCAATTGTGTATGATAAGAAAAAAAAATACACAAACCTCACAATAAGTTCATGACCAATGCACCTGTATCTGCTGCCCAGAAAGTCTACTAAAATTCCTTAGTTTATTGGTTTTCAAACTGTGGTCACTGAACCCGTAGGATCAGCACCATCTGGGAACTTATTAGAAATGTAAGCTTTCAGATCTAACTACAAATCGACTGATTCAGAAACTCTGGAGGAGGACCCGTATATCCATGCTTTAACAAGCTCTTTGGGTGATTCTGATGTATGTCAAAGTGTGAGAGACTGTTCTTGACTATTCATCCTCACAATCTTTTAGCTATCTACTTCACATGTTCCCTTCTTCTACTCAAATCATTAGTAACACTGTTCCCATCTTTCTTCTCAGTCAATGGCCTTGCTTTTTATTTCACTGAGAATACAGGAGTAATTAGAAAGAACTTCCCTTTTGCCCACACTTCTAACTTGTGCCCATATATTATCTGCCTGTGCTCCTTTTTGCTATGACCCATTTGTGCCCTGGATTTTATCCTCCCTAAGTATCTGTCTCACTTTCTCTTCAACATCATCGATTCTCTTTCCACTGAATCATTTCCATTAGCATTCAAATATGTTGTAATGTCTCCAACAACAATTAATAGCACCTTGACCTTGATCTCTAGCAACCTCTCTATTTCAGTGATCCAATTTACAGCAAAACAGCTAAAAAGAGAATATATACTTAATATCTCTAATTCCTTTCCTCCCACTCTCTCTAACCTACTTTAATTAGGCTTTCTCTGTACCATTCTACAAGACAGCTCTTGTTAAGGACACCAGTGTTCTCCACCTTGCTAAATATAGTGAATATATCAATTTTTAGTCCTTATGTTATCACTTGTAATCAATTTTTAGTCCTCATGTTATCACTTGTAATCAGTTTTACAAGTTGATTCAGGCCTCTTTATATTCTCTGTTATCTAGAATATCTGTCATATTTCCGTATGAGTCACTCCCTTTCATCTTCATATCTCTGCTCAAATATAACATTATTAATATAGCTTAACGTTAATAGCAAATACTATGATAGACTATTATCTATCAAACATGATTTTACATACTTCAGGTACTAATATTATCCCAATTTTTAAGATGGAGAAACTGAGGCACAGAGAGGTATATTAAGTTTTCCAAAGTCACACTGTCAGTAAGAGTGGCGCCACACCACAAATCAAACCCAAACAGTATTATATGACCTTAAGCCCTAAACCATACTGGCTGTATGGGTTTCCCAGACTCCCTGTACTAATTAACTAAAATCACCCCTTACCTTGTCTCTCCTCCGCAACTTTGTGTTCCTGCGTAGCCTTTATTATCATCCATGGCAGAGAATGTCAAATGTCTCCTAAAAACTTGTTTTTGTTTCTTCTTAAGTGCACAACTCAACTACGTTTCCTAATCTTGTTTGCAGTTAGTTGGCCATGGAATTGACTTCTGTCCAATGGCACATGGTCATAAATGATGTGAATCACTTATAAGCCTGGCATATGATAACCTCCAGATGCTCAGAGATGGATTTACTGTGAACCTAATGAAGCTTAATAATCAGGGATCTCACTTGATCCACCTTCTTTGAAGACTTCTGGAGGGCCTTAGAAACATACCTAAATGTTCTTGTGAAAGACATTTTAGATTATTTTCAACCCTTTAAGAAACTGGTCTCTTTCTACTCTGACTCCATCTGTCACATTTCATCTTTTGTTGTGTGAAGTTGGAGTGATAGCAGGTATTTTGGGATCTGTAAAGGGGAAAGGTGAATTAATGTTAAATGTGGATGGGCTTTGGGAAGATGTATGCATGTTTTACTTTTCTTCCCAACTATATTTAATTCATAGCCATCCAGAAGTATAAATGGCTTTCATAAGTTCTTTAATCACCAGCTGTGCTGATTCACCCAGAATCATAATACAGAGATAAGAGGACAGAGTTCATATCATGATATGACTATGTCCTATGGCACTCAGCATCAGACTTATGTGGATGGAGAAAAAATCAGGTTTGAAATGCATGGTTTCAGAGGTAGTCTATGGAAAATTATTCCAGTTATTAGAGAAGTAAAATTAGGTGAACAATATTCACTTCTCATTGAAACCTAGTGGAATGAAAGTATTATCAAGATTACGAAAAGCAAGTGACTCCTAAACATGAAAAGAAAGAGCAGGAAAATGAAAAAATTATATTAAACACCCCACACAAAGTGTTGAGTTAAACCACTAAGATTTTGAGGTTTGTTAGAGCATTTACTATTACTTAATAAAATGTAATACCCAACACCTTATATATTTTCATTTTGCTCATATGAGCTCCATGGTGGTAGAGTCTTTGCTATTTGTTCACTACTTGATCCCCAGCAATTAAAATGGAACATGGCATATAATAATCTTCCAGCACATAGTTTTTGAATATATAGATACATCACAGTGTAATTACAGAACACCAAAAATAGAGTATTACAGAAGTTTCCAGGGAGAAAAAAAATTAACAGACTTTTATTAATGAACAAGACTCTGACTCACTTCTCATCAGACATGCAGAATACTACAAGACAAAGGAGTAACACTATTTTATATTGCTGGATAACAGATTACCATGGATTTAGTGGCTTAGAGCAGCACACTATTTTATCTCAAAATTTCTGAGGGCCTGGAGGGTGGTATTCTGGGTGCTATGCTGGAGGTTCACAAGACTGCAATCAAAGAGTTGGCTTGGCCAGGGCTGTGGTTTCATCTGAGACTTGGGGTTTTCTTCTCACTGTTGCTGCCAGAAATTAGTTTCTTATAGCTGTAGGGCTGAGACCCTCAGCTGATAGAAACCATCTTCTGTTTGCTGCCAGGTGGACCTCTCTAGGACACGGCAGTTTGCTTCTTCAAGGTCAGCATGAGTACATCTCACTGCTTCAAATCTCTACCTTCAAAGAATGACTCAGACTTCTTTTAAAGGCCTTACCTGATAAAGTCAGGGTCACCCAGGATACTCTCACATTTGATTAATTCAAAGTCTACTGATCAGGGGCCTTAATTCCATCTTGGGGACCATCTTAGAATTTCGCCTATAAAAATTCTTTCAAAGGAATTTTCTTTCTAACCTAGAATTATACACTCAGACAAAACATCAGATATCTTAGACATGTAAATGTTTAGGAAGTTTTCTCTGTGTGGCAAAGAATTAACATAGTAGGCCTGATGTTGCTCTTTATTATATTTGGGAACTTGGCTTTGGAGTATTCCCTATGTTACTAATTAATAAGGTTGTTTTGTATGCCTGGGCACTGAATCCTGCTGTACCAAGATGACTAGGTCATTTGTGCAAAAATTTGATTTGTGGTAAACGCCTCTTTTCCTTCTGGGAGTCTGTAAATTTTGTAATTATAACTCTGGCAGAGAATGGTCAGCCCCCATTAGAAGTTCTATATTGTGAGCCTCAAGTTTGTTTCCCTGGGCAAGAACACTTTACAAATGCTGCTGCATGCCACTGCAGTGACGTGTGCTTTACAGCGCCAACACGCCCTAACACGAGAGGGGAAGCCTGTACGTCTGTTCCTGATAACCCGAGACTCTGCCTGATGGGGCTTTTTCCATGACCTATCCTTCTTTGTATCCTTTCAGTGTAATTTACCATAGCCTCTGGGTCCTGTGGGTCTTTCTAATGAATCACCAAACATGAAGTTGTTGTGGGATCCCCAAATCACCTGCAACTTCCTTATTATAAAAGAAAGCCACCAGAAAAATTAAGGCCCAAATCAAGAAAGATGAAAGTGTATTCAGGAAACAGCTGTGAATCAGCCTGGAGAACAGTCTTGGAGAGGCAGTCTTGATTGAAGCCGAAGAGTATAGAAAAATAACAAGTAAATATATGCTATAATTAAGAATGTAAAAAATATGAGAATATAAGAAAATACAATACTATAACAAAATGAGGCAATTGGCAAACTCATGGAAAACAAAAATTGTACAAAAATAGTTGCCCAAGGGAAAATGTATCATGAATTTTAAATAATTGTTAAATAATGAAAATTATTATGTATTTTACCTAAAATGTAGGAACATTTTAGTTCATGTGGTTCCACGGCTAATTACTTTGAACACAAAGAGAAAAAAATCTGTTATTCTACCATATTACCAAGTCTAATATTAGAGATATTTTATGCCATTAATAACGTAAATATTCTTTAATCCCTTTTATTTTAATATATTTTGACTTAATGGGCCAAACATACAAACTTTGGTAGTTATTACAAAATAAAATATAAATATTAAATGTCACTGTGTAAAAATCAAATGTCAGTAGCAGAATTTAGGAGATGCAACATGGAGAAAGAATAGGACTATTAGTACCACCATCTTTCATTGTAGAGGGTCAAATGTTACTGCGTGCAAACATTTATGGAAAAAGAAATAAAACTTTATATTATATTTAAAGTTTAATAGTAAATAATAGAAGTAAAATAATAATAGTACACATAAAAAGTATTAGAAGGGGGTAGACTACAGTAAGATAGATCTGATCTTTCATGTCAGAGAATGAATACCTAGTGTCTAAAGTTGAAAATCCATAAATGTAGACTCATTCTCTCTCCCTCTTTCTCTCTCTCTCTCTCTATATATATACACAATTAAATTTTTATTGAAAATATATTTTAATTAGAAAAGTATCAGAAAACTAAAATGTTTCAAAAATTCTTTTTTAGTATTTAATGTGTCAACATGTACATTCATTGATTTATATTGAGCCTTTAAAGGAGAAGAATATTAATGGAAGTTAGTTACCATGATGCCAATATGAAAGTAACAGTTTTATTAAAGTAGTGGGATAATACAAATTTTTCATTTCTAATTTTAAGTTTTTTGATACTATAACATTTTTTTAACTTTAAAACATAATTTTATATTAAACCTTACCAAAATTTATCAGACTGTTAATACTAGAAAGGCAAGGATTTTAGTTTTTCTGCTCTAAGAACACAGAACAATGATTGGCATATAATAGATGTTCCATGAATGATGTTGAGTGAATGCAATCTGAATTCAACAAATAGTTTTTAATCATCTCCTACATGAAAGGCAATAATTTAGGTTCAGCAACTCCAACCCTAATCAATCACTCTCTTTTCTTTTTACAAATCTCATTTTGATTCCACTTTAATAATTTAATTTCATCCTTATTTCTCCATGACCTGTTGCTTCATATGGTTTGCATCCATGGAAACCTAAAATACTTAAATATTATATTTGGCCTTCCAGGGCAACAGCCATTTAAGATAAACACTGGAGAAAGAGTAGGAATTGCATAATGAGACTATTACATATGGAGGCAACAGGATTTATGAGGACTTGGTGTGTCAGAGGATAGGAAGATTTTTGATACAGTTAAAAGTGTTTGAGAGGTAAATGTAGTCAAAGTGTTTCTAATCATGGAGAAAAAAAAAAAAGAACAATGTAAGCCATTCAAGAACATCTGTGTTTCAAAACCATCTATACAGCTGCAGCCAAGAACTGATATGAGGTAACACTGAAGAACTATTGCTAGGATACTGGGGATAGAAAGATTATATATATAATATTTTGTATATAAATATATGTATAGTCAAATTAGATAGATGGTAAAATTATTAGAACTTGGTGACTGAATATTTATAGGGAGGGAGGTTTGAGGATGATTTGGGCAAAATTCTTACAGAGAATTTCAAGCGGGGGGACAGATTTTAATTTTTTGGTGGTGATAGTGATGATGTTTTCTTGTGATTATGCTGATGCATGTGAATTGTTAAATTCAGTTCAATGTATTTAAGATGCCTGAGTGAAATTCAAGTACAGATGTCTAACTACTTAATTGTAAGTTAGAAAGTGGGTGTTCATCTCAAGAGAAGAGAGTGGACTGATGATAAAGTTTTGCAATCAATAGCATATAGAATTAATAAACTTGAAAATTAATAAACCAGTGCATTTTTATTTCAAAATTTTTTATATTGTTGTCATTCGTTTATGCTATTCACTAGGCACAATACTGGATACTTTACATTTATTGCTCATTTAGTCTTTACAAAAACCTTGTGAGGGATTGAAATCCCTATCTTGATGATGGTGGAACTTAAGGTTATAAAATATCTTTCTTGTGTTCAGTACTGAAAGAGCTGAATCTGGGACCACGTTTGCCTTATATTCATGTCCATATTTGCCCATCAGCAATGCTGCCTCCAGTCTATTTCAGTTCAGTTCTGTATGTTTATAGAAGAAATTGCTTCACTAAAACTATTATTTCACAGTTTGCTACCCACTGTAATGTCTGCTGTAGGTGATTAGCGTCATTTATGTGACTAAGAATTAACAATGTGGGAAAAAAAACTGGGGGGGGGTTTAGTTGTTTTTCAAAACCTTCTTAGCATTACAGGTTTGTCTAAAAGTTACCTCTCTGTGCAAGTTTTACTCTGACATATTACCTTATTATATATACCAAAAGAGGTATCTGACAAGATGGAGCATAGAGCCACCCTTGAGAACTTATTTTCGAGTTACTGTTCTGCAAATCATTCATGCTAATAAATAGGTTTGCAGAAATATGGGTGAGGTTTCTACAGTCCATACTTCCCTATGTTATGGTCTGCAAATCCTGTTTAAAATAGATAATGTGCACATACGGGCACACACACATTTGATATAAGCCAATAAAAACATCTGGAATAACACAACATTCAATTACACAATATCCAGCCTTTCAAATAGTGTACCTTTATAAACCAGGACTTGGAACAAGTTCATAATTCAAAGGGATTTTGCTGTTTGGATGATATCCTTCATTTTGACTGTGAATGCAAGTCTGTAACATCACACTTGTGACAGTGGTAATTATCACTGGCAAAGTTTCTCTGTTGCTCCAATTCCAGCCAATTGCTTATTTCCTCAGCACCTTCCTTTCTCACTAGTGACTATAAATCAATAGCATCCCTTTCTGGAACTCCTCAGTGAATAAGTGGTGAGGGACCTTTTAGGTTAACAGGAAGTCAGAGATTGTGCAACATTCTGTGGAACATTCAGAAAAGGCTTTGTTATAATATCCTCGGTCAATTATTACAGATATCTTTGTCTTCCCATCATTAAAGAATTAGCCTCTAATTTGACTTTCCTAGATGCAATTTTTCAGCAAGTTGCTAGACCTTGGATAACTGCAGCAAGGACAAAAAAGTGCAGTTAGTGAGATGCAGAGGCTGAAAAGCACATCATATTGGGAACCTATCTTTAGTGACTGTATGTCTTTTGTTACAAATCATTTTTCAGTGAAAATAATAAATCTTCTCTTGGATAAGTGACAGATGGTTAGATTGGCAAATCTACTTTCAGTAAATCCATAAGAGGAAGTAATCTGTAATGTTTCAGAAGGATAACAAGAGGTCAAATACTAAGATTTGGATCTAATCCCTCAGCAGCTGGACTATGAGTGAATATCCTTGATCTAATACTGTCTTTTAGAAAATTCTCTTTGAGAAGATGTGCTGTGCATCTTATTTCAAAAGAAGTCTCATTAATTTCCCATATGCTGTGCAAAATTGCTTTGGGGTACCAACCTTCTCTGTATATTAAATATGTTTCCATTTGGCTCTAACTTATAGAAAATCCTACTATTGCGACTTATACTACTTATAGGCTTACATTTCTCATGTTAAGGAAATTCACAGGAGGTTATCCAGAGCCATTAGTGTGACTTGACAATGCATTGCCAAGTTGGTATCCTTTATCTTACTGTTTCACTAATTTGAACCTGTGATTTTGGCTTCCATGATCACAGGATTATTGATATACATTGAAGAGCATGTCTCAGTTAAATTAAGAAAAAGGGAAAGTACCAAAGGAAGATAGGTCCTCTGTGGAGTGCTTCATGTGGCTGATAATAGCTGCAAGGGAGTCTTGCACAATATGCATTTTAGTTTTACTGTTTGGTTAATAGAGGAAGACAAGGGAAATTAATTTGAACATAGCTTTTGAGAAGTCCACCCAATATGTTCCACAGTTTATTAAGTAAAATGCTATCCTTTTAATTAGAAGAGAATGAGTCACTTTCAGAACATAATTGAGCACTAGAGTAAAATGAAACTTGCTCTCTAGTAGATATGGAAAAATTGTTTTTATCTTATTCCTAGTTATGGTAGCAAACCATATATTTGCTTAGATTTGCTTGTTCTTTATTTTGAAGCCTTATGTCTGTTATAGAATCAAAATAACTAAATTTTTAGTTTCTCAGAAAAAAAATCACCACTTATTCATTTTTTTCTTTCTTCCAGAATACAGCATTGCTCAGAGTATTAGTCACACTGATCAATTAAATTAATTAATATTTTAACCACTCTTAAAATATCCAGAAATAATTACTCAAGGTGGTTTGGAGGAGAAATTTTATTTACTATAGCCATCAAATGATTAACATAATTTGGTTAATAATATTAGGAACTTTAGAAATATATGAATAATATTTTATATTTACACTAAAATAATACATTTGAAATTAGATTTTTGGAGATACTTACTCTTGTCATTTCACCCCATCTTTTCTTGCTACTCAAAATAGACCTAATAGGCATTAGCTATTTCTGGCCTTCACAGACAGCTTGAGATTAATTTCTGCTCTTTCCACGTAACTGTGGTGTGAACCTGCCCAATTTAATTCCAGCTCCAGGACATGGAGGGATAGGCTGTACTGATTAAAATATTAGGGATAATTTTTTTGCACTAAAATCCTAAAGGGGAGTCACTACAAAGGTATAAGGAAAAGATGAATGAGGATTGGATACTTTTAGATGCTCACATATCCCCTATATTATTTAGTATGATAGACCTAGATATGCTCTTAGAAAATGCACATCCTTACATTTAAACTCGTGAGAAAGATCTTCCAGTCTTAGCACTGTAGAAACAACAACTACCAAACTATTGCTCCTGCCTTCTCACTTTTACTGTTGAACGGAATGGTAAGATGCTAGAATATTAAGACACAGATAAGGGATTTAGATTTAGGATCTGGCATGGATATATTTAGAGTAGACTTTTCAATTTAGCTTTTGCCTTAGGCTACTCATATTAAATTTGACTAGGCAAAAATGATCTGAAAGGGAAGAAAACGGAAGACATTACTAGATACTAGAGCTCACTGAGGGATCTGATTTTATTCTGTTTGGGGGAACATGTCCCTTGGAGATGACCATGGCCATATGATCTGTGTTGGCCCATGAAATGTGAACCTGAAATGACATATATATTTTCCAAGTGGAAGAATTTAAGAGTCATGAACGATTATCTGTGCACACTTCCTCTGCTGCAGCAATAGTGAAAGCACATGTTAATATGTAATGCCATGAAGTCAAAGCAACCTGGGATGACGAGTGAAAACTTAGAAGACAGCTGCTCTAGGGAGTCATCTAGACACACAGTAGACTGCATGATTGAGAAAGAAACTTTACTTAAAAGTTTCTGTACATGTCAGTCTGAAACTAACACAACACTGTTAATCAACTGTGCTCGAGTATAAAATAAAAATTAAATAAAAGGTTTCTGATCTCTCGGTGATGTTACGGCAATATAATTAAGCCTACCTTGGTTGAACCTCTAGATCCTCAAAAATTTGAGAAACAAGACAAGTGGTTTTAAAATATAACTTATTTTATTAGTAAACTCTAAGGTGAGGGATAAAATCTAAGCTTAAGTATGGGGAAGGAAATGGAACAAGTAAGTAACCTCAAAAATAGGCAAACTCCTTCCTCCTTCCAAGCCACAGGTAAAGCTGCAATCCCTACCTGGAATACCTTCTCAAGAAAGGATTAAGGAATGGGGGGATGGTGAGAAATATTGGACCTTGCTGGCAGATTCACTACCAAAAAGGAGAGGAGAGGAAACCGTTTGAACATGACCAGTTTACTGGTACCAGATTTTCTAATTAGGTAAAGTTATTTCACCTCCCCTGACATTAAGAGGATAAAGGGCAGAGAGGCCAGGAATGTACCAGCACCCCTACTTGTAAATAAACAGGATGGGGAAGAAGACTTGTTTGCTTGTTGCCCTGCAAGACTCCATCTGGTCCCTACCTTCTGCTCCAGCTACACATTGCATTCCTGTATTTAACCTTGAAGGCATATGAACATGTTATTTCCTTTGAATTAAACAGTCATCTATTCTCTTTCATCATTCAAATCTCAACTCAATAGCTATTTCCCCAGTTATACCTTCTCTGCTTCCTTAACTGGATTAGTTTTCTTTATTAAAAGCTTTTTTACTGTATCGTTTATCTCTTATGTACTAACCACGTTTGTAATTTTATATTTGTTGTGTAATTAATTTTATTAATGCCTGTATCCCAGGAATAATATTATGCCTGTTTTATCCATCATCTATTCTTTTTTTTTTTTTTTTTTTTTCGGTACCGGGGCCCC
>NW_006797869.1:609020-642925 GCF_000442215.2 Lipotes vexillifer | reverse complement strand
CACGAACCCATGTCCCCTGCATCGGCAGGCGGACTCTCAACCACTGTGTCACCAGGGAAGCCCCACCATCTATTCTTTGTGTCTTGCATAGTGGAGCTGTTTCTCTCTCTCTCTCTCTCTCTCTCTCTCTCTCTCTATATATATATATATATATATATATATACACACAGAAATACATCCACATTTCTACATATATGCCAAAGTACATAAAATATAGAAATATACACGTAATATATATTGTGTATTCATTATATTGATACATTATTTACACATACAAAAGTGTGTAGAATGTATACAGAATGTACATAAACTAAGTATTTTAAATATTTTAAAATATTTAAAATATTTTAAAGAGGTATATTCATAATTGTACAGGTGAGAAATATTTGGAAGGTAGATGAAGTATCTAAAAGCAATCTGTATAAAATAACTGGTAAAAGAAATTGGATTTAAGGAAAACAAGGAATGTCAAATTATGGAGTGGAATGTGAAATTAAACTGTTTGAAAGTAAATTATAAGGGAATACTCGTCTGCCAGTGCACTGATTTTGCCTGTGAGAGCACTTTGATGAAACAGAAGCAAAGTCTCATGGTGGTGACTCAGATTGTTTCATTATATATTAAGTCATTATCAATATTTGCCATCTACAGTCCACATTAAGGTGTAAGTCAAGTGGCTACAACAAAAAGCCACATAATATAATGAATAAAAACATACATTTCCTTCCTACTTCCAGGTGTAGGTGGGGCAGGTGGTGGGATGGCTCTACTACACAGAATCATCCAGGAATAGTAATTTCTTATATTTTTTTCATTCACTCTCCCTTTTGTTGACATTATGTGGTCAAGGCTGAGTTACTGACATGATGTTCAGGCCCTGTGTATGGAAGTAAGAGTTTAAGTCCAAGAAAACAGACTTCATTTTAATGGAGTGACTCAGAATTACCCACTGTATGTGTCTGTTAACCATCACTAGTTCCAGAGAGGTTGAGGAACATTCTGTCTGTGTAGATACAGTTAAAAGTTTTTCACTAAGGGAGAAATCTATATTTTTGTGGAACAATAAATCAACTGCCACACAGCTTATGTAGGAAACATAATTCTGACTGCAAGAACCACAGTGTTATTTTAAATATCGATTCTATTCTTTTTAATTTTTTCATAAAGTTATTTGGTTGAAAGATTTTTTTTAAGTTTTACATCTTAAGTAATTCATTTTTGTTTCAGAAATGTAAATAAATTTGCAATTTCATAATGTAGTTTAATGGAGAAGACAGGAATTTAGGAACAGAATTATGTTTATATAAACTTGTGTTAATCCTATTTCACTAAAGAAGGATATTTAAAAAACAAAACAAGCAAACAATAACATTTTTCAAACAGCTTAGTTAAATTTGAAGTGAATGTTGATTTCCTTAAGATGCCTAATATCACAGGTTTTCAAATTCTGTTGCGCAGCTATATGATTTTGAAGAGAAGCCTGAGGAATCACTGTGTGTGTGTGTGTGTGTGTGTGTGTGTGTGTGTGTGTGTGTGTGCGCGCGCGCGCGTGCATGTTTGGGGCAAGGGAGTGTTGCTGTTCTGAACTGAGTTCTGAACTTCTTCCTGGGGTCTTAATTATTGCAAATAGAACTGCTAGGAACATTGCTAGATATATATTTATATGTTCATATACATATATATATTTCATATATATTTATGTTGAGAATATATGTGGAAATAGAATCGCTGGATCATAATCATATGTTCAACTTTCACAGAAACTACAAATAAACAGCCAGAAAGTTTTCCAAAGATTTTTCTACAAATTATCCACTGAAACTATCTGGGCCTAGAGATTTCTTTTTTTAGAAGCTTTTACATTTCAGATTCAATTTCTTTAAGTTAATCTATTACATGTTGAGGGAGGGTTGGCAGTTTGTGTTTTTAAGGAATTGAGCCATTTTCCCTAACTCTGCTAACTTATGTGTGTAGAATTGTTGGTAGTATTCCCTTATTTTCCTTTTAATAGATACAGGAATTATAGTTATGTGATTATTATTTCTTTTTGTTCTTGATAATTTTCTTTGCTCTGAAGTCTAGTTTTTCTGATATTAATATAGTCACTTCCGTGCTTTTTATAATTCACTTTTGCATGGTATACCTTATCATCTTTTTACTTCCAACATATTTTATTATATCTGAAGTGAAGTTCTTGTAAATAGAGTTGGGCATGGGGTACCTTTTGTACACCACATTCATTTTGAATATAGTTCTTTCCAGTAAATGTGGCAGGATATAAAACCAATTCCACCAGTTTAGCCCATGTCATTATAGAGAGGCATCAATATGAAAGTGCCGCATGTGCTTCCTCCAAGAAGTGGGAGTCGTTCAGAGGCATTTTCTAATTTAGTGTAAAAATGAAGCAGCCCTTAAGTATTTGACTGATGACACATCTTTAATTAAAATTTTAAATGTAAACAGAGGCATATACTGAGCTTCAAGAATTTTGGAATTTAGTAATTAGTGAATATCACCACAGTAAGGTAAAATGCAAGGATAATATAGGACACAGAAGAGGATCAATTTTATGATAGAAAATAAAGTAAAAAAAAAAACAATTCCCTTAGGATCATCTTAATAATTCTTTTGAAGAAAAGTTTTTCAGACAGAAATCTTTAGACAGTTTGTATCTATATTCATAGCCATACAATTATCTTTACATTTTTAGCCTTAGTTACAAGGGATTACGTTACTCATACTTCTTAGGGCACAATGTTACTCCTGATTCATGCAAGAGACCTCTTCTATGTATATACGTGTGTATGCATGCATCTATGCACCTGTGTATCTATCTATCATCTATCTATCCTTCTTTTCTCTTATCCAGTTCTGTTACTGTAATTTTCATTCTGTTAATATTACATTTTGATAAAAGTTGTGAATTTTATAAAGTTTATTTTATCAATATTTTCTGCTGTTAGAAATGTTTACTTATAAATTATGATAATACAGTTATACTAAACTCTTTATATGTTTCCCTGTATACTGTTTTAGGTGAGGTTCTAATAATTTGTTCTCATTGTAAAGTTCTCTGTTAAATAATTCAGCCGGGAACTCTCATGTTACAGATAAAGAATAGCTGCATCCCAGATAATAACTACAGCCAAGATTCTTTTGGCTAAAGATAGCATAATAAATATGTACTATCCATTACCTGTGGTTCTTACAATTTAGTTGTAAACAGAAAGGTAGATTCTTAGGCCCAACACAACATAATAATAACTAGATATTACACACTGCGCTAAATAATTTACATGGATTTTCTCACATGATGATTGCAAAAATCCCATGAGTTACTTGTTATTATTACCCAATTTTTTTGACAAAGAAAGCATGTCTAAAGAGGAATTCCATAATCTGAATTTTTAACCAGCATTCCAGGTGATTCTATTGTAGGTGGTTAGGAATTACATGAGGTGAGTTATATCATACTGCCTACACCAGGATTATTAATATACGGATGTGATATATATTTTCATATTAAATATTATATAATATACTAGATTCCTTAAGTTCTTGTTTTCAGCTTCATTAATAAACCATAGTTGCTGCAGGAAAAGTATGTAATTGTATAATGATAAGAGCGATGGATTCCCTTAATAAAGAAATGTATATATGACAAATCCAACAGAGGAAAATATACTTGATCTACATTGTATATTCAAACAATTGGTAAATTATTTTTGATACAGAATTTTATTTTAGATATAACATTTTATCATAATTTGAATAGTTTAAAAACCCAACCTCCTTTTTTGGAAAACACAAACTCTTTTTGGACAATACCCCAAGTGTTCTAGATCAGACATAGAGATGAACTGTTTCTTTGAAGTTAACTGGAAAAGACAACCGTTGCTTCTTTTGGGTAAGGGTTATATCTAGGATTGTCAACCTGGCTGGTCCTTCCTCTTCTTGATTAAAATAGCAAAGTTAAATACTTAGGTAAAGTATTTATAAAGAGGAATAAAAACAATATTATATATAATCACAGGAAAATATTTGTTATTTAGCCTTAAAGAATACCTAGAAGATCAAATAAGTCAATGCTAGAATTAAGATGAATAAAATGAACACCTTAAACATCCGTAGGGGACAAGTTTAAGACTCCAAATGGGAAGTTTTGGAAGAAGAAGGTTGAAGTTCAGGTTTACTATTCTAGCTTCTGATTGGAGACTCAGGTGCAGTGCATCCACAGTTTATTGCACATCAGTTATAACATCTAGCCAAAGATACTCCGAATACTTGATGGTGAAAATGAGGTATGGTAAATGGAATAATGTTTTTCCTGGTTTCTTTTCATGAGCAGAAACCCCATCACAACCTGCAACTTTCCTTACAACTCTTTGATATTTGCTCCTGTACATCTTTTCCATTTTAGCAAGCACTGAATAAAAAGGACACTATTGTCAGACTCCCCTTCTCTAGTCCCACTCAGATTCAAACACTGAATACCTTCGACTAGACTAGCATAGTCCCTGACCAAGATTGGAAAAAAGCAGGAGGGTTTTTTTCTACATTCATATTAATCTTTGTATAGTGCACATTTGGAGTAAAACTGTACCTTTCTTCCCGCTGAGATAAACTGTCCTATTGTCTGTTGTGTTTTCTCATATCATTTGTTTGGAGTTCTGTTAGACATTCAAGATCAAATTCAGTTAAGAAAGCAAATTTCATGATGGTAGGATATTTTAACCTTTTTTTCCACTGCTATACTCCAGCAGATATGGCAATGCTTCATTCATAGTAAACAACAATAAATATTAGTTGAATGAATCAACCAGTGAATACCAATATTACTCCTCTGTGCCTTTACAGTTTTGAACTGAGATCTGATATTCTGTTTATTAAACTCAGGTCAGTGCTGACTTTTAGGGATCTAGATCCCATTTGTCTCCCCTGAATTCTGTCTGAACTTTTGTTGCAGATGGAATAAACAGGACAAAAATTTCTATCTAATATAAAATGTTGCTATGAGTTTGCAAACTCCATTGTCACATTTTAACCTCCAGAGTAGATACCTAGGGGAATCAACTAGCTAGAATTAAATACAAATTTACCTTGTTTCTTTGCTGTATATAAATTGCTAGATAATAAAGTAGTATAAAGAGCCTTGGTTTTGTAATAACTCACATAAGGATTCCAGTACCATCTCTGACACTGTAACAGTTTTGTGTCTATAGGCAAGTTTCCTCATTCGATTCAATAAAAAATAATTGTGTGCTCCAATTCATCAGGCAGTGTACTAAAACCCAGGGTTATGAAAATACAGTCTATCCTTAAGAGTTCAATATGTAGTAGGAGAAACAGCCACATAAACAGATAATAAAAAAAGTTTTAAAATGCAATAATAGTGATTTCACTGAGGATTATAAGAGGTCAAAAGAGGAGAATATTACCCAGCCTTAGGAACTTCTTCATTGAAATTATACCCCATGTGAAATTACCAGCAAAATATAGCCCAAATCTAAATGTTTCTTGCTACCTCCGAAGCTAGCAATCTGCTGTACTCTAAACCATCATTACATCTTCTTTGCATAAAAAGAAGGTGGTTCAAATTTGGTGTTATAGTATCACCACAATAGCCATATTAATCTTGAAAATATAAATTATGTCATTTTCCTGTTTAAAATTCTCCAATAGCTTTCCACCATACTGTTTTTTTTTAACATCTTTATTAGAGTATAATTGCTTTACGATGTTTTGTTAGTTTCTGCTGTATGACAAAGTGAATCAGCTATACATATACATACATCCCCATATCTCCTCCCTCTTGCGTCTCCCTCCCACCCTCCCTATTCCACCCCTCTAGGTGGTCGCAAAGCACCAAGCTGATCAGCCTGTGCTATGCAGCTGCTTCCCACTAGCTTTCTATTTTACGTTTGGTAGTGTATATCTGTCCATGTCACTCTCACTTCGTCCCAGCTTACCCTTCCCCCTCCCCGTGTCCTCAATCCATTCTCTATGTCTGCGTCTTTATTCCTGTCCTGCCCCTAGGTTCTTCAGAACCTTTTTTTTTTTTTTTAGATTCCATATACATAGATTCCATATACATGTTAGCATACGGTATTTTGTTTTTCTCTTTCTGACTTACTTCACTCTGTATGACAGTCTCTAGGTCCATCCAACTCACTACAAAAAACTCAATTTTGCGTCGTTTTATGGCTGAGTAATATTCCATTGTATATATGTGCCACATCTTCATTATCCATTCATCTGTCAACGGACATGTAGGTTGCTTCCATGTCCTGGCTATTTTAAATAGAGCTGCAATGAACACTGTGGTACATGACTCTTTTTAAATTATGGTTTTCTCAGGATGTATGCCCAGTAGTGGGATTGCTGGGTCATATGGTAGTTCTATTTTTAGTTTTTTAAGGAACCTCTATACTGTTCTCCATAGTGGCTGCATCAATTTACATTCCCACCAACACTGCAAGAGGCTTCCCTTTTCTCCACACCCTCTCCAGCATATACTGTTTGTAGATTTTTTGATGATGGCCATTCTGACTGGTGTGAGGAGATACCTCATTGTAGTTTTGATTTGCATTTCTCTAGTGATTAGAGATGTTGAGCATCCTTTCATGTATTTGTTGGCAATCTGTATATCCTCTTTGGAAAACTGTCTATTTAGGTCTTCTGCCCATTTTTGGATTGGTTTTTTTGTGTTTTTGATAGTGAGCTGCATGAGCTGCTTGTATATTTTGGAGAAGGATCTTTTGTCAGTTGCTTCGTTTGCAAATATTTTCTCCCATTCTGAGGGTTATTGCTTTGTCTTCTTTATGGTTTCCTTTGCTGTGAGAAAGCTATTTAAGCTTCACTAGGTCCCATTTGTTTATTTTTCTTTTTATTTCCATTTCTCTAGGAGGTGGGTCAAAAGGATCTTGCTGTGATTTCTGTCACAGAGTGTCCTGCCTCTAATTCCCTCCAAGTATTTTATAGTGTCTGGCCTTACATTTAGTTCTTTAATCCATTTGAGTTTATTTTTGTGTGTGGTGTTAGGGAGTGTTCTAATTTCATTCTTATACATGTAGCTGTCCAGTTTTCCCCCTCCACTTATTGAAGAGGCTGTCTTTTCTCCATTGCATATTCTTGCCTCCTTTATAAAAAATAAGGTGACCATATGTGCATGGGTTTATCTCTGGGCTTTCTATCCTGTTCCATTGATCTATATTTCTGTTTTTGTGCCAGTACCATACTGTCTTGATCACTGTAGCTTTGTAGTATAGTCTGAAGTCAGAAAGGCTGATTCCTCTAGCACCGTGTTTCTCAAGATTGCTTTGGCTATTCGGGGTCTTTTGTGTTTACATACAAATTGTGAGATTTTTTGTTCTAGTTCTGTGAAAAATGCCAGTGGTAGTTTGATAGGGATTGCATTGAATCTGTAGATTGCTTTGGCTGTATTGTCATTTTCACAATGTTGACTTTCCCAATCCAAGAGCATGGTATATCTCTCCATCTGTTTGTATCATCTTTAATTTCTTTCTGCAGTGTCTTATCGTTTTCTGCATACGTCTTTTGTCTCCTTAGGTAGGTTTATCCTAGGTGTTTTATCCTTTTTGTTGCAATGGTAAATGGGGGTGTTTCCTTAATTTCTCTTTCAGATTGTTCATCATTAGTGTATAGGAATGCAAGAAATTTCTGGTAGCATCTATAGGATACTCTATGCAGAGTATCATGTCATCTGCAAGCAGTGACAGTTTTAGTTCTTCTTTTCTGATTTGGATTCCTTTTATTCCTTTTTCTTCTCTGACTGCTGTGGTTAAAACTTCCAAAAATATGTTGAATAATAGAGGTGAGAGTGGGCAACCCTGGCTTATACCTGATCTTAGAGGAAATGGTTTCAGTTTTTCACCACTGAGAACGATGTTAGCTGTGGGTGTGTCATATATGGCCTTCATTATGTTCAGGTAAGTTGCCTCAATGCCTACTTTCTGGACAGTTTTTATCATAAATGGGTGTTGAATTTTGTGAAAAGCTTTTTCTGCATCTGTTGAGATTATCATAGTTTTTATCCTTCAATTTGTTAATATGGTGTATCACATTGATTCATTTGCGTATACTGAAGAATCTTTGCATTCCTGGGATAAACCCTACTTGATCATTGTTTATGATCCTTTTAATATGCTCCTGGATTCTGTTTGCTACTATTTTGTTGAGGATTTCTGCATGAGTATTCATCAGTGATATTGGCCTGGCCTGTAGTTTTCCTTTTTTGTAATATGTTTGTCTGGTTTAGGTATCAGGGTGATGGTGGCCTTGTAGAATGAGTTCCTCCCTCTGCTATATTTTGGAAGAGTTTGAGAAGGATAGGTGTTAGATATTCTCTAAATGTTTGCTATGCACCTGTGAATCCATCTGGTCCTGGGCTTTTGTTTGTTGGAAGATTTTTAATAACAGTTTCAATTTCAGTGCTTGTGATTTGTCTGTTTATATTATCTATTTCTTCCTGGTTCAGTCTCGGAAGGTTGTGCTTTTCTAAGAATTTGTCGATTTCTTCCAGGTTGTCCATTTTATTCGCATATAGTTGCTTGTAGTAATTTCTCATAATCCTTTGTATTTTTGCAGTGTCAATTGTTACTTCTTTTTCATTTCTAATTCTGTTGATTTGAGTCTTCTCCTTTATTTTCTTGCTGAGTTTGGCTAATGGTTTATCAATTTGGTTTATCTTTTCAAAGAACCAGCTTTTACTTTTATTGATTTTTGCTATCATTCCCTTCATTTCTTTTTTATTTATTTCTGATCTGATTTTTATGATTTCTTTCCTTCTGCTAACTTTGGGTTTTGTTGTTGTTGTTCTTCTTTCTCTAATTGCTTTAGATGTAAAGTTGTTTATTTGAGATTTTTCTTGTTTCTTGACACAGGATTATATTGCTATAAACTTCCCTCTTAGAACTGCTTTTGCTGCATTCCATAGGTTTTGGGTCATCATGTTTAATTGTCATTTGTTTCTAGGTATTTTTTGATTTCCTTTTTGATTTCTTCAGTGATCACTTCATTATTAAGTAGTGTATTGTTTAGCTTCCATGTGTTTGTATTTTTTAGTTTTTTTCCTGTAATTGATATTGAGTCTCATAGCATTGTGGTTGGATATATCTTTTCTTAAATTTACCAAGGCTTGATCTGTGAGCCAAGATATGATCTATCCTGGAAAATATTCCATAAGCACTTGAGAAGAAAGTGTATTGTGTTGTTTTTGGACGGAATGTCCTATAAATATCAATTAAGTCCATCTTATTTAATGTGTCATTTAAAGCTTGTGTTTCCTTCTTTATTTTCATTTTGGATGATCTGTCCATTGGTGAAAGTGAGGTGTTAAAGTCCCCTTCTATGATTGTTTTACTGTCGATTTCCGCTTTTTTGGCTGTTAGCATTTGCTTTACATATGGAGGTGCTCCTATATTGGGTGCATAAATATTTACAATTATTATATCTTCTTCTTGGATTGATTCCTTGATCATTATGTAGTGTCCTTCTTTATCTCTTGTAATAGTCTTTATTTTAAACTCTATTTTATCTGATATGAGAATTGCTACTCCAGCTTTCTTTTTATTTCCATTTGCATGGAATATCTTTTTCCATCCCCTCACTTTCAGTCTGTATGTGTCCCTATGTCTGAAGTGGGTCTCTCGTAGAAAGCATATATATCTGTGTTGTTTTTGTATCCATTCACTGAGGCTATGTCTTTTGGTTGCAGCATTTAACCATTTACATTTAAGGTAATTATTAATATGTATATTCCTATTACCATTTTCTTAATTGTTTTGGGTTTGTCGTTGTAGGTCTTTTCCTTCTCTTGTGTTTCTTGCCTAGAGAAGTTCCTTTAGCATTTGTTGTAAAGCTGGTTTGATGTTGGTGAAGTCTCTTAACTTTTGCTTGTCTCTAAAGATTTTACTTTCTCCATTGAATCTGAATGAGATCCTTGCTGGGTAGAGTAATCTTGGTTGTAGGTTTTTCCTTTTCATCACTTTAAATATGTCCTGTCACTCCCTTGTGGCTTGCAGCTTTTCTGCTGAAAGATCAGCTGTTAACCTTACGGGGATTCCCTTGAATGTTATTTGTTGGTTTTCCCTTGCTGCTTTTAATATTTTTTATTTGTATTTAATATTTGATTGTTTAATATGTGTCTTGGTGTGTTTCTCCTTGGATTTATCCTGTATGGGACTCTCTGTGCTTCCTGGACTTGATTGACTATTTCCTTTCTCATATTAGGGAAGTTTTCAATTATAATCTCTTCAAATATTTTCTCAGTCCCTTTCTTTTTCTCTTCTTTTTCTGGGACCCCTATAATATGAATGTTGGTGCATTTCATGTTGTCCCAGAGGTCTCTGAGACTGTCCTCAATTCTTTTCATTCTTTTTCCTTTATTCTGTTCTGTGGTAGTTATTTCCACTATTTTATCTTCCAGGTCAATTACCTGTTCTCTTGCCTCAGTTATTCTGCTATTGTTTCCTTGTAGAGAATTTTAATTTCATTTATTGTGTTGTTCATCATTGTTTGTGTGCTATTTAGTTCTTCTAGTTCCTTGTTAAACGTTTCTTGTATTTTCTCCATTCTATTTCCTAGATTTTGGATCATCTTTATTATTGTTACTCTAAATTCTTTTTCAAGTAGACTGCCTATCTCCTCTTCATTTGTTTGGTCTGGTGGGCTTTTACCTTACCCCTTCATCTGTTGCATATTTCTCTGTCATCTCACTTTGCTCAATTTACTGCATTTAGGGTCTCCTTTTTGCAGGCTGCATGTTAATAGTTCCCGTTGTTTTTGGTGTCTGCCCCCAGTGGGTAAGGTTGGTTTAGTGGGTTGTGTGGGCTTCCTGGTGGCAGGTCTGGTGCCTGTTTTCTGGTGGATGAAGCTGGATCTTGCCTTTCTGGTGGCAGGATCACATCCAGTTGTGTGTTTTGGGGTGTCTGTGAACTTAGTATGATTTTAGGCAGCCTCTCTGCTAATGGATGAGTTGTGTTCCTCTCTTGCTAGTTGTTTGGCATGGGGTGCCCATCCTGAAGCTTGCTGGTCATTGAGTGGAGCTGGGTCTTAGCGCTGAGATGGAGATTTCTGGAAGAGCTCTCACCAACTGATATTACATGGGGCTGGGAGGTCTCTGGTGGTCCAGTGTCCTGAACGTGGCTTTCCCATCTCAGAGGCTCAGGCTTGACACCCGGCCAGAGCACCAAGACCCTTTCAGTCACACAGCAGAGAATGTGGCAGTCTCCATTATGAAGTCAGATTACAAGGGTCTATAATAGTTGTTCAGCTAGAACAGGTTGACTTGGGAGCAATTTGTCTACGAGGCTATCTTCAGCATCTGGTGGCTAAAAGAGTGGGTCTCGCATGTGCTGCCAGAATCTTTAACGCTTATATAGAAGTCTTCACTGCGTTCAGTCACAGATTTGGTACAGATGGTCTCAAAAACACCTTACTGTCTCAAGGTTCTGTGGTTGAAACAGCTCCTAAGCCTGAGGGTCTACCAGCTGCATAAGACAAGACTGCCCAGGGCAGCCTGCAAGCTGATTCTTGCCATGAACCCTGCTGCTGCCGTTGTGGAATCTGGCTTCCCCCACTGCTCTACAGTGAGTTTTCCGTGAAGCTTTCTCTCTGTGCTGAGATTCATGCTACCGGAGTTGCCCAAAGCCATAGAGTGCTTAAATGTTGGGGCTGCATTACAAACCCAGCAAATCTGGCCCCAAGTTCTGTGTTACGTCACCAAACGAGGGTGGGGAGGCCACGCACCTAAATGCCTCACCCTTACGAGCCACCTCCTCAATCTTGCACCGCCACAGGAAGAGTTGCCCATGCTGGCGCTCCTGCCCAGCAACACAAACCCCTCTCAGCCTTAGAGGCTCATGTTTTCAGTCTAAAATAACTTCTGTTGTCACTAAATGAAGCGGGTGTTTGAGGAGTTTAAATATTGTTGTGGAATGCAGTTCTTTAACAGGAAAAGATCCTAGGTTAAGTCTACACATGTGATGAAAATCATCCATTTTTTAATACTGATGATAGCTACCATTAAAAGCCTACTATGTTCAAGTCAAGTAGCCTAAACTCTTTATGGATCTCATATTACTTAATCCTTGCAAAAACCTTGCTTAGAAACTCATTTTATAATAAAAGAACTTCTTGCTCAAGATTTTCCATAGGCTCACAAAGTATTAAATAGTTGTGAAATTAATGATTTTCATATAAAATATTTCAATAATAATTTTAAGAAGTTACAGGTGAGGAGAGAGAGGGGAAGAAGACAGAAGAGTAAGACGCGAAGATCACCTTCGTCCCCACAGATACACCAGAAATACATCTACACGTGGAACGTCTCCTACAGAACACCTACTGAATGGTGGCAGAAGACCTCAGACCTCCCAAAAGGCAAGAAACTCCCTGCATACCTGGGTAGGGCAAAAGAAAAAAAAAAAAAAGAATAAACACAGACAAAAGGATAGGGACGGGACCTGCCGCAGTGGGAGCGAGCTGTGAAGGAGGAAAGGTTTCCACACACTAGGAAGCCCCTTTGCGGGCGGGGACTGTGGGTGGAGGAGCTGGGGGAGCTTCAGAGCCGCAGAGCAGAGCACAGCCACAGGTGTTCGGAGGGCAAAGCAGAGAGATTCCCACACAGAGGATTGGTGACGACCAGCACTCACCAGCCCAAGAGGCTTGTCTGCTCACCCGCCGGGGTGGGCGGGGCTGGGAGCTGAGGCTCAGGCTTCCGTCGGAGCGCAGGGAGAAGACTGGGGTTGGTGGCGTGAACACAGCCTGCAGGTAGTTGGTGCAGCGCGGCTAGCCAGGAAGGAGTCCGGGGAAAAGTCTGGACCTGCTGAAGAGGCAAGAGACTTTTTCTTTCCTCTTTGTTTCCTGGCGCTCGAGGAGAGGGGATTAAGAGTGCTGTTTAAAGGAGCTCCACAGACGGGCGTGAGCCGAGACTAAAAGCGCGGACCACAGAGATGGGCATGAGACGCTAAAGCTGCTGCTGCCGCCACCAAGAAGCCTGCGTGCGAGCACAGGTCACTATCCACACCCCCCTTCCGGGGAGCCTGTGCAGCCTGCCACTGCCAGGGTCCCGGGATCCAGGGACAACTTCCCTGGGAGAACGCACGGAGAGTCTCAGGCTGGTGCAACGTCACACTGGCCTCTGCAGCCGCAGGCCCGCCCTGCACTCCGTGCCCCTCCCTCCCCCCGCCTGAGTGTGCCAGAGTCCTGAAGCAGCTGTTCCTTTAACCCCGTCCTGTCTGAGCGAAGAACCGATGCCCTCCAGCGACCTATACGCAGAGGCTGAGCCCCTGGGAACTGTGAGAACAAAGAAGAGAAAGGGAAATCTCTCCCAGCAGCCTCAGAAGCAGCAGTTTAAAGCTCCACAATCAACTTGATGTACCCTGCATCTGTGTAATAGAATAGAAAACGAATCATCCCAAATTAAGGAGGTGGACTTTGTGGGCAAGATTTATGATTTTTCCCCCATTTCCTCTTTTTGTGAGTGTGTATGTGTATGCTTCTGTGTGAGGTTTTGTCTGTATAGCTCTGCTTCCACCATTCGTCCTAGGGTACTATCCGTCAGATTTTTTTAAAATAATTATTTTTCTTAATAATTTTTTATTTTAATAACTAACTTTATTTTACTTTATCTTCTTTCTTTTTCTCCACCCTTCTCTCCTTCCTCCCTCCCTCCCTTCTTTCGTTCTTTCTTTCTTTCCTTCTTTCTTTCTTTCTACTTCCACTAATTCTTTCTTTCTACTTTATCTCCTTTTATTCTGAGCCGTGTGGATGAAAGGCTCTTGGTGCTGAAGCCAGGAGTCAGTGCTGTGCCTCTGAGGTGGGAGAGCCAACTTCAGGACACTGGTCCACAAGAGATCTCCCAGCTGCGCATAATATCAAATGGCGAAAATCTCCCAGAGATCTCCATCTCAACACCAGCACCCAGCTTCACTCAACGACCAGCAAGCTACGGTGCTGGACACCCTATGCCAAACAACTAGCAAGACAGGAACACAGCCCCATCCAGTAGTAGAGAAGCTGTCTAAAATCATAATAAGTCCACAGACACCCTAAAACACACCACCAGACGTGGATCTGCCCACCAGAAAGACAAGATCCAGCTTCATCCACCAGAACACAGGCACTAGTCCCCTCCACCAGGAAGCCTACACAACCCACTGAACCAACCTTAGCCACTGGGGACAGACACCAAGAACACAGGGAACTATGAACCTGCAGCATGCAAAGAGGAGACCCCAAACACAGTAAGATAAGCAAAATGAAAAGACAGAAAAACACACAGCAGATGAAGGAGCAAGATAAAAACCCACCAGACCTAACAAATGAGGAGGAAATAGGCAGTCTACCTGAAAAAGAATTCAGAATAATGATAGTAAAGACGATCAAAAATCTTGGAAATAGAATAGAGAAAATGCAAGAAACATTTAACAAGGACCTAGAAGAACTAAAGATGAAACAAACAATGAAGAACAAAACAATAAATGAAATTAAAAATACTCTAGATGGGATCAATAGCAGAATAACTGAGGCAGAAGAACGGATAAGTGACCTGGAAGATAAAATAGCGGAAATAACTACTGCAGAGCAGATTAAAGAAAAATGAATGAAAAGAACTGAGGACAGTCTCAGAGACCTCTGGGACAACCTTAAATGCACCAACATTCGAATTATAGGGGTTCCAGAAGAAGAAGAGAAAAAGAAAGGGACTGAGAAAATATTTGAAGGGATTATAGTTGAAAACTTCCCTAATATGGGAAAGGAAATAGTTAATCAAGTCCAGGAAGCACAGAGACTCCCATACAGGTTAAATCCAAGGAGAAATACGCCAAGACACATATTAATCAAACTGTCAAAAATTAAATACAAAGAAAACATATTAAAAGCAGCAAGGGAAAAGCAACAAATAACATTCAAGGGAATCCCCATAAGGTTAACAGCTGATCTTTCAGCAGAAACTGTGCAAGCCAGAAGGGACTGTCAGGACATATTTAAAGTGATGAAGGAGAAAAACCTGCAACCAAGATTACTCTACCCAGCAAGGATCTCATTCAGATTCGATGTAGAAAGTAAAACCTTTACAGACAAGCAAAAGCTGAGAGAGTTCAGCACCACCAAACAAACGTTACAACAAATGCTAAAGGAACTTCTCTAGGCAAGAAACACAAGAGAAGGAAAAGACCTACAATAACGAACTCCAAACAATTAAGAAAATGGGAATAGAAACATACATATCAATAATTACCTTAAGTGTAAATGGACTAAATGCTCCCACCAAAAAAAACAGATTGGCTGAATGGACACAAAACAAGACACATATATATGCTGTCTACAAGAGACCCACTTCAGACCTAGAGACACTTACTGAAAGTAAGGGGATGGAAAAAGATATTCCATGCAAATGGAAACCAAAAGAAAGCTGGAGTAGCAATTCTCATGTCAGACAAAATACACTTTAAAATAAAAACTATTAGAAGAGACAAAGAAGGACAGTACATAATGATCAAGGGATCGATCCAAGAAGAAGATATAACAATTGTAAATATTTATGCACCCAACATAGGAGTATGGCAATACATAAGGCAAATACTAACAGCCATAAAAGGGGAAATCGACAGTAACACATTCATAGTAGGGGACTTGAACACCCCACTTTCACCAATGGACAGATCATCCAAAAAGAAAATAAATAAGGAAACACAAGCTTTAAATGATACATTAAACATGATGGACTTAATTCATATTTATAGGACATTCCATCCAAAAACAAAAGAATACACATTTTTCTGAAGTGCTCATGGAACATTATCCAGAATAGATCATATCTTGGGTCACAAATCAAGCCTTGGTAAATTTAAGAAAATTGAAAGTGTATCAAGTATCTTTTCCGACCACAATGCTATAAGACTAGATATCAATAATAGGAAAAGATCTGTAAAAAATACAAACACTTGGAGGCTAAACAATACACTACTTAATAGTGAAGTGATCACTGAAGAAATCAAAGAGGAAATAAAGAAATACCTAGAAACAAATGACAATAGGGACACGACGACCCCAAACCTATGGGATGCAGCAAAAGCAGTTCTAAGAGGGAAGTTTATAGCAATACAATCCTACCTTAAGAAACAGGAAACATCTCGAATAAACAACCTAAACTTGCACCTAAGCAATTAGAGAAATAAGAACAAATAAACCCCAAAGTTAGCAGAAGGAAAGAAATCATAAAAATCAGATCAGAAATAAATGAAAAAGAAATGAAGGAAACAATAGCAAAGATCAATAAAACTAAAAGCTGGTTCTTTGAGAAGATAAACAAAATTGATAAACCACTAGCCAGACTCATCAAGAAAAAAAAGGGAGAAGCCTCAAATCAATAGAATTAGAAATGAAAAAGAAGTAACAACTGACACTGCAGAAATTCTAAAGATTATGAGAGATTACCACAAGCAACTCTATGCCAATAAAATGGAAAACCTGGAAGAAATGGACAAATTCTAAGAAATACACAACCTGCCAAGACTGAATCAGGAAGAAATAGAAAATATGAACAGACCAATCACAAGCAGTGAAATTGAAACTGTGATTTAAAATCTTACAACAAACAAAAACCCAGGACCAGATGGCTTTACAGGCGAATTCTATCAAACATTTAGAGAAGAGCTAACACCTATCCTTCTCAAACTCTTCCAAAATATAGCAGAGGGAGGAACACTCCCAAACTCATTCTATGAGGCCACCATCACCTTGATACCAAAACCAGACAAGGATGTCACAAAGAAAGAAAACTACAGGCCAATATCACTGATGAACATAGATGCAAAAATCCTCAACAAAATACTAGCAAACAGAATCCAACACCACATTAAAAGGATCATACAACATAATCAAGTGGGGTTTATTCAAGGAATGCAAGGATTCTTCAGTATATGCAAATCAATCAATGTGATAAACCATATTAACAAACTGAAGGAGAAAAACCATATGATCATCTCAATAGATGCAGAGAAAGCTTTCAACAAAATTCAACACCCATTTATGATAAACACCCTGCAGGAAGTAGGCGTAGAGGGAACTTTCCTCAACATAATAAAGGCAATATATGACAAACCCACAGCCAACATCGTCCTCAATGGTGAAAAATTGAAAGCATTTCCACTAAGATCAGGAACAAGACAAAGTTGCCCATTCTCACCACTTTTATTCAACATTGTTTTGGAGTTTTAGCAACAGCAATCAGAGAAGAAAAGGAAATAAAAGGAATCCAAATTGGAAAAGAAGAAGTAAAGCTGTCACTGTTTGCAGATGACATGATACTATACATAGAGAATCCTAAAGATGCTACCAGAAAACTACTAGAGCTAATCAATGAATTTGGTAAAGTAGCAGCATAAAACATTAATGCACAGAAATCTTAGGCTTTCCTGTACACTAATGATGAAAAATCCCAAAGTAAAATCAAGAAAATACTGCCATTTACCATTGCAACAAAAAGAATAAAATACGTAGGAATCAACCTACCTAAGGAGACAAGACCTGTACTCAGAAAATTATAAGACACTGATGTAAGAAATTAAAGATGATACAAATAGATGGAGAGATATAGCATGTTCTTGCATTGGAAGAATCAATATTGTGAAAATGACTCTACTACCCAAAGCAATCTACAGATTCAATGCAATCCCTATCAAACTACCACTGGCATTTTTCACAGAACCAGAACAAAATATTGCACAATTTGTATGGAAACACAAAAGACCTCGAATAGCCAAAGCAATCTTGAGAACGAAAAACGGAGCTGGAGCAATCAGGCTCCCTGACATCAGACGATATTACAAAGCTACAGTAATCAAGACAGTATGGTACCAGCACAAAACCAGAAAGATAGATCAATGGAACCGGATAGAAAGCCCAGAGATAAACTCACGCACATATGGTCACCTTATCTTTGATAAAGGAGGCAGGAATGTACAGTGGAAAAGGACAGCCTCTTCAATAAGTAGTGCTAGGAAAACTTTACAGGTACATGTAAAAGTATGAGATTAGATCACTCCCTAACACCATACACAAAAATAAGCTCAAAATGGATTAAAGACCTAAATGTAAGGCCAGAAACTATCAAACTCTTAGAGGAAAACATAGGCAGACATAAATCACAGCAAGATCCTTTTTGACCCACCTCCTAGGGAAATGGAAATTAAAAGAAAAATAAACAAATGGGACCTAATGAAACTTCAAAGATTTTGCACAGCAAAGGAAACCATAAACCAGACCAAAAGACAACCCTCAGAATGGGAGAAAATATTTGCAAATGAAGCAACTGACAAAGGATTAATCTCCAAGATTTATAAGCAGCTCATGCAGCTCTATAACAAAAAAACAAACAACCCAAACCAAAAATGGGCAGAAGACCTAAACAGAGATTTCTCCAAAGAAGATATACAGACTGCCAACAAACACATGAAAGAATGCTCAACATCATTAATCATTAGAGAAATGCAAATCAAAACTACAATGAGATATCATCTCACACCAGTCAGAATGGCCATCATCAACAAATCTAGAAACAATAAATGCTGGAGAGGGCGTGGGGAAAAGGGAACACTCTTGCACTGCTGGGGGGAATGTGACCTGGTACAGCCACTATGGAGGAAACTATGGAGTTTCCTTAAAAAACTACAAATAGAACTACCATATGACCCAGCAATCCCACTACTGGGCATACATCCTGAGAAAACCATAATTTAAAGAGTCATGTACCAAAATGTTCATTGCAGCTCTGTTTACAATGGCCCGGAGATGGAAACAACCTAAGTGTCCATCATTGGATGAATGGATAAAGAAGATGTGGCACATATATCCAATGGAACATTACTCAGCCATAAAAAGAAATGAAATTGAGCTATTTGTAATGAGGTGGATAGACCTAGAGTCTGTCATACAGAGTGAAGTAAGTCAGAAAGAGAAAGACAAATACCGTATGCTAACACATATATATGGAATTTAAGAAATAGAAAATGTCATGAAGAGCCTAGGGGTGAGACAGGAATAAAGACACAGACCTACTAGAGAATGGACTTGAGGATATGGGGAGGCAGAAGGGTAAGCTGTGACAAAGCGAGAGGGGGCATATATACACTACCGAACGTAAAATAGATAGTGTGAAGCAGCTGCATAACACAGGGATATGAGCTCGGTGCTTTGTGACCGCCTGGAGAGGTGGGATAGGAATGGTGGGAGGGAGGGAGACGCAAGAGGGAAGAGATATGGGAACATATGTATATGTATAACTGATTCACTTTGTTATAAGGCAGAAACTAACACAGCATGGTAAAGCAATTATACTCCAATAAATATGTAAAAAAAAAAAGTTACG
Organism: Lipotes vexillifer; assembly: GCF_000442215.2. Lineage (NCBI taxonomy): Eukaryota > Metazoa > Chordata > Mammalia > Artiodactyla > Lipotidae > Lipotes > Lipotes vexillifer. Next base: position 623,529 of record NW_006797869.1, on the reverse strand, counting down.
GGTGAGGTGAACAATTGAGGTAAGTTTTCGAAAGAAAATATGTGTAGATATTTAATTATTACTGTGGTTAAGAATTCAAACAGGGCATAGTAAAGACAGCTTTTCTTTGTTGCTGTCTGGAACCTCAGTTGGAGGACATGAATGCTGGGGGCACGAATCATATGAAAGCTCATTAAGTCACAGGTATGTAAGTTGATACTGGTAGTTAGCTGAGACTTTAGTTGGAGCTCTTAGCCAGAACATCTATATATAGTCCCTTCAGGTGGGCTGGCTCTTTCCTCTTAGCATGGAGTCTAGGTTCTAGAGAGAGACAGAGACAGAGACAGAGAGAGAAAGAAGGGGACAGAGAGAGACAGAGAAACGAAGATACTAAACTATTTCCTTTATGACTTAGCCTCAAATTCCCATAGCATCACTTTTGTAAGTCTCTTCCTTGGCCTCTATGGCAGAGACTGCTAGTTTCTCTCTAAGTTCATGTTCTCCTATTTTCCCCTGGGCATTCTAACCTCCCTCCAGTAAGATGTGAACCCTGTGACTTAAGTTTTGTTAATGGACTATGAGTAAAAGATACGTACACCTTTTGAAGACTTAGCCATTAAAACAATTATGACCACTATAACTTGTACAACCTGGAATATATTAAACCTTCAGGGTGACTTTGAAATTACATGAGACTGATGGCTGACTCTCCAACAGGCTTGGACCCTCAATAACTGCATTGAGGAGGACAACCACACTATGAAGCTCACCCAGTATTGTTATGAGAAGAAGAAACGAACTTCTGTCTCATCCACTGTACATTTTTTGATCTATTTTTACGGCAGTTACTCTATCAAACATAGCCTGCAGAGTAACTGATAATGAGTTGGGGCTAACTGAATTTTAGAGTGAATAAATACCTTTCATGCAACTGTCAACATTATACATAACAATTACAACCCATGGACATTCCTACTATAGTTGCACATATAACAAAAGTGACATCTTTTGACAGTATTGCTTACAATTGTTCTGACAGTTCTAACAAATGCTATTAAAAAATAAAATATATAGTTATTGAAAAGAAAAAAGGACAAAACATATTATAAGTGTATAATAGGATTACTTAGAAAAATCAGTGGAAGAAACAAATAAAACTAAGAGTACAGTGAGACTGCTTTTAAGTATAATTATCAAAATTTGATAGTTATTCTACAAATATGGAAATATAGAAAATATAAATTAAACATTTTATTCACACTAAAAATGAAAAAAATAAATATCTAAGAATAGACTTTAATAATAATAGACCTTTAAAATTTTGGAAAAATAGTATCCAGAGCATATTTTAGTATATATCAAATCAGTATAAAGCACATGTTAAAAGATAATTTTCAAAATCTTAAACTCCTCCTAAAACTTGTTTATTGTCTTGGTCACTTTGGTGTTCTCATTTTGACTGTTTCATCCCAAAGCCTGAGGGATTTTAAAGTATCATGCATGTTTTGTGCAGTAAAACGGTGAAATGCCCCACAGGGAAACATTTTCTCGGCCTTGGCTGTCGTGTTGTTTTTATTGGAGTATCCAGGAGTAAAAGTTCAAAGAACCACACCAGGATAAGAACTCCAGTTCCTCTTTGAAGTCTCAGTGTCACCTCCACAGTGGATGTAGCCTACAAACCAGCCATGTGGCTGACAGGGTCTTGGTACTCTGGCCTGGTGTGCCGGAGGAGGGATAGCCAAGTTCAGGACACTGGACGAACAGAGACCTCCTGGCCCCATGAAATATCAATCAGCGAGAGCTCTCCCATAGATCTCCATCTCAATGCTAAGACCCAGCTCCACCCAATGGCAAGCAAGCTGCAGTGCTGGACACCCAATGCCAACAAACTAGCAAGACAGGAACACAAAAACACCCATTAGCAGAGGGGCTGCCTATAATCATACTAAGTTCACAGACACCCCAAAAAACACCACCTGATGTGGTTCTGCCCACCAGAAAGACAAGATCCAGCCACACCCACCAGAGCATAGGCACCAGAACCCTCCACCAGTAAGCCGACAAAACCCACTGAACCAACCACACCCAGTGGGGGCAGACACAAAAATCAACGGGAACTATGAACCCACAGCCTGTGAAAAGGAGACCACAAACACACTAAGTTAAACAAAATGAGAAGACAGAGAAATAGGAAGCAGATGAAGGAGCAAGGTAAAAACCCACCAGACCAAACAAATGAAGAAGAAATAGGCAGTCTAGCTGAAAAAAAAATTCAGAGTAATGATAGTAAAGATGATCAAAAATCTTGGAAATAGAATAGAGAAAATTCACGAAACATTTAACAAGGACCTAGAAGAACTAAAGAGCAAACAATAAATAATGAACAATACAATAAATGAAATTAAAAATTCACTAGAAGGAATCAATAGCAGAATAACTGAGGCAGAAGAACGGATAATTGACCTGGAAGATAAAACAGTGGAAATAACTACTATAGAGCAGAATAAAGAAAAAAGAATGAAAGGAATTGAGGACAGTCTCAGAGACCTCTGGGACAACATTTAATGCAGCAACATTTGAATTATAGGGATCCCAAAAGAAGAAGACTAGAAGAAAGAGACAGAAAATATTTGAGGAGATTATAGTTGAGGACTTCCCTAACATGGGGTAGGAAATAGTCAAGTCCAGGAAGCACAGAGAGTCCCATACAGGATAAATACAAGGAGACACACACCAAGAAACATATTAATCAAACTATCAAAAATTAAATACAAATAAAAAATATTAAAAGTAGCAAGGGAAAACCAACAAAAACATTCAAGGGAATCCCCATAAGGTTAAGAGCTTGATGTTTCAGCAGAAACTCTGCAAGCCAAAAGGGAGTGACAGGACATATTTAAAGTGATGAAAGGGAAAAACCTACATCCAAGATTACTCTACCCAGCAAGAATCTCATTCAGATTTGATGGAGAAATTAAAACTTTTACAGACAAGCAAATGTTAAGAGAATTCAGCACCACCAAACCAGCATTACAACAAATATTAAAGGAACTTCTCTAGGCAGGAAACACAAGAGAAGGAAATGACCTATGATTACAAACCCAAACAATTAAGAAAATGGTAATAGGAACATACATATCGATAATTACCTTAAATGTAAATGGATTGAATGCTCCAACCAAAACACAGACTGGCTGAATGGATACAAAAAATAGGTGTATATATGCTGTCTAAAAGAGACCCACTTCAGACACAGGGACACATACAGACTGAAAGCGAGGGGATGGAAAAAGTTCTTCCATGCAAATGGAAATCAAAAGAAAGTTGGAGTAGCAATTCTCATATCAGACAAAATAGACGTTAAAATAACGACTATTAGAAGAGACAAAGAAGGACACAATAGAATGATCAAGGGATCAATCCAAGAAGAAGATATAACAATTGTAAATACTTATGCACCCAACATAGGAGCACCTCAATACATAAGACAAATACTAACAAGCATAAAACGGAAATCAACAGTAACACAATCATAGTAGGGGATTTTAATACCCCACTTTCACCAATGGACAGATCATCCAAAATGAGAATAAATAAGGAAACACAAGCTTTAAATGACACATTAAATAAGAAGGATTTAATTGATATTTATAGGATATGCCATCCAAAAACAGCAGAATACACTTTCTTCTCAAGTGCTCATGGAACATTCTCCAGGATAGATCATATCTTGGGTCACAAATCAAGCCTTGGTAAATTTAAGAAAATTGAAATCGTGTCAAGTATCTTTTCCAACCACAATGCTATGAGACTAGATATCAATTACAGGAGAAAAACTGTAAAAAATACAAACACATGGAGGCTAAACAATATGCTACTAAATAATGAAGAGATCACTGAAGAAATCAAAGAGGAAATTAAAAAATACCTAGAAACAAATGACAAAGAAAACATGATGACCCAAAACCTATGGGATGCAGCAAAAGCAGTTCTAAGAAGGAAGACTATAGCAATACAATCCTACCTTAAGAAACAGGAAACATCTCAAATAAACAACTTAACCTTACATCTAAAGCAATTAGAGAAAGAAGAAGAACAACAAAATAAACCTAAGTTAGAAGAAGGAAAGAAATCATAATGATCAGATCAGAATAAATGAAAAAGAAATGATGTAAACAACAGCGAAGATCAATAAAAGTAAAATCAGGTACTTTGAGAAGATAAAATTGATAAACCATTAGCCAGACTCATCAAGAAAAAAAGGGAGAAGACTCAAATCAATAGAATTAGAAATGAAAAAGAAGAAACTGACTGCAGAAATACAAAGGATCATGAGAGATTACTACAAGCAACTATAGGCCAATAAAATGGACAACCTGGAAGAAATGGACAAATTCTTAGAAATGCACAACCTTCCAAGACTGTACCAGGAAGAAACAGAAAATATAACCAGACCACTCACAAGCACCAAAATTGAAACTGTGATTAAAAATCTTCCGACAAACAAAGCCCAGGACCAGATGGATTCACAGGCGAATACTATCAAACATTTAGAGAAGAGCTAACACCCATCCTTCTCAAACTCTTCCAAAAGGGGAGGAACACTCCCAAACTCATTCTACAGGGCCACCATCACCCTGATACCAAAATGAGACAAAGATATTACAAAAAAGGAAAACTACAGGCCAATATTACTGGTGAGTATCTATGGAAAAATCTTCACCAAAATACTAGCAAACAGAATACAGCAGCACATTAAAAGGATCATCCATCCAGATCAAGTGGGCTTTTAACCAGGAATGCAAGGATTCTTCAATATATGCAAAACCATCAATGTGATACACCATATTAACAAACTGAAGGATAAAAACCATATGATAATCTCAATAGATGCAGAAAAAGCTTTTCACAAAATTCAACACTGATTTATGATAAAAACTCTCCAGAAAGTAGGCACAGAGGGAACCTACCTCAACATAATAAAGTCCATATAGACAAAGCCACAGCCAACATCATTCTCAGTGAAAAACTGAAACCACTTCCTCTAAAATCAGAAAAAAGACAAGGTTGCCCACTCTTAGCACTATTATTCAACAGAGTTGTGGAAATTTTAGCCACAGCGATCAGAGAAGGAAAAGAAATAAAAGGAATCCAAATTGGAAAAGAAGAAGTAAAAATGTCACTGTTTGCAGGTGACATGATGCTATACATAGAGAATCCTAAAGAGGCTACCAGAAAACTACTGGAGCTAATCAAAGAATATGGTAGAGTAGCAGGATACAAAATTAATGCACAGAAAACTCTTCCATTCCTATACACTAATGACGAAAAATCTGAAAGAGAAATGAAGAAAACACTCCAATTTACCACTGCAACAAAAAGAATAAAAAACTTGGAATAAACCTACCTAAGGAGACAAAAGACCTGTATGCAGAAAACTATAAGACACTGATGAAAGAAATTAAAGATGATACAAACAGATGGAGAGATATACCATGCTCTTGGATTGGAGGAATCAACATTGTGAAAATGACTATACTACTCAAAGCAATCTACAGACTCAATGCAATCCCCATCAAACTACCAATGGAATTTTTCACAGAACTAGAACAAACATTTCACAATTTGTGTGGAAACATAAAAGACCCCGAATACCCAAAGCAGGCTTGAGAAAGAAACACACAGCGGGAAGAATCAGGCTCCCTGACTTCAGACTATACTACAAAGCTACAGTAAATGAAGGCAGTGTGGTAGTGGCACAAAAACAGAAATATAGATCAATGGAACAAGATAGAAAGCTCAGAGATTAAACCCACGCACATATGGTCACCTTATCTTTGATAAAGGAGGCAAGAATATGCAATAGAGAAAAGACAGCCTCTTCAATAAGTGGTGCTAGGAAAACTGGACAGCTACATGTAAAATAATGAAATCAGAACACTCCCTATTACCATACACAAAAATAAACTCAAATGGATTAAAGAACTAAGTGTAAGGCCAGACAGTATAAAACACTTGGAGGGAAACATAGGCGGAACACTCTATGACATAAATCACAGCAAGATCCTTTTTGACCCACCTAGTAGAGAAATGGAAATAAAATAAAAAATGAACAAATGGGACCTAATGAAACTTAAAAGCTTCTGCACAGCAAAGGAAACCATAAACAAGACAAAAACACAACCCTCAGAATGGGAGAAAATATTTTCAAACAAAGCAACTGACAAAGGATTAATCTCCAAAATACATAAGCAGCTCATGCAGCTCAATATCAAGAAATCAAACAACCCAATAATCCAAAAATGGGCAGAAGACCGAAATAGACATTTCTCCAAAGAAGAAATACAGATTGCCAACAAACACGTGGAAGGATGCTCAAAATCATTAACGATTAGAGAAATGCACATCAAAACTACAATGAGGTATCACCTCACACCAGTCAGAATGGCCATCATCAAAAATCTACAAACAATAAATGCTGGAGAGGGTGTGGAGAAAAGGGAACCCTTTTGCACTGTTGGTGGGAATGCAAATTGATACAGCCACTATGGAGAACAGTATAGAGGTTCCTTAAAAAACTAAAAATAGAACTACCATGTGACCCAGCAATCTCATTACTGGGCATATACCCTGGGAAAACTATAGTTCAAAATGAGTCATGTACCACAATGTTCACTGCAGCTCTATTTACAATAGCCAGGACATGGAAGTAACCTAAGTGTCCTTCGACAGATGAATGGATAATGAAGATGTGACACATATATACAATGGAATATTACTCAGCCATAAAAACAAATGAAATTGAGTTATTTGTAATGAGGTGGATGCACCTAGAGTCTGCCATACAGAGTGAAGTACATCAGAAAAAGAAAAACAAATACCATATGCTAACACATATATATGGAATGTTAAAAAAAAAAAAGGTTCTGAATAACCTAGGCGCAGGACAGGAATAAAGACGCAGACGTAGAGAATGGAGTTGAGGACACGGGGAGGGGGAAGGGTAAGCTGTGACACAGTGAGAGAGTGGCATGGACTTATGTATACTTATATATACTATCAGCTCGGTGCTTTTTGACCACCTGGAGGGGTGGGCTAGGGAAGGTGGGAGGGAGATGCAAGAGGGAGGAGATATGGGGATATATGTATATGTATATCTAATTCACATTGTTATAAAACAGAAAGTAACACACCATTGTAAAGCAATTATACTCCAATAAAGATGTTAAAAAAAATGGGAGAAAATATTTGCAAACAAAGCTACTGACAACGGATTAATCTCCAAAATATACAAGCAACTCACGCAGCTCAATATTAAAATAACAACACAATCCAAAAATGGACAGAAGACCTGAACAGACATTTCTCCAGAGAAGATACACAGATTGCGAACAAACACATGAAAGGATTCGCAACATCACTAATCATTAGAGAAATGCAAATCAAAAGTACAATGAGGTATCATTGTATACCGATCATAATGGCCATCAATAAAAAAATCTACAGACGATAAATGCTGGAGAGGGTGTGGTGAAAAGGGAACCCTCTTGCACTGTTGGTGGGAATGTAAATTGATACAGCCACTAAGGAGAACAGTATGGAGGTTCCTTAAAAATCTACAAATAGAACTACCATATGACCCAGCAATCCCACTACTGGGCATATACCCTGAGAAAACCAGAATTCAGAGTCACATTCCACAACGTTCACTCCAGCAGTATTTACAGTAGCCGGGATATGGAAGCAACCTAAGTGTCCATCAACAGATGAATGGATAAAGAAGATGTGGCACACATATAAAATGGAATATTACTCAGCCATATAGAGAAACGAAATTGGGTTATTTATATTGAGGTGGATGGACCTAGAATCTGTCATACAGAGTGAAGTAAGTCAGAAAGAGAAAGACAAATACTGTATGCTAACACTCATATATGGAATCTAAAGAAAAAAAAATGGTTCTGAAGAACCTAGGGGCAGGACAGGAAAAAAGACGCAGACATAGAGAATGGACTTGAGGACACGGGGAGGGGGGAAGGGTAACTGGAACGAAGTGAGAGAGTGGCACTGACATATATACACTACCATATGTGAAACAGATAGCTAGTGGGAAGCAGCCGCATAGCCTAGGGAGATCAGCTCGGTGCTTTGTGACCACCTAGAGGGGTGGGAGAGGGAGGGTGGGAGGGAGAAGCAAGAGGGAGGGGATATGGGGATATATGTATACCTATAGCTGATTCACCTTGTTATACAGCAGCAACTAACACAACAATTTAAAGCAATTATACTCCAATAAAGATGTTAAAAAAAAACCTTAAGAGCAGAATAAATTGTAATAAAGTCAGAGATGCATTGTATTCCTATATGAGAGGACTAATGAGTATAATAATGATTGTTTTCCATAAATTAATTTATAAAATAAATGCAACTGGTGTCACGTCAGTCTACAATTTTGGGTATCAAGCAGATTTAAAAAATAAAATGTAGGGCTTCCCTGGTGGCGCAGTGGTTGAGAGTCCACACAGGTTCATGCCCCGGTCCGGAAGGATCCCACGTGCCGCAGAGCGGCTGGGCCCGTGAGCTGTGGCCGCTGAGCCTGCGCGTCCGGAGCCTGTGCTTCGCAGCGGGAGAGGCCACAACAGTGAGAGGCCCGCGTACCGCAAGAAAAATAATAATAAATTTAAAAATAAATAAATAAAATAAATAAAATGGAATAAAATAGAAGTAAGATACGGAACATATCTTACAATTTAGTACAGGAAAATATGAATGTAAAGTATTTATTTCCATAATTTGTGGAAAGAAAGCAATGATAAAAATTATATAGATATTTAAAACTAGTTATTCTGCAACAAAACTCCTTAAAACCCAAGCAGCAGCAATTATATAGAGATATATGCAATAACAGGAGTTCTGGCATATGACATAGAAAGAATGATGTGTAAAGGGAGGTGTTGCTAAAAATGAAGCTGAGAGTTACTTTCTACAAAGACGTTAGGGAAAATATATCCATTTAATACTCAAAAGCAGTCAAGGTTTAGCTTTGTAAAGATGTTTAGGAATCTGTAGGTCTGTCCTGTGAGAGTTTTGTAGCAATGAGTAATGTCATGGCTGTTAAGAAAACAGGAAGAAGTGCAATGTCAATTCATTTAATTTAACTGATATTAAAATCTTAATTTATCAAAAAATCTCTGTTAAAGTAGATTTAATTTGTTAAAGATGGATTTGTTAAAGATGACTAAATTTGTAAACCTATATTCAAAAGCCTAAACTTTACATTTAAAGAATCCTTCACATTTCTCAGGATGGTAAACTGCAGCTCTATTAGGTGAAGGAGTAAGTGAAGGTTCTATTACCAGGTGGAACAAGGGGAGGGGGAAAAAATTCTGCTAAACGAGCTGTAGCTCTATCCATGCTAAGAGGTAAAAGAAAAACTGCTCTTTGATTACTGGAAAGATATATTATTAACCCAATTAAGTTTATTTCTTTAAGCTATATCTTAGCTGAACCAAAATCGTCATTTTTTTCCCCAGTGGTTAGTTGGTATAGTTCAGAGAACTACTGAAAACTTTGATCCTAAAAGCAAGGCAAATCAGCAATACAGAATACTTTAGGGACCATGTCTTTATTTTGGTGAAGGTTTAGGGGTAGGTACATAGCCCCACGTGCAATCCAAAGAGCTTGCAAACAGAGCAGCTATAAATGATGTCTCAGGCAAGAGAAAAAAATATTCCTCGCATTACACATAGAGGCTTTAAAAAAGGTTCCTTCTGTACTAACTAACGGATGTAAAAATTGCATAGGTAAACTCTACTGAACCATTCTAATTACCATTTAATGGCAACTCTTAAAATTGAATTTGTCAAAGGTAAGTAATAATGTCAGTGTGATAGCTGGAGAGAAACTTTGAGTGTGGATCAATTTCCTTTATTTGCTAGAATAAAAATACTTTCATTAACTGAGAAGAATGCATCTAAAGATTCAGTCTGAAGTACTGTCAATAATCATACTTTCCCTGACACCTTAATTTCTTCTATACTATATAATGTTTACTTTTATTAATTTTCCTTATGTGTCATTTCTTATTGATGCATTCATAGTTGTTTTCTCAAATGAAATAGAAGTTGGTGTAATAAAAATAATTTCTAAGAATTTTAAAAACCTGGCTTTAGATATAGTCTGGCGGCTTAGTAGCTCTTGGATTCTGCACCTAACTTGAACTCTCTTAGCTTCACCTTCTCAGTTTACAAAATGAGAACTGTCAGTCTAGCTCTCAGTATTATTGTAAGGTTATTATAAGTGTTAGGAAATTGCTTTGTTAATTATAACTTGCCACGTGATTGCAAGTAAGTAGTAATATCATGTTTAATAGTGATTCTGTCCATATGAACTTGTGGCTGGCAGCATCTCTCAGTGGTCTCCACAATGGTTGTGTTCATCCATCCACAGGCCCCTGGAGAGTCATGCCTGATACAACCTATTACTGTTGTAGGCTCTGTTTCTTATTCCATCAGCTTTGAGACACTTGGCTCCAAATGGCAACTCCCTGCTGCAATGGGCTGCCAGAAGACACAGTTTCCTAGCAGTCGATGTCTACGTCTGTCTGAAATTCTTCCACAGCGAATCTTAAGAATGTTTCATCAATCTTCCCTGCCGACTGATTCTACTTTAGTCCAGCATACAAGAAGTGAATGGATATCTTGCTGGTATTGAACGTGCACACATGTCCTGCCTGGAGGATCTGTGCTACAGCCTGTGGAGTTGCAGTATGGTTGAGCTGAATTCATTCTAAGAAACCATTCTAGCCGATCCTGCAAGTTCATAATGCCAAGCTTGGAATGTGGCATGTGCTAATTTATGAACTTCTTATGGTCTCATGATGCCTAATAAAGTGCTGATCTCAGTGTGAATATTTAATTAAAAATTTGGTTTCACTGATAATTTATATAACAAAATGGTAAAATTCAGGTTACAAAAGATTTTGTCTTGAACTTGGAAATCATAAAAGTAACTGACGTTTATTGAGCATTAACTATGTCAGATATTTTAAAGCATACTGTATGTCATAACTTCTTTTTATTCCCTTAGTTTATTATTACATAGGTTTTCTGATAAGGAAACTTAGGCACAGGGGGTTCAAGGAATGTGCCCCAAATATCCAGCAAAGAACATACCATGGATTTGAACTGAAAGGACCCGTCTCTGAACCTGGGCTATTAATCGTTCCACCATTATGCCTTCTAACCATTTTGGTATGCTTGTCAACGGAGAGATGTCTAAACATTGGGATGAATACTTGAGAAGTAAAATACTCATATGAACCTCAGATAAAGGAGAATTAATGTCCCAGAGCTGTTTCTTGGACTATGAGTCTTATATTTGTGTGTAGGTATTTGGGTGTATAATTTGGGGCATTAAAATGTGCAATGCCAGTCATTTTCTGAGGAAAGCTATCTTGTTTAAGGAAGGGGATTAAATGAAAGTACATAAAAATAGCATAATAATATAATCACTTTAATACAATAAAGAGTATCATTTGGGGGAGTTTGACCACATGTTTAAGTCAATTGGGAGAGGGTGCTCCCTTAACTCAGCAAGAGCAGCAAAGGCAGCTATGAGATTAAACAGTTTAACATTAGCTGATCTAAGAGATTGGGTATGAGGAGTGAACGTGACCTACGTTAGTAACAACCTGAATCTCTATATAACATCAGGAAGAATTACTGGAGTCTGGGTCGCTGGTGACCATGCGAACCTCAGAGTAACAATAACAACAGTAATGTAGCACTTCCCAGAGGCAGAAATCATGGTGACATCAGCAGTCATGTTATAAGGTTTTCCGTGATGCAACAGAGCAGTCATCAGCACCAATAAAGAAGAAATGTAAAACATTTAGGATAATGTATGAATAACTTAGGACTCTACAAAAGAGGAGGAGGGATAAATTGTGCTGGGTTTCTGATATCTCACAGTTGGAGTTCTGGACAGTAAAATCTATTTTCTATTTCCTTTTTTAAAATCTTATATTAACTATATACATCTATCAAAATCCTCTTCCAGGTTGAGAAACCAACTTTTATATAAATGGAAAAGGGAAAATCTACATGCTATTTTTTTGTTTTTGTATTGAACTGGATTAATTTATCTAGCACCATGAAGCTACATTATAATCACACTTAGTTGCCCTGATATTTAAGAATAATCCAGTTGAAAAGACCTAAGAGTGCAATCTTTCATACAAGAAATAATGTGAGGGCAAAATTCCTGTTAAATCAATATTACTGACAACTAAACATGAGCTTTAAAATATTTCTATTTCTTAACAATCTCAAAAATAATTCAAGACAAAAAGTATTCTCTTTTGGATAGTAAACTATTGCTGATTTTGTTGAAACTTATTTAAGTGTTACATTATTAGTATCTTTTTTCTAGGTTGCTTGCAAGATGATAAGTTAAAATGTGGTATCCCAATTCCCCTATTTTCTCAAATAATCACCAAAGACATAAGTAATACAAAAGACATAAGCATGTGACAGGCAACACAATTGCCTACATTATTCTTTGAAAAGGGCTATTTTTTTTTTTCTTCTGTAAATGTTTGTATGCTTGGTCTTTTTCAAGTAGAAGGCGCAGAGTAAAAAAATGGGTGAGGATAACAAGAATTAGTAAGTCTGTCTTGACTTCCTGACTTCATATGGTAAGTAAAAATAATTCTTCTCAACTTTACTGATTTTCAAAGTTGAGCGGGACTATGCCATTTAAATAAGAAAGGTAAAAGTTTTGCAGCTATTATCAAAACTTATAAACACTGTATTTAATCAGTTGCTGTTACTGCATAGCACTGTATGTGGTTCAAGGAGTTTTAAGTGAAACCTTGGAAACAGTATAATCAACATTAATCAGATGTACCCTTATATAAATACAAAAACTGTGGGGTTTTACAGAAAGGAAACAATAGTTTTGTATGGGTAGGATCTAAGAAGTTCATCTGGAGGAGATAACCTTTGAGCAAAAATTTGAAGGTAACTTTGGGTTTCCTTAGTAGCTATGGATTTATCCTAGCTACCATATAAAGATTAATGAAAGTCAGTCTATGAAAATATATAGAACATCTGAAGGTAGATTGGAATACAAAGGCTTTAAAAACAGAAAACTATGGTAAAACTCTTCTGTGTTAGTTTCTCCTTCTTAAAATAGAGACAAAAATAATACCATCCTGACTTGCATTGCTGGTGCTATAGGGAGGTTACTTAGTACTATAATGTTGTTGGCAACACACAATTTGTAAGACATACAAATGATAATTTATAGATTGCCAATAAAATTAAGATTATTAACTTCATTTGTATAATATATTATGTTTGAAACAACATAAACAATTATGTGGCTATTAAATAAAACAAAGCCACTAGAGTCAGAAAGATGAATAGAAAATTGGGGTGCCTTTGGACTTTACGGATTATACTGTAATAGGCAGAATTATGGTTCCCCAAAATGTTTTAATCCCCAGAATCTAGGAATATGTTATTTTACATGACAATGGGGAATTGGAGTTGCAGATGAAATTAAAGTTGCTAATCGGCTGACCTTCATGACCTTTTCCTGGATTATATGGGCACGTTCAGTGTGATCACAAGGGTCCTTAAATGCAGATGAGGGAGACAGAAGAGTCTGTGTTAGAGGGATGTGATGTGAAAGACTCAACTAGCCATTGCTGGCTTTGAAGATGGAAGAGTGGTGTGAGCCAAGGAAAGTAGGCGGCTAGAAGCTGGAAAAGAAACAAACAAAAACAAGCCAGAGTCTTGCCTAGAACATCCAGAAAGGAACACAGCCTTGCTGACTCATTGACTTTAGCCCAGTAGGACCTATTTCAGACTTCTGACATTCAGAACTGTAACATAATAAAGTGTTGTTTTAAGCCACTAATTTGTGGTAAAATGTTACAGTAGACATGAAAACTAACAGAAATACCATGTCTGCTTTTGCACCATTGCATTCCCAGCATCTAGCACACTATCAGTCCTCAACAATTATTAAATGAAAGAAGAGGTGAGTACATGTATTTGTTTAACTCTAAAAGTATAACCGAAAACTCCTGGGGGGCGGTGGAAAGATGGCGGAGGAGTAAGACGCGGAGATCAACTTCCTCCCCACAAATACACCAGAAATACATCTACATGTGGAAAAACTCCTACAGAACACCTACTGAATGCTGGCAGAAGACCTCAGACCTCCCAAAAGGCAAGAAACTCCCCACGTATCTGGGTAGGGCAAAAGAAAAAATTAATTAAAAACAGAGACAATAGAATAGGGACGGCACCTGCACCAGTGGGAGGGAGCTGTGAAGGAGGAAAGGTCTCCACACACTAGGAAGCCCCTTCGCGGGCAGAGATTGCGGGAGGCGGAGTGGGGAGCTTCGGAGCCGCGGGGGACAGCGCAGCAACGGGGGTGTGGAGGGCAAAGCGGAGAGATTCCCGCACAGAGGATCGGCGCCGACCGGCGCTCACCAGCCCGAGAGGCTTGTGTGCTC
>NW_006797869.1:517188-608233 GCF_000442215.2 Lipotes vexillifer | reverse complement strand
AGCACAGGTCACTGCCCCCACCCCTCTTCCGGGGAGCCTGTGCAGCCCGCCACTGCCAGGTTCCCGGGATCCAGGGACAATTTCTCAGGGAGAACACACGGCGGGCCTCAGGCTGGGGCAACGTCACGCCGACTTCTGCCGCCGCAGGACCGCTCCGCACTCCGTGCCCCTCCCTGCCCCCGGCCTGAGAGCGCCAGAGCCCCCGAGTCAGCGGCTCCTTTAACGCCGTCCTGTCTGAGCAAAAAGCAGACGCCCTCCAGCGACCTACACGCAGAGGCAGGGCCAAGTCGAAAGCTGAGCCCCTGTGAGCTGTGAGAACAAAGAAGAAAAAGGGAAATCTCTCCCAGCAGCCTCAGAAACAGCGGATTAAAGCTACACAATCAATTTGATGTACCCTGCCTCTGTGGAATACATGAATAGACAGCGAATCATCCCAAATTGAGGAGGCGGACTTCTAGAGCAAGATCTATGATTTTTTCCCCTTTTCCTCTTTTTGTGAATGTGTATGTGTATGCTTCTGTGTGAGATCTTGTCTGTATAGGTTTGCTTCCACCATTTGTCCCAGCGTTCTATCCGACCATTTTTTTTTTTAATTTTTTTCTTAATAATTAATTTTAATTTAAAGAACTCTGTTATACTTTACCTTCTTTCTATCTTTCCTTCCTTCCTTCCCTTTTTGAGACAACGAATCGTCCCAAATTGAGGAGGTGGACTTGGAGAGCAAGTTTTATGATTTTTTCCACTTTACCTCTTTTTGTGAGGGTATATGTGTATGCTTCTATGTAAGATTTTGTCTCTATAACTTTGCTTCCACCATTTGTCCTAAGGTTCTATCCTTCCCTTTTTTTTTTCCTCTAAATAATTATTTTTTTAATTCAATAACTTTATTATACTTTATTTTATTTTACTGTATCTTCTTTCTTTCTGTATTTTTTCCTTCCTTCCCTCATTCCTTCCTTCCTTCCCTCCTCCCTCCCTCCCTCCTTTCTTTCCTTCTTGCCTTCTTCCTTTCTTTTCTTCTTTCTTTCTTTCTTCCTTCCCTCCTTCCTTCCTTCCCTCCTCTCTTTCTTTCTTTCTTTCTTTCTTTCCTATTTCCTCCTACTTATACTAATTCTCTCTACTTTCTCTCCCTTTTATTCTGAGCCGAGTGGATGAAAGGCTCTTGCTGCTCCAGCCAGGAGTCAGGACTCTGCCTCTGAGGTGGGAGAGCCAACTTCAGAACACTCGTCAAGAAGAGACCTCCCAGCCCCACATAATATCAAACGGCGAAAATCTCCCAGAGATCTCCATCTCAACACCAGCACCCAGCTTCGCTCAACGACCAGCAAGCTACAGTGCTGGACAACCTATGCCAACCATATAGCAAAACAGGAACACAACCCCACCCACTAGCAGAGAGGCTGCCTAAAATCATAATAAGTCCACAGACACCCCAAAACACACCACCAGACGTGGACCTGCCCACTAGAGAGACAAGATCTAGCCTCATACACCACAACACAGCCACTAGTCCCCTCCACCAGGAAGCCTACACAACGCACTGAACCAACCTTAGCCACTGGAGACAGACATCAAAAACAACGGGAGCTACGAACTTGCAGCCTGCAAAAAGGTGAACCCAATCACAGTAAGATAAGCAAAATGAGAAGACAGAAAAACACACAGCAGATGAAGGAGCAGGATAAAAACCCACCAGACCTAACAAATGAAGAGGAAATAGGCAGTCTACCTGAAAAAGAGTTCAGAATAATGATAGTAAAGATGATCCAAAATCTTGGAAATAGAATGGACAAAATGCAAGAAGCAGTTAACAAGGACCTAGAAGAAATAAAGATGAAACAGACAATGATGAACAACACAATAAATGAAATGAAAAATACTCTAGATGGGATCAATAGCAGAATAAATGAGGCAGAAGAACGGATAAGTGACCTGGAAGATAAAATAGTGGAAATAACTACTGCAGAGCAGAATAAAGAAAAAAGAATGAAAAGAACTGAGGACAGTCTCAGAGACCTCTGGGACAACATTAAACGCACCAACATTCGAATTATAGGGGTTCCAGAAGAAGAAGAGAAAAAGAAAGGGACTGAGAAAATATTTGAAGAGATTATAGTTGAAAACTTCCCTAATATGGGAAAGGAAATCGTTAATCAAGTCCAGGAAGCACAGAGAGTCCCATACAGGATAAATTCAAGGAGAAATACGCCAAGACACATATTAATCAAACTGTCAAAAACTAAATACAAAGAAAGCATATTAAAAGCAGCAAGGGAAAAACAACAAATAACACACAAGGGAATCCCCATAAGGTTAACAGCTGATCTCTCAGCAGAAACTCTACAAGCCAGAAGGGAGTGGCAGGACATACTGAAAGTGATGAAGGAGAAAAACCTGCAACCAAGATTACTCTACCCAGCAAGGATCTCATTCAGATTTGATGGAGAAATTAAAACCTTTACAGACAAGCAAAAGCTGAGAGAGTTCAGCACCACCAAACCAGCTTTACAACAAATGCTAAAGGAACTTCTCTAGACAAAAACACAAGAGAAGGAAAAGTCCTATAATAACGAACCCAAAACAATTTAGAAAATGGGAATAGGAACATACATATCGATAATTACCTTAAATGTAAATGGACTAAATGCTCCCACCAAAAGACACAGATTGGCTGAATGGATACAAAAACAAGACCCATATATATGCTGTCTACAAGAGACCCACTTCAGACCTAGAGACACATACAGACTGAAAGTAAGGGGATGGAAAAAGATATTCCATGCAAATGGAAACCAAAAGAAAGCTGGAGTAGCAATTCTCATATCAGACAAAATAGACTTTAAAATAAGGACTATCAGAAGAGACAAAGAAGGACACTACATAATGATCAAGGGATCGATCCAAGGAGAAGATATAACAATTGTAAATATTTATGCACCCAACGTAGGAGCACCTCAATACATAAGGCAAAAACTAGCAGCCATAAAAGGGGAAATCGACAGTAACACATTCATAGTAGGGGACTTCAACACCCCACTTTCACCAATGGACAGATCATCCAAAATGAAAATAAATAAGGAAACACAAGCTTTAAATGATACATTAAATAGGATGGACTTAATTGATATTTATAGGACACTCCATCCAAAAACAACAGAACACACATTTTTCTCAAGTGCTCATGGAACATTCTCCAGGATAGATCATATCTTGGGTCACAAATCAAGCCTTGGTAAATTTAAGAAAATTGAAATTGTATCAAGTATCTTTTCCGACCACAACGCCATGAGACTAGATATCAATTATAGGAAAAGAGCTGTAAAAAATACAAACACATGGAGGCTAAACAATACACTACTTAATAACGAAGTGATCACTGAAGAAATCAAAGAGGAAATTAAAAAATACCTAGAAACAAATGACAATGGAGATACAACGACCCAAAACCTATGGGATGCAGCAAAAGCAGTTCTAAGAGGGAAGTTTATAGCAATACAAGCCCACCTTAAGAAGCAGGAAACATCTCGAATAAACAACCTAACCTTGCACCTCAAGCAATTAGAGAAAGAAGAACAAAAAAACCCCAGAGTTAGCAGAAGGAAAGAAATCATAAAAATCAGATCAGAAATAAATGAAAAAGAAATGAAGGAAACAATAGCAAAGATCAATAAAACTAAAAGCTGGTTCTTTGAGAAGATAAACAAAATAGATAAACCATTAGCCAGACTCATCAAGAAAAAAAGGGAGAAGACTCAAATCAATAGAATCAGAAATGAAAAAGGAGAAGTAACAACTGACACTGCAGAAATACAAAAAATCATGAGGGATTACTACAAGCAACTCTATGCCAATAAAATGGACAATCTGGAAGAAATGGACAAATTCTTAGAAATGCACAAACTGCCAAGACTGAATCAGGAAGAAATAGAAAATATGAACAGACCAATCACAAACACTGAAATTGAAACTGTGATTAAAAATCTTCCAACAAACAAAAGCCCAGGACCAGATGGCTTCACAGGCGAATTCTATCAAACATTTAGAGAAGAGCTAACACCTATTCTTCTCAAACTCTTCCAAAATATAGCAGAGGGAGGAACACTCCCAAACTCATTCTACGAGGCCACCATCACCTTGATACCAAAACCAGACAAGGATGTCACAAAGAAAGAAAACTACAGGCCAATATCACTGATGAACATAGATGCAAAAATCCTCAACAAAATACTAGCAAACAGAATCCAACAGCACATTAAAAGGATCATACACCATGATCAAGTGGGGTTTATTCCAGGAATGCAAGGATTCTTCAATATACGCAAATCTATCAATGTGATTAACCATATTAACAAATTGAAGGAGAAAAACCATATGATCATCTCAATAGATGCAGAGAAAGCTTTTGACAAAATTCAACACCCATTTATGATAAAAACCCTGCAGAAAGTAGGTGTAGAGGGAACTTTCCTCAATATAATAAAGGCCGTATATGACAAGCCCACAGCCAACATCATCCTCAATGGCGAAAAACTGAAAGCATTTCCACTAAGGTCAGGAACAAGACAAGGTTGCCCACTCTCACCACTCTTATTCAACATAGTTTTGGAAGTTTTAGCCACAGCAATCAGAGAAGAAAAGGAAATAAAAGGAATCCAAATCGGAAAAGAAGAAGTAAAGCTGTCACTGTTTGCAGATGACATGATACTATACATAGAGAATCCTAAAGATGCTACCAGAAAACTACTAGAGCTAATCAATGAATTTGGTAAAGTAGCAGGATACAAAATTAATGCACAGAAATCTCTGGCATTCCTATATACTAACGATGAAAAATCTGAAAGTGAAATCAAGAAAACACTCCCATTTACCATTGCAACAAAAAGAATAAAATATCTAGGAATAAACCTACCTAAGGAGACAAAAGACCTGTATGCAGAAAATTATAAGACACTGATGAAAGAAATTAAAGATGATACAAACAGATGGAGAGATATACCATGTTCTTGGATTGGAAGAATCAACATTGTGAAAATGACTCTACTCCCCAAAGCAATCTATAGATTCAATGCAATCCCTATCAAACTACCACTGGCATTTTTCACAGAACTAGAACAAAAAATTTCACAATTTGTATGGAAACACAAAAGACCCCGAATAGCCAAAGCAATCTTGAGAACAA
This sequence comes from Lipotes vexillifer, assembly GCF_000442215.2. Lineage (NCBI taxonomy): Eukaryota > Metazoa > Chordata > Mammalia > Artiodactyla > Lipotidae > Lipotes > Lipotes vexillifer. The sequence goes on along the minus strand of NW_006797869.1, from coordinate 603,054 downwards.
AAAATGGAGCTGGAGGAATCAGGCTGCCTGACTTCAGACTATACTACAAAGCTACAGTAATCAAGACAGTATGGTACTGGCACAAAAACAGAAAGATAGATCAATGGAATAGGATAGAAAGCCCAGAGATAAACCCATGCACATATGGTCACCTTATCTTTGATAAAGGTGGCAGGAATATACAGTGGAGAAAGGACAGCCCCTTCAATAAGTGGTGCTGGGAAAACTGGACAGGTACATGTAAAAGTATGAGATTAGATCACTCCCTAACACCATACACAAAAATAAGCTCAAAATGGATTAAAGACCTAAATGTAAGGCCAGAAACTATCAAACTCTTAGAGGAAAACATAGGCAGAACACTCTATGACATAAATCACAGCAAGATCCTTCTTGACCCATCTCCTAGAGTAATGGAGATAAAAACAAAAATAAACAAATGGGACCTAATGAAACTTCAAAGCTTTTGCACAGCAAAGGAAACCATAAACAAGACCAAAAGACAGCCCTCAGAATGGGAGAAAATATTTGCAAATGAATCAACTGACAAAGGATTAATCTCTAAAATTTACAGGCAGCTCATGCAGCTCACAGTGGTTAAGAATCTGCCTGCCAATGCAGGGGACATGGGTTCGATCCCTGGTCCGGGAAGATCCCACATGCCACGGAGCAACTAAGTCCGTGCGCCACAACTACTGACCCTGCCTGAGCCACAACTACTGAGCCTGCGTGCCACTACTACTGAAGCCCGTGTGCCTAGAGCCCGTGCTCTGCAACAATAGAAGCCACTGCAACACAATGAAGAGTAGCCCCCGCTTTGCTGCAACTAAAGAAAGCCCGCACATGGCAACGAAGAACCAATGCAGCCAAAATAAATAAAAGGAAAAGGATTCTTTGTGGCTGTCTGGAGGGGTGGGATAGGGAGGGTGGGAGGGAGGGAGACAAAGAGGGAAGAGATATGGGAACATATATATATGTATAACTGACTCACTCTGTTATAAAGCAGAAACTAACACACCATTGTAAAGCAATTATACCCCAATAAAGATGTTAAAAAAAATAAATAAAAGTATAACCTGTTCTCTTTAAGACTCAGTTAACTGATTCATCTATCATATGGAATTGACCCACATGAATTTGAAATGTCTCCCTCCAGTATACTTTTACAATCCCTTCTATTTGATTAGATATCACATCGAGTATTAAAGACAAGAATTTGGAGGAAAAAAGAGAAAAAAAGAAAAAAAAAGAAAAGGTAATGTGGCCTGGTTTGGTCTTTGGAAGTCATACCATAATATCTGTTGTTATCTTTGATGAATCATTATATGGGTACACTTAGGTATGCATATGCACTCAAGAATATTGCGACCTACATGAAAATATCATTTGGTTTTATTCTATAGTTCACACTGTGTGTGCCAAAGAGCTGCCCCATCACTGTCCCTCTGAAGCTCCAAAGAGATTCATAAATGATACATGGCTACCATACCTTTTATAAGACCATTTCCCACAAAATTCCATAGGTTCTAATACTGCTATTAAAGAAATTCCATCCACACTCACAGAACACACCAAGCTCTAGCAGATATGGCAGGTCCCAGCAATCTGCTTCTTATAATAACCAAGCAGCTGTCTTGATGAATCAACTTGATTCATGACCACATAATGTGCTTTGATGTTCAAGAAACTTTACTCTAGACAGTTCAGGAGTAAATTGCCCAGAGTAAAAAAAGTATTTTTTTTTTAACACTGAAAATATTTTTATGAGGTGTGATTTCTGCATGCCTGTCATCTGGGTTCACAGACACATGCTCATCACAAAGATGCACACAGCCCTGGAATTCCCAGAAGACCAGCTGATCACAGGTCAGGGTTTATCACTTAGGGGTCCCTGGTAAGGTACTGAGGGGCAGTCACCAGGTAGAGTCTCTGGCATGGGGAGATGATGGGGAATCCTTCTGTGAAAAGCGACCACGCTTTTCCTTAACAAAGAGAAGCAAAGGTCGGACTCCTTCTGGGAAGCTGTGTAAAGGAGAAGTATTTTTGTTGCATGATGAACAAAATGGTAAAACAGTCTACAACTTATAAGCTATATGGTAGTTTTGGCTACATATGGGTCAGTTAAGATATCAGTAGTATCAGTAGGAATCCAGCTATCCAGATGGATTCTTTAAGGCAAAATCTGTAAGTCAGCATGAGTAAAATTTCCCTTAACTGAAGCAAAAATATCTGATGGCTTTTCCCAATATCAACAATTAGCTCCAGATCTAAGGGAGATAGCTAAGGGTCTTAATCTTAATCTCTTAATTGGGGATTGTCTTTTGGGAATGATTTTACTGCATCCTTTCCTGGAACAATAACCCACTGCCTTCTTGTCTGCACGGAGCTCCTGTTTTCATTTATTACCCATTTTCATCTATACACTTCCTCCTCTGGTGGGATTCTCTGGGTTGGCTATATTGCTTATTAATAGGGTATACAGTAACAATCAGTATGGCCAGAGCTTTCCGTTTGCTCCATTCTAGTGAAGATCCCATGGGACTGGACAAGTACTTGCAATAAAGTTCAGCAGCCTCTATTTGTCACATGGCCACATGGGTGTCTAGAGTCCTCAACTTCTTTTATCCTACTTCCCAAGGAGGTAATCATCAATGTATTACACTAAGTTACTCTTACACTAAGTTACTCTTTTACTTTTAATTAATTAATTAATTTTTGGGTTACGTTGGGTCTTTGTTGCTGCGTGTGGGCTCTTCTCTAGTTGCAGCGAGTGTGGGCTACTCTTTATTGTGGTGCGCGGGCTTCTCACTGCCTCATTGCAGTGGTTTCTCTGTTGCAGAACACAGGCTCTAGGCATGCGGGCTTCAGTAGTTGTGGCATGCAGGCTCAGTAGTTGTGGCTCATGGGCTCTAGAGCGCAGGCTCAGTAGTTGTGGCGTATGGGCTTAGTTGCTCCGTGGCATGTGGGATCTTCCAGGACCGGGGATTGAACCTGTGTCCCCTGCATTGGCAGGCAGATTCTTAACCACTGCGCCACCAGGGGAGTCCCCTGCACTAAGTTACTCTTAAAGGGTATTCAGTTGGAACCCTGCAGTACCAGATTATGATAGTATGGTGATAAGGTCAAACATACTCATTAAAAAACCATAAATGTGTGTTGAATATTTTTCCATGAAAATGCAAACTGTGCCTTAGTGGACTACGAGATAGAAAAGAAAAAGGAAACAGCTGCCAAATGTATTAGTGTGTTGTAATTCTTGAAGAGTTTTACTATACAAGGTATGATGAAGCAATCAAGGGAACTACCTTATTTAATCCTTGATATCTACTATTATGGACTGAACTGTGTTCCTTACAACTGGGATTTTAAGTCCTAACTCCCATTATGATTATATTTGGTGGTAGGGCCTATAAGGAAATAATAAAGGTTAAGTGAGGTCAAAGGAGTGGGGCTTTAATCCAACAGGGCTGGTGTCCTTATAAGAAGAGGAAGAGACACCATGATTCCCTCTCGTTCCATGTGCAGACAGAATTATGCTCTATAATGCAGGTGGGCCTCAACCAACCAGTTGAAGGACATGATAGAACAAAGACTAAACTCTTCTGAGCAAGAAGGAATTTGCCAGCAGAATTCTGAAACTCTTCCTACTAGCAGGGTCTCTAGCCTGCTGGTCTACCCAGCAGATTTTAAGCTTACCGGGGTAGCTTCTACAATTCCATGAACCAACTTCCTTAAAATATATCTTTTCTCTCTCTCTCTCTAACAACCTGTTGGTTTTGTTTCTCTGCAGGACCCTGACTACTACACCCTACACAAATACCACCCTATTTGGCAGTGTTTAAAATTAGTGCTATGCCCTCCCGATCATTTATTCTTAGACTCCATGTTAGCGAGGATTTATCAGACATCTGCTAGTTTCTCTGCAGAATGGCTCAGCTCTTTAACAGAATGCACTTTGGTTTTCAGGGTCTCCTAGTCATGGTTCCAGGCACTTAAATTTGGGGTGATTAAAGGTTGTAGGTAAGTTACTTTGCAAGTGATTATATTCTCTCTCTATGTAGCTACTGCATGGTCCTAGTCCCCTCTTATAGAAATCTAGTTTTCAGCATGGATATTATAAGAACCATGAAGTAACAGCAGTGTTTGCTAACTTTATTTTTTGCTTGGCGTTACCTGACTATCTTCTTGGCCAATTCCTCTGTGTCTAACATCATTTACTCCTGATTCCATTGGTAAGACTTGTCCACTGTAATATTGTTGAGACTTTTACCACTTCATAACAAAGATGCATAGAGAGCCACTTATAACATCAAATCTACATCATGTTTCCAAACTCATCATTTTTCTTGTCAAGTAGTACCTTAGCCATTATAATTCATGGGCCTATAACTACTACCAATGTTTTTTTACCACAAAGGTTTACATGTCAAATCAGATTACGGTGACAGATATCTTCCAACTTCAAACTTTAACAGTGATTTAAAGGGTACAGGTAAGCACCAGGTACAGATTAAACAATCCTTTCCTGGAAGAGCCCCAAACCATGAGAGGCAGTTTCCAAGATTCTCTTTTCTCCTGCCTAAGCCATGATTTGGTTTCAGATTAAAGGAAAATTTTGAGCAGCACATGTGAAAATACTGTTCGCAAATAAAGCCATTTCTGTTTTGTAACTGCTCTATTTTATACTCCATTAATTACATAGATAGGAAAATGCTATGTGACGCCTCCCATTCTCCAGCCAGTCATGCCCCATAAATGTATACATTCCTCCTGTTTTAAAGGCGATAAGCAATCTAGAAAGACTAAGTACATCCTGCTAAAATAATATTCCAGAGTTAGGGATTCCTTGGTATCTTTCTTTTAGCAAACATCATTAACTTGTTTACAGGAAGGTCTGGTTATCAGCACTTTTACCAGGTAGTCTGCTGGAGCAATTCATTCTTCTGGGTATCTTTGTGTGGAAGAAGTGAGTAATAGCCCTGCTATTAATCTTTCCCTTCCCAACAAGGCACATTCTTATTGACCTCCATAGCAGAAGAAGGAGACAGACAAGAACGTTCACCAACAAAAACAATTACCTTATTTTCTTCAAGACTCGCCCAAAGTGATTTAGAAACAGTATTATGAAGCTTCCATAAAAAGAAAACAAAACTGTAACTTAATTTTGGAATTCAAATTTCCAGGAATAGTTCAGTTCTTCCCTATGGAGGATGTTTTAAGGAAAACTATTGATAGGCATGATTTAGAAAACTAATAGAAATTTACATTATTTAATCAAGTTAATAACTATTCCTTTGTATATGGAAATCAGAATTATATGTGAAAGTTTTTGCAAATTTGGAAAAAATAAAAATGTAAGATGTTTAAAAATGTTTTTTAGTAATTTGGAATGTGTTAATTTGTGAAGATAGTTATTCTGAAAAATTTAAACAGCATGTATAGGGCTTCCCTGGTGGCGCAGTGGTTGAGAGTCTGCCTGCCGATGCAGGGGACACAGGTTCGTGCCCTGGTCCGGGAAAACCCCACATGCCGCGGAGCGGCTGGGCCCGTGAGCCATGGCCGCTGAGCCTGTGCTTCCGGAGCCTGTGCTCCGCAACAGGAGAGGCCGCAACAGTGAGAGGCCCACGTACCGCAAAAAAAAAAAAGCATGTATAATGATGAAAAATTAATTTCATCATTATGAAATAATGAATTTCATTCATCACTCAATTCCTTTGCACGGTGATATAACTCCCTGAGAGCCAGATGCTACAAATTGATCTCATACTTTTTTAGAAGCATAGGAAAACTGAGTGTGTCAAGTTAACACCTAAAAGCTACATTGTTTTATGATGCTTTTAAAAATAATAAAGAACTGATGACTCAATATATTATATTCTTATATTTTCTTATTAAATAATATTTAAGATGCTTAAGAGGTATTAAAATAATTTCTGATACTAATATCCAAAATGAAATTAAGAATATATTTCAAATACTTTCTATTTATTCAGGCCTTTTTTGCTTCTTGATAAAACTGTAGACTTTTCTTTATATGTAAATGTATAATGTTTTAACATTTTATGTGTTTTATATATGTGTATTTTTATTGTAAACAAGCCTCATTTGTTTTCATTTTATTTTAAATCATGTAACTGGTATGTGGAAAATCTACTGATATTTTGAAATACTTTTTAATTTACATATCCTAAAACACTAATAACAAAAAAGTTGAATTCTAATAAACTTCTTGTTTTTATTATGTATACGTGTTTGTGAGGCAATATCTTGTGTAAAATGATTATTTTGTCTTGTTTTCTATAATGGTTTGACCACTGCTTCAACATCTTATTTCAAGGACTTGACACTTTAATATGCGATTTAAGATTTTGCAGCTGGCATTTTATATCATTTAATTCTAGTTTTTATTATACTGTAAATCCTAATCTATTATTTAACCTCCCTAAAATATGTAAAGTATTATCTTCTTTTATTAGTCTTATATTTTAATTTTTAAATAAAATACATTTTATTATAAATGCTTCTTGTTTTCTTAATACTGTTTCCAAAGAATGCAAATCATTCGCATATATTGAATATTTTAACATTACTTTATTCTCTTGTTTTGTTATTTCAGTATATTAAATCAACAAGACATAAATATTCATAGAAATAATGGAAAGTTCAAACAAAAGTAGCAATGTCTTAATACTTTAAGTGCCTTGTTAAATAGCTGATGCCAGATGTATTGAAATTCATTTTGTTTAATTCTCAAATATAGTCCTTTAATACATTCATTGCCCTAGAAGACTTATTCTAGAGACTCCATTCCAACTCATAACAAACATTATACTTCTGTTGTAAATTTTGAGAATTTTTATATAATATTGTCTTTGAAATTATTTGACCATGATGATCTAATTTAATTTAACCTTATATGACTTTTCAGCTATGGGAATGCATAGAAAGGGAAAAATTTAATCCACACATTTCCTTACACATAATGAAATTTTATTGTATAAAAATCTAATGATGTTATTTGATAAGAAAATTATCACCTATCAGTTTTCATTTTGCTGTTTTCTTTAACATATAAATATGTTATTAAGAAACAAGTTCTGGAGACTGAATTCAAACCCCAGGTGTGTCATATCCTTGCTCTCTGACTTTGGGAGACATTACTCCAACTCTCTGTGTCTCAATTTCCTCATTACTAAAGTAAGAATAGTAACAATGACTGTATCATAGGCTTCTTATGAATATTAAGATTTATAAATTTTCTATAACAGGCACATAAAATGTGCTTAGGCACATAAAAACATTATTTAATTACTATACTAAATATAAGTAAATAAATTAAAAAAAAATCAATTTGAGACTATCTCAACAGTTTTAAAGGGACTCTGAAAAACTCAATGCCTTGCTCACTATATCTATGATGCCTAAAATAATGCACTCTTGCTATCACATACATGAGCTTGTATCATGAAGGATGTTTCATTTTCTCTTAGTACTTAAGAATCTGAACTAAAATATTTTGAAAATTAATCAGTAGGTAAAGTTATTGAACTATTTTTCTGTATACTGTTTTTTTATAATATTAATATTTTATTATACTACTATTAATACTAATGAATATTCAGTAGATATACTGTTTTATAATAATGCTATTAATCAATACTAATATTAATACTATTATAATACAAATAAAATAGTTAAAAATCAAATAGTTTTTTTTATTTGTTTGGTTTTTTTTTGCGGTACGCGGGCCTCTCACTGTCGCGGCCTCTCCCGTTGAGGAGCACAAGCTCCGGATGCGCAGGCCCAGCAGCCACGGCTCACGGGCCCAGCTGCTCCACGGCATGTGGGATCCTCCTGGACCAGGGCACGAACCCGTATACCCTGCATCGGCAGGCGGACTCTCAACCACTGCGCCACCAGGGAAGCCCTCAAATAGTTTTTGAACCATTTTTCTGTAGATATATTGCTTTACTATAATACTAAAATTTATCATAATAAATATTATAATACTATAATATTAATATACTATAATACTATTTTTCTGAGATATGTTATTTTATTATAATACTATTAATATAACACTAGATATATTGTTTTATTATAATAATATCACTCCTATATTTTCTAATAAGATATAATTGACATATATTAGTTTCAGGTGCACGTAATAATTCAATATATGCATATGTTGCAAAATAATCACCACAATACATCTAGTTAATATCTATCATCACACACAGTTACAATTTTTTCTCTCCTGATGAGAACTTTTAAGATCTACCCTCTTAGCAACTTTCAAATATATAACACAGTATTATTAACTATAGCCACCATGCTGAACATTACATCCCCATGACTTATTTATATTATACTGGAAGTTTATACCATTTGACCCTCTTCACTCATTTTGCCCATTCCCCATCTCCAGCCTCTAGCAACCACCAAACTGTTGTCTGTATCTATGAGAGATTTTTTTTTAAGATTCCACATATAAGTGAGATCATATGGTGTTTGTCTTTCTCTGACTTATTTCATTTAGAATAATGCCCTCAAGATCCACCCATGGTGTCAAAAATGGCAGGATTTCTTTCTTTTTTATGTCTGAATAATATTCCTGTGTGTGTGTGTGTGTGTGTGTGTGTGTGTGTGTGTGTGTGTGTACCACATTTTTATCAATTTAACCGCTGGTGGACATGTAGATGGTCTTGATGTCTTGGCTACTGTAAATACTGCTGCAATGAACATGGGAGTACAGATATCTTTTCAGGTTAGTGATTTCATTTCTTTTAGATAAATACGCAGAAGGAGAACTGATGGATCACATGATAGTTCTATTTTTAATTTTTTGAGGAACTTCTATATTGTTTTCCATAGTGGCTGCAACAATTTACATTCCCACTAATAGTACATGAGGGTTCCCTTTTTTTTCTTTTTTTTGCAGTACGCAGGCCTCTCACTGTTGTGGCCTCTCCCGTTGCAGAGCACAGGCTCCGGACGCGCAGGCTCAGCGGCCACGGCTCATGGGGCCCAGCTGCTCCATGGCATGTGGGATCCTCCTGGACCAGGGCACGAACCCATGTCCCCTGCATTGGGAGGCGGACTCCCAACCACTGTGCCACCAGGGAAGCCCGAGGGTTCCCTTTTTTTCACATTCTCACTAACACTTATTATTTCATGTCTTTTGATAACAGCCATTCTAACAGGTATGAGGTGATATCTCATGATTTTTTTTTTTTTTTTTTTTTTTTTTTTTTTTTTTTGCGGTACGCAGGCCTCTCATTGTTGTGGCCTCTGCCATTGTGGAGCACAGGCTCCGGACATGCAGGCCCAGCGGCCATGGCTCACTGGCCTAGCCGCTCCGCGGCATGAGGGATCCTCCCGGACTGGGGCACAAACCTGTGTCCCCTGCATCGGCAGGCGGACTCTCAACCACTGCGCCACCTGGGAAGCCCTCATTGTAGTTTTGATTTACATTTCCCTGATGATTAGTAATTTTGAGCATCTTTTCATGTACCTGTTGGTCATCCGTATGGTTTCTTTGGAAAAATGTCTAGTCAGATCCTCTGCTCATTTTAAAATCAGGTTGTTTGATTTTTGTTGTTATTGTTTAGTTGTATGAGTTTATAGATTTTGGATATTAACTACCCATATCTATGATTTGCAAATATTTTCTCCCATTCAGTAAGTTGTCTTTTCATTTTGATGATGGTGTTCTTTGCTTTGCAGAAGCTTATTAGTTTGATGTAGTCTCACTTATTTATCTTTGCTTCTCTTGGCTTTGTTTTTGGTGTCAAATCCAAAAAAATCATCACTAAGACTGATGTCAACGAGCTTATAAACACCTGTGTTTTCTTCTAGGACTTTTGTGGTTTCAGATCTTACATTCAGTTTGATTCTTTTGCATGTAGCTCTCTAGTTTTCATAACACCATTTACTGAAGAGGCTGTCTTTTCCCCATTGTATATTCTTGTCTCCATTATCATAGCATAGATTTATTGCTCATATAAATGTGGGTTTATTTCTGGGCTCTCTGTTCCATTGATCTATATGTCTGTTTTTGTGCCAGTTATCATGTTGCTTTGATTACTGTAACTATGTAGTATAGTTTGAAATCAGGAAGCACGATACCTCCAGCTTTCTTCTTCTTTCTGAAGATTGTTTTGGCTGTTCAGGGTGTTTTGTGTTTCCATAACAATTTTAGAATTATTTGTTCTATTTCTGTGAAAAATGCCACTGGTATTTTGATAAGATTACACTGAATCTGTAGACTGCCTGTGGTAGTATGGCATTTTAACAATATTAATTCTTCCCATCCATCAGCACAGTGTATCTTTCCATTTGTTTGTTTCATCTTTACTTTCTTTCATCAGTGTCTTATAGTTTTCAGAGTAAAGGTCTTTCACCTCCTTGGTTAGATTTATTCCTAGATATTTTCTTATTTTTGATGAACTGTAAATGTTTTTTTCCCCTTAATTCCTCTTTCTGATAATTTGTTATTAGTGTATAGACAGGCAACAGATTTTTCTATTTTGATTTTGTATCCTGCAATTTTATTGGATTCACTTCTTCCAATAGTTTTTTTGGTGGAGTCTGCAGGTGTTCTATATACTATATTATAGCATTTGCAAATAGAGATTGTTTTACTTCTTTCCAATTTGGATGGCTTTTATTTCTTATTCTTGCCTAACTGATTTGACTAGGACTTCCAGTATTATGTTGAATAAAAGTGGTAAGATCGGGCATCCTTGTCTTGTTCTTGATCTTAGTGTAAAATCTTTCAGACTTTCACTGTTGAGTAAGATGTTAGCTGCGGACTTGTCATTTATGGCCTTTATCATGTTGAGGAATGTTTCATCTATAGCCACTTTTTTGAGAGATTTTATCACAAATGGATGTTGAATTTTTTCAAAAGATTTTTCTGCATCTATTGAGATGATCATATGATTTTTATTCTTCCTTTTGTTAATGTAGAGTATCACACTGATTGATTTGCAGATTGAGTTGCAGATGCACTTTTCCTTAACCTTTGAAGTATAATTTTACTAAATTCTAGGTTGGTGGGTTTTTTTCTTTAAAGAATTTAATACTTCCTTCCACTCTTTTTGTTTGCATGGTTTCTGTGAGAAGTCTGCTTTGCTTTTGTTTATATCTTTGTTCCTTTGTAGGCAAGTTTTTTTTTCTTTTAAGAGTTTCTCTTTGTTCTAGTTTCCTGCAGTTTGAATATGATGCAGTTTTTTGTTTTGTTTTGTTTCTTGGTATTTATACTGCTTGGTGTTCTCTAAGCCTCCTGAATCTGTGGTTTGGTGTCTATCATTAATTTCTGAAAATTCTTGGCCATTTTACTTCAAATGTTTCTTCTACTCTGTTCTCTTTATTTACCTTCTGGCAATCAAATTACATGTATGTTACAATTTTTAAAATTGCCCTGCAGTTGTTGGATTTTCTGTGTGTGCTTTATTCTTTTTCTCTTTGTATTTTAGTACTGTAGTATTGTAGTTTAGAAATTTCTATTCACCTGTCTTTAAGCCTACTGATTCTTTCCTCAGTCATTACTAGTCTGCTGATATACTCATCAAAGCCATTTTTCATTTGTCTTACAGTGTTTCATAGTTCTAGAATTTTCTTTCTTAGAGTTTCCATCACTCTTTTTATATTACCCTTCTGTTCTTACATGCTGTTCTCTTTACCTTTCATCTCTTAACCTATTAATCATTATTTTAAATTCCCTCTCTAAAAATTCCAAAATGTGTTTCATATGTAAGTCTGGTTCAGATGTTTGAATTGTCCCTACAGACTGTTTTTTCTTGCCTTTTAGCATGTCTTGTAGTTTTTCAGTGAAAGCCAGACATGATGGGTAACTGGAACTGAATTAACTAGACATTTAGTGTGAGGTTTTATGTTACTCTGGATAAGAGTTGGGCTGTGTGTAATGTTTGCTATAACTGTAAGTGCTAGAGGCTTCACATTTCTCTACTGTCTTTATTTTTGTCTCTCTTGTTGTTTCGAGTTCATTAACAACTGTTCATCAGAGAGACTGTTTTGTAGTTCTATCAGTTCTAATCCACTGGCATGATTCTGGACATGCAGGTGTCAGTGAAGGGTAGTGTTCTATAATTTTAAAATGAAATATACTTTTTAGTGGGGCTGTGTCCTTTGGCTATAACCATCACAAGGAGTTACACATCCCTGCCACGTTCTGCCTTCCCCATAACACTCCACCCTATAATAAGATAGAAATGCTAGAGAAGAGTATTTCACAATGTTTAATTGCTCTGTCCACAGCCAGAGCCATGAGAGGATTTCCTTGGCTCTTTACCATAAGAACTTGGTGGCATAAAAAGCATGAAGGATTCAGGGGAGTGAGCAGGGAATTAATACTGTAGCACTCAGGAGTTTCCCATTCTCCACTGGTCAATACTACACTTACAACAACTGGTCGAAGCTATTATTTTAAATGTTCCCACCAGTTTATAATGTTAGTGGCTTCTATTCCAGATAACCAGACTCTTGGCAGTGACTCTCTGGTCTGTTTTTCCATTTTGGGAGACGGTGGTCTGTCCTATGACTTCAATTTTGTAAAAGGTTCAAGAAAAGTCATTGATATTTGGTTTGGTTTGCCTTTTCTTGTCATAAGTAAGAAATTTATGACATTCAGATTTTCTCAATACTGAAGTATTTGTATTACTTTTTGATTTTGAAGAATTTTATACAAATGTATATATATAGAACATTTAAATTTTATAGCATGAAAATAAAAGTAATGTCCTTAGAGCAACTGGGAAATTTAAGAAAGATGGTGATACCAATATTGTTGAAGCTTTGGGTGTGCTCCTCCATCAACTTCATATCTGCTCCCTTCAGGGATAAACCACTATCCTAAACTTGAATACTGTATCATTCCCTTGCTTGTATTTATAGTTTTACTATGTATGTATATATCCCTAGCAATATGTTATCAGTGATACTTGTCAGGATAATATATACTTTTATCTGTAGATAAATTATTTTTCTAAGAAATGTTTATATTTTATGATCTTGAGTGCTACTATTGAACTTTTATATATAAAACGAGTGTTAAAAACACACTGTAGTGAATATGAAAGTTACATTTATTAAGCTTTGAAAATGTCAAAAATTGTGTTTAATAAGTGCTATGGGTATATTAGATTTCACAGCATGGATTGTAGAAAAACAAATTATGCTTTAGTTTATAAGACAGTTTAACAAAATAAAAAACTAATTGTCATGATTATTTCTGTCTTCTATTATACTAATATATTAAATTATTCCTAACAATAATTATTTGTTTATATCCTGATATATTACTAATTAGAGGATTACATGTTACTTCCTTTTCTACTAATTCATTTCATTTCATAACTAAAAGTTTTCTCTTTACTATTTTGATAGTTTTGATCTTCAATTTTGAACAAACTCCCTATGACAAGTTACTTTTATTTTACTCTCATACTCCTTCTAAACCTGTTCTAAGCTTTAGTAGTATCGCCAAGGCTTATTCCTTTCCATTTTACCCAATTAATTGTATCTCCTCTTTTAGATCATTACATTTAATTCTCTGGCCTTCCCTTATTCCATTGTCCATTTATCTTAACCACTGCATGCTTAATTCAAGCTCCCCAAATCTCTCTCCTCATTCTTTATAATAGGCTGCTATCTGGTCTCCCTGTTTACACTCTTAACCCTGAAAATCCATTGCTTCTGCAGAGCCAAAGTGATTTGTTTCAAAACAAATTTTTTAAACAGACTCATCTATTATTTAAACTTTCTGACACTTTCCCAGCACATTTAAAACACATAACATTACATTACCTGGCTGTTACTTACTCCTCTGACTGCATCTCTTTCTAATACTCCTTTACCACTATAATCTAGTCCCATTAGCAGTACATTTCTGGTCCTTGATGAAGCCAATATAATTCTTACTTTAAAGCCTTTAACCTAGCTTTCTAATTTGCCTGGAAGAGTCTTCCTTTTAAATCTTACAATGCTAACACCCTCATGTTGTTTGATCTTACCTTAAATGCCACCTCCCGGACAGCTCTTCTCTAACCACCCCATCTAAAATGGCTACCTAACCATTATTTGCATTACAATCACATTCACTTACTTTAAATTTTCTAGAAAGCACATGTGACTATTTGATTTTTTCTTGATTATTTCATGAAGTTATATATCTGTTTATTACTTATGCCTCACTAGAGTATAAACTACAAAAATATAGAGACTTTTATATCTTGTTTGTGTTCTACCCCCAGAAGTTTTAACAGTTGCTTGATAAATATTTATTGACTCAATATTGAATGATTTAAATTTTCAGTGACATTAGTTTCTGCAAAGCAGATGATAAGACTAAAATTTGAGTGAAAGAGATTTTGGGGAGATGATCTCAGGCAGAACTATTAGGAAAGTAGAGAATTCAGAGAGGAAAATGAAGTCAATTTAAAATGTGGTATTGGGAAAAATAACAGTTCCCTAAAGAGGTCTGAGTTCTAATCCCTGAATCTGTGAATATGTCAGCTCATATTCACAGGAAAAAGGAACTCTGCAGGTGTGATTAAGTTAAGGATCTTGAAATGGGAAAATTATCCTGGTTCATCTGGGTAGGTATAATATACCGCAAGGTGGCAGGAGTATTAGAGTCAAAGAGATATTTGAAGGTACTACCTTACTGACTTTGAAGACTGAAGAAGGAAACACCTGTCAAGGAATGCAAGTGGCCTCTAGAAGCTGGCAAAAGTGAGGAAATGGACTCTCTCCTAGAGCCTCAAGAAGGAATGCAGCCCTGCTGACACCTTGATTTTAGCCCATGAGAACTACTTTGGACTTTAGACCACCAGCCTGTACCATAATAAATCTGTGTTGTTTTAAGCCACTAAGCTTGGGAATAATTTGTTTGAGCATCAGTAAGAAACTAAAACAGGTGCATTAAAGAACATATTACCATTATTAGCAAATGGATCTCAATCATGCTGGGGACCGGAAATTGTGTAAAGCTTCTTCCAGAATTGCCTCACTCAAGAAGGATGGTGCACTCATTCAACAATTCTTGCTAGTCTTTGGTCGTTCTCCTGGCAATGGCTGTCTGTAGCACCATCGACCTACTCTGCACATGGAGAAAGACTGTCATACTGAGTGAAGTAAGTGAGAGAAAGAAAAATATCATGGTATCACTTATATATGATCTAAAAAACTGGTACAAATGAACTTATTTACAAAACAGAAACAGAGTCGCAAAACTTCTGGTTACCAAGGGGGAAGGGAAGGGGAGGGATAAACTGGGGGATTGGGATTCACATATACACATTACTATATATAAAACAGATAACTAATAAGAACATACTCCATAGCACAGGGAACTCAATACTCTCTCTAATGACCTATATGGGAAAAGAATATAAAAGAGTGGATATATGTATAACTGATTAACCTTGCTGCACAGCAGAGATGAACATAATACTGTAAATCAAACTATACTCCAATAAAAATTTTTTCTTAACATCTTTATTGGAGCATAGTTGCTTTACATTGTTGTGTTAGTTTCTGCTGTATAACGAAGTGAATCAGCTAAACGTATACATATATCCACATATCCCCTCTCTCTTGTGTCTCCCTCCCACCCTCCCTATCCCACCCCTCTAGGTGGTCACAAAGCACCGAGCTGATCTCCCTATACTAAGCGGCTGCTTCTCACTAGCTATTTTACATTTGGTACTGTATATATGTCAATGCTACTCTCTCACTTCGTCCCAGCTTACCCTTCCCCCTCCCAGTGTCCTCAACTCCATTCCCTATGTCTGGGTCTTTATTCCTGTCCTGTCCCTAGGTTCTTCAGAACCATTTTTTTTTCTTTAGATTCCATATATATGTGTTAGCATACAGTATTTGTTTTTCTCTTTCCGACTAACTTCATTCTGTATGACAGACTCTAGTTCCACCCACCTCACTACAAATAACTCAATTTCGTTTCTTTTTATGGCTGAGTAATATTCCATTGTATATATGTGCCACATCTTCTTTATCCATTCATCTGTCAATGGACACTTAGGTTGCTTCCATGTCCCAGCTATTGTAAATAGAGCTGCAATGAACATTGTGGTACATGACTCTTTTTGAATTATGGTTTTCTCAGGGTATATGCCCAGTAGTGGGATTGCTGGGTCACATGGTAATTCTATTTTTAGTTTTTTAAGGAACCTCCACACTGTTCTCCATACCGGCTGTATCAATTTACATTCCCATCAACAGTGCAACAGGGCTCCCTTTTCTTCGCACCCTCTCCAGCATTTGTTGTTTGTAAATTTTTTGATGATGGCCATTCTGACTGGTGTGAGGTGATACCTCATGTAGCTCTAAATTGCATTTCTCTAATGATTAGAGATGTTGAGCATCCTTTCATGTGTTTGCTGGCAATCTGTATAACTTCTCTGGAGAAATGTCTATTTAGGTGTTTGGCCAATTTTTGGAACGGGTTGTTTGTTTCTTTGATATTGAGCTGCATGAGCTGCTTGTATATCTTGGAGATTAATCCTTTGTCAGTTGCTTCATTTGCAAATATTTTCTCCCATTTTGAGGGCTGTCTTTTCATCTTGCTTATGGTTTCCTTTGCTGTGCAAAAGCATTTAAGTTTCATTAGGTCCCAACCATTTATTTTTGTTTTTATTTCCATTTCTCTAGGAGGCGGGTCAAAAAGGATCTTGCTGTGATTTATGTCATAGAGTGTTCTGCCTATGTTTTCCTCTAAGAGTTTTATAGTGTCTGGCCTTATATTTAGGTCTTTAATCCATTTTGAGCTTACATTTGTGTATGATGTTAGGGAGTGTTCTAATTTCATTCTTTTACATGTAGCTGTCCAGTTTTCCCAGCACCACTTATTGAAGTGGCTGTCTTTTCTCCATTGCATATTCTCGCCTCTTTTATTAAAGATAAGGTGACCATATGTGCATGAGTTTATCTCTGGGCTTTCTATACTGTTCCATTGATCTATATTTCTGTTTTTGTACCAGTACCATACTGTCTTGATTACTGTAGCTTTCTGGTATAGTCTGAAGTCAGGGAGCCTGATTCCTCCAGCTCCGTTTTTGTTTCTCAAGATTGCTTTGGCTATTCAGGGTCTTTTGTGTTTCCATATACACTGTGAAATTTTTTGTTCTAGTTCTGTGAAAAATGCCATTGGTAGTTTGACAGGGATTGCATTGAATCTGTAGATTGCTTTGGGTAGTAGAGTCATTTCCACAATATTCATTCTTCCAACCCAAGAATGTGGTATATCTTTCATCTGTTCGTGTCATCTTTAATTTCTTTCATCAGTGTCTTATAGTTTTCTGCATACAGGTCTTTTTTCTCCTTAGGTAGGTTTATTCCTAGGTATTTTATTCTTATTGTTGTAATGGTAAATGGCAGTGTTTCCTTAATTTCTCTTTCAGATTTTTCATCATTTGTATATAGGAACGCAAGGGGTTTCTGTGCCTTAATTTTGTAATTTGCTACTTTACCAAATTCACTGATTAGCTCAAGTAGTTTTCAGGTAGCATCTTTAGGATTCTCTATGTATAGTATCATGTAATCTGCAAACAGTGACAGTTTTACTTCTTCTTTTCCGATTTAGATTCCTTTTATTTCTTTTTCTTCTCTGATTGCTGTGGCTAAAACTTCCAAAACTATGTTGAATAAGAGTGGTGAGGGACTTCCCTGGTGGCGCAGTGGTTGAGAGTCCTCCTGCCAATGCAGGGAACGCGGGTTCGTGCCCCGGTCTGGGAAGATCCCACATGCCGCGAAGCAGCTGGGCCCGTGAGCCATGGCCGCTGAGCCTGTGCGTCCGGAGGCTGTGCTCCGTAACATGAGAGGCCACAACAGTGAGAGGCCCGTGTATGGCAAATAAATAAATAAATAAATAAAAGTGGTAGAGTGGGCAACCTTGTCTTGTTCCTGATCTTAGTGGAAATGCTTTCAGTTTTTCACCATTGAGAATGATGTTGGCTGTGGGTTTGTCATATGTTGCCTTTATTATGTTGAGGTAAGTTCCCTCTATGCCCACTTTCTGGAGTTTTTATCATAAATGGGTGTTGAACTTTGTTGAAAGATTTTTCTGCATCTATTATCATATGGTTTTTCTCCTTCAATTTGTTAATATGGTGTAGCACACTGTTTGATTTGCATATATAGAAGAATCCTTGCACTCCTGGGATAAACCCCGTTTCATCATGTTGCATGATCCTTTTAGTGTGCTGTTGGATTCTGTTTGCTAGTATTTTGTTGAGGATTTTTGCATCCACGTTCATCAGGGATATTGGCCTGTAATTTTCTTTTTTTTGACATTTTTGTCTGGTTTTGGTGTCAGGGTGATGGTGCCTCGTAGAATAAGTTTGAGAGTGTTCCTCCCTCTGCTATATTTTGGAAGAGTTTGAGAAGGATAGGTGTTAGCTCTTCTCTAAATGTTTGATAGAATTCGCCTGTGAAGCCCTCTGGTCCTGGGCTTTTGTTTGTTCGAAGATTTTTAATCACAGTTTCTATTTCATTACTTGTGATTGGTCTGTTCATATTTTCTACTTCTTCCTGGTTCATTCTCAGAAGGTTGTGCTTTTCTAAGAATTTGTCCATTTCTTCCAGGTTGTCCATTTTATTGGTATATAGTTGCTTGTATTAATCTCTCATGATCCTTTGTATTTCTGCAGTGTCAGTTGTTACTTCTCCTTTTTCATTTCTAATTCTGTTGATTTGAGTCTTCTCCCTTTTTTTCTTGATGAGTCTGGCTAATGGTTTATCAATTTTGTTTATCTTCTCAAAGAACCAGCTTTTAGTTTTATTGATCTTTGCTATCGTTTCCTTCATTTCTTTTTCATTTATTACTGATCTGATCTTTATGATATCTTTCCTTCTGCTAACTTTGGGGTTTTTTTGTTCTTCTTTCTCTAATTGCTTTAGGTATAAGGTTAAGTTTTTTTTTTGAGATTTTTCTTGTTTCTTGAGGTAGGACTGTATTGCTATAAACTTCCATCTAGAACTGCTTTTGCTGCATCCTATAGGTTTTGGGTTGCCATGTTTTCATTTACATTGGTGTCTAGGTATTTTTTGATTTCCTCTTTGATTTCTTCAGTGATCTCTTGGTTATTTAGTAGCATATTGTTTAGTCTCCGCACCCCACTTTCACCAATGGACAGATCAACCAAAATAAAAATAAATAAGGAAACACAGGCTTTAAATGACACATTAAAGAAGATGGACTTGATATTTATAGGACATTCCATGCAAAACCAACAGAATACACTTTCTTCTCAAGTGTTCATGGAACATACTCCAGGATAGATCATATCTTGTGTCACAAATCAAGCCTTGGTAAATTTAAGAAAATTGAAATTGTATCAAGTATCTTTTCTGACCACAAGACTATGAGACTGGATATCAATTACTAATAAAATTTTAAGAAATGAAATTATCAGAGTACACCACACATAGCAAAAAAAAAAAAAAAAAATATATATATATATATATATATATATTCCTGATAATAGAGAAAACCCTTGGGTCCAATCTTAGGGAAGAAGCCCCACTGTCATGCATGGAAAGGGTGACTGGAAAGAGATGTTGGAGAACCAAAAGCATTTGCTGAAATAATCTGACCCCTTCATACACTTCTCTGCCATATTTAGTGTTAATATTTATTACAATAACTTAAATGTAATTAACAGTTTTTGCCAAGAACTATGCTAGGTTAAGGCTGCACAATGTCTTAATCTTACTTCTCAGGAAAGTTCCTATTAGTAGGTAAAGAAACAATTTCTCGAGTCTATAAAGAAGGTTAAAATGGAAATATGTATAAGGTGATTTTGTAGCACACCAGAGGATAATTGGATCCAGATAGTGTAAGAAAAAGGCTATGACTAGAGGGTATCAAGGTGCTTAAAGTTAATATAGGAGCAAAGTATATAAGGAAATGTATTGTAAGCATAGGGTATAGTATGTACAAACATATGCCTCAAGAAAGATTTGAATGTTGTTATACCTACAGAAAACAATTTTTTTGGTGAGGTGAGGGTTAGGACATAAGTGGATTCAGGTGCCAAATGACTTTCAAAATATCCATTAGAATTTTGGTTTTGGATGTTGCTATGTAATTCCCTGTTCTCCATACATATTTGATGTGAACATTTGGCAACAGGGTAATTGACAAGAAACAAACATATACTTCAACTCCTTCACTTGGTGTTTCATCATTTCCAAAGCTACCAGCCTGATCCAGGCAGCCATTGTACTTTCCCAGTGTATTTTATTGTCTTTTAGCTAAACTCTTACTTTCTTGGTTATGTCACGTGACTGTCTATTCTCAAATGAGTAGGCAAAGTGATCTTTTAAAAATTTAAGTCGGGTCATAGCCATCCTCTGTTCAGAATGATTTGAGTGATTCCCATTTCATTCTGAGTAAAAGTCAAACTCTACAATAACCTACAAGGTCATTTATACTTCCTTTACTTCTCTTACCTTATCTCCTCCAATTCCCACTCATTTTCATTATACTACAGCTACACTTTTTCCCTTTCAGGACTTTTGTATTTTCTGTTCCTCTTACCTAGAATGCTCTACCCCAAAACATACATAGGACCTCCTCATTTAAATTTTCATTTTAAAATTATCTACTTAATAAGCACTTCCCTGACCATCTTATATACAATTTCATAACTTCTCAACACTTTCTTTCACTCTTCTGTTTTTTCTCTTTAAAAACTTATCATTGTCTAATGTATCCTAAATTTTACCTATTAATTATATTTATTTTTCATCTCTTCCACTCCATAAAGTCAGAGATTTTTTTCTATTTCTTTTTTTCCAGAATCTGTGATATCTCAAAAGATGTCTAGGATGTAATAAATCTCAAATAAATATTTTTAAATTAATAAAGTATCTTTAATATGGAAGATATATAGTAAGAGGTACTCTTTTTAAAACAAAGATCAATATGAAGTAATTAAGGACAATGGAAATTTAATGATTCTGCAAGTAGGCAATGATGATTAAAATAGTGGTTTTTAACTTAGTCTGTGTTGGAATTCCTCTTCCCCTCATATATAACAATAAACAGTGGAAAATACTACTACTAATATGGCTAACCTATCACTTGTAATGTTCCAATCACTATTCTAATAACTTTACATGCAGTAACTTATTTTAACATCAAATCAATACAATGAGGTAACTATTATTATCCCCATTTTACGAATAGGGAACTCAGGTACACAGATGTTTAGTAATTTGCAAAGCTAGTAAATGACAGTCAAAATTCAAATGCAGGTAATCTGGCTCCAGAGTTTACATTTAAACCACATCACTACTCCGTCCTTATATGTAAATTTGGCTAATACTCCTAGTTCCATAATCTTTAAATGTTCAAAGCTTTCCACATGATATCCTCAAACACTTACACGTTTCTATTCTAGATTCTGCTTTTCCTGGCATCTCAATTTAGTGCAGGTTGCCTTTCTGCCTCTCTCTCTTTCTCCTCTTTGTTTTTCTCTCTCTCTTTCTATCTTGTTTCTTTCTTGTAACTTGATTTTCTGAAACAGTTATCTTCAATGGGTTTACACACACACACACACACACACACACACACAGTCTTGTTCAAAATGAAACTCAACAATATTGAAAAGTCATAAAGTATTGATGTGGAACATATATGTATATGTGAATCAATCATTAACAAACATGGAGAGCACTTAGTGTATGCCAAACATTGTACTTAGTGCTTTACAAGTATCACTTGTTGTATAATATCAATAACCCTATGAAGGTAGCTCCACTTGTGTCATTCTCTTTTACTTAGGAGAAAACAGACATACAGAGTTAAGCAACTTGGTTGGGATAAAATAACTAGTAATTCAGAGGTGAGTTCACTCCCTGGTGGTTTAGCTCCAGTCACTCTCTCTTAATGATTATAATATCTTGGGCAGGTAAAACTGGTCAGAAATAAAATTAATTTAAAATATAAGGAGAAAAAAAAATATAAGGAGAAATAAATATATGTATTACCTATTTTCATACATATGAATATATATTATACATGTACATATTATACACAATTATATATACACATAATATATGAGATATATTACAGATGTTATATCTCTGGAGAACCATACTAAAACAGATTTTTATCTCAAGTGTGGTTCCAGAGGAACAGGATTTTATGGCTGAGTGTTCTGGTTTTTATGTTTCCGGAATTGAATCTGTAATCTGATTAGATTTGAAAATACTAATGACTATATTTCCAATAGCGGAGAGAGCACTGACAGTCCATTGTGTAATCTGTCAATAGAGATTTGCAAAGTATCTCAGTTGGATACATCCAATCAACCACTTATAAGGAGCAAGGAACTGGGTAACTATGTATGTGATACTTTTGACCATTTTTGGAAAATGAACAAATATAATAAGATTGGCTGTTTGTTCCTTCTGTCACTGGACAAAATGGAGAAATAAAAAGATGAGCTTAGAGGTTTGAATTTCCAGCTCAAGCACCAAAAAAATAACCTGAGATTTCTGTGAGTGCACTGAAAGAGACCCAGATCTCCCTGAATTCAGGGGAGGCCAGGTCCCCTTGAGGACTGCAAAAAATATATACTATTAATCTTTCTCTCCATTTTCTCCAAAGGGACCTACAGTCTTTTGTTAGGTTAACTTTGTATTCCAGGATTGGAAATACACATTTCAGGGACTACCTGACACTGGATCTGAACTGACACTAATTCTAGTAGACCTAAAATATCACTATGGTCCAACAGTCAGAGTAGGGGCTTATGGAGGTCAAGTGATCAATGGAGTTTTAGCTCAGGTCCATCTCACAGTGGGCCCAGTGGTTCCCTGAACCTATCCTGTGGTTATTTCCCTTTTTCCAGAATACATAATTGGAATAAATATACTTAGCAGCTTGCAAAATTCCTTAATTAGTTCCTTGACCTTTGGAGTGAGGGCTATTATGGTCGGAGAGACCGATTTGAATCCAATTAAACTGCTTCTACCTAGGAAAACAATAAATCGAAAGCAATACTGCATTTCTGGAGGGATTTCAGGGATTAGTAACACCATCAAGGACTTGAAAGTTTAAGAGATAGTTATTCTCACCACCCTTCCACAAATAAGAAGGAATTCCTATCTCTGCCTGATGTTTTTCCATACTCTCCCATTTCACCTGCCTAATGGACATTGATCCTCTCCTGCCTTCAGATCCAGACTGTATCTATACCATTGGCTTTCCTGGGTCTCCAGTTTTCAGGCTGTAGGTACTTGGGACTTCTCAGTCTCCATATCCACATGGACCAATTCCTTATAATCTCTGTTTCTGTCTCTGTCTCTGTCTTTTTCTCACCTCTATCTTGAACCCAGGCTAAGACACCTGCAATTTTAATAAAAGAGAGGAAAATACAAACACAGAAAATTAAGAAAGAAGTGTAAGTAGTTATTAATACAGAGATTAGCAGATTAGAAACTAGCAGATTAGAAAAGGTTAGTTTATTAAAATGGTTCTTCTCTCATCTCCACCTCCTCCCTCACTCTCATTTTACCTAGATTTGTTACAGGAAGGAATTATGATTACTTAAGTTAGATAAAAGTTTCCAACCTGGAAATGTGAGCCCAGCATTGCCAGCTCTTCCGTAATTTAATAGAAAACAAAAATCTAGACATTTATTTAAACTTTCCCAATTTTTAAATGTTAGCTCGGCAATTTTAAAACACTGTAATATGAATACACAAATGTCTGTTTATCAGTCTCAGCTCACACTTCAGGCTCTTGTCCTCTGATGAAAGGTAAGGATAACCACATATTTTTAGATAACCTTTCCTAAACACTGAGGTTTATATCTGAAATTCTGTAATCCCTGAGCATTAGTGAAATCACATTTCCTGGCAAGATGTGGCATGCAAATAGTCAATGCTTTACTTAAGGGAACAAAAATGTACTTTAAAAACAAACTGAATCAGAAGTAGGCATGATAAGGACTTTTGAAATTTGAAAAACCTGATAAGCACATATTTCTAAATGCAAGTACATTAATTTCCCATGTAGGGAGGAGCTGAGAAAATGTTGGTAAGCGATTCAAAGCTCTTTTACTTTTAGAAATACTCACAAAGAAGTATGTCCTTCACTCATGCAGCAAATATTTATTCATTACCTATGCTTTATGCTAAGAATTGAATGTATAGTGTCATGCTATATAAACATGATTCCATAACTTCATGGAATATTTGGTCATTTCTAAAGTCTAATAGTGAACGGTGGGGGGAGTGGAGAGAGTGAGAAAGGGTGATGGGGGGGTGAAGAGAAGGATGGGAGGAGGAAAAGCAGGAGAAAATGAATTAAAAATGCCCATAAACTATGAACACCTATTAAATATAATCCTTGGTCCATTAATTAATAGGTTTATTGCCATACTGTTAAATGTAAATTATTTAAATATTAGATGAAATTTACCCCAAATGAAATTTGGGGTGGGAGGGGAAATGTTAGTGGTAAGCAATTCTATCTGACCATAATTAAATATCTGTGCCAGTTGTATATCAAAGCCACTTTTGTTTGTGGAAATAAAGCCAAATAAACTGTATCACCTACATATTTGTAGTTTCTTTGTCCGATTTCTATACAATTTTATGTAATTCATGGTTTATGATAAAGGGCTTGCATAGTTACAATTTTTTCCTACTACACTTTGGTTTAGTTCAAGGTTGGATTTAATCCTCACTCAATAACTGTTTGGCACAATAAAATGACACAGAATTAAAGAATGTTAACACTAGAGGGAATTTAAGAGATTATATTTTCATTTGTCAACAATGCATAGGTACAGATGTTGAGACCTAAAGAAGCAGTGTTTTGTCAAGAGTTTATAGGAACACGTAGAGGTGGCCTACATAAAGTGTTTGACAATACAGAAATGTCTATTTATGAGACATGTTTAAAATTCATATGTATTTTTTAAATGATACATATGCTGTGCACTAAACTTAGTTCATAGGTAAAGAGCATTCTTTCTAATCTTGATTGGAGCAATTTCCTGCAATTTTTGATTGGCACTATTTGTGACTTTTGGTGCCATGAGCTTTTCTGTGCCTGGCTGACTGTTATAGTTTCCTCAGTAGTCAGTCTCACTAATCAAAGAAAAATGAGTCTAAAAGGCATGTGTGATCGTAGCTCCAGGCAAAGCTAAAAAGTTCAACCATCAGTTGCAGGGGTCAGTATACAGGAATGAGTAGAGTTTTGAAGTCAACTTCTGGATTACAGTTATTGCTGGTGAACATGATAGTACTAGAACTAAATGGCTCAACACAAAACAAGGACCAGCAATTAAAATATTTCAGTAAACAGCTCTCATCATTCTTGTGGTCTTTTTCCTAATGGACTTCAGAAACACTACTTCTAATATATGCAAGTCATGATACTAAAAAAAAGTCTTCAGCCATATATTTGGAATTTAGTCTTTGTGCATTGTATGCTTTCTGCAATCTCTAAACTGAATGATTTGATCTTTAATTTTAAAAAAGCCATTATTGACCTATATGATTTATTAGAGATGTCAATTGATTACTTTATGTTGATGGAGGATTCCTATTTTCTTAGTAATACACCATGGGTCACAGTACATAAACAACAAATAAAAACATTATCAGGATCGCTTACTCAAGAAATTGATTTTCCATAGGATCCTATTTAAAGTCTTATTCTGGGAATAAGCCAGCAGTGTTTTATAAAGCAAACACTGTCATGCTTAAGAAATTAATCTTGCAGAGAAAGAGAAAGACACAAAAGAAACATTATTTGATGCAAAGCTGAGTTTTACTATTGTGTTTCAGGTCAGTGGTTTTACACAGTACATGAGCAAATTCATCACCCCTTGTTGTCCAGTTCAAACATGGAGAGACATGGCATTGATATATACAAAGGAAAAGGACTTGAAAATGTTCTGTAATGCTAGTTTGTTCAAAGCTTATGGAGAAATCACTCTAAATGTTTTATTTGTATGTGAGATTTATCAATATGACCAAATTTTCTAAAAAAAGAAGTTTTCATAAATTCTTTTGATCTTTTCCAATTGTCACTTTAAAAGAGCATACACTTCTATGATCTGCTTGTTCCCCTGTCTCTTTAATCTTTCTATTTCTACTTGCAAGAAAATCCTTTATAAGAACGCAAGGCTATAGGATAGCAAAGAGGAAAGAAAATTGATTTTTTTGAGATTACGGATATTAAATACTGGTATTCTGAAGACAAAGATAACTAACTGATAAACACCAGTAGGAAATGAATATACATTACCAAAAAGAGAATGTCTATTAGGATACAAATTGAAAGAATATTTCTCTAAGGAAATCAAAGAAACTTTCTTTAGGCAGGCTTGGAAGTAAAAATCTTCAAAAATATCTGTTTTTAAAGAATCTAATTTTCTCTGCTTATAAAGACAGAACAAATGCATTTACTATTCTGAAATGTGAAAAGCCATATAGGTAAAACTACTTAGAACTCTGCAAGCACTATGCAAATTTTAAGATTATATGGACTATAATTATAATAATATAATAAAATATTAATGATTAACTTCCATAATTGAATAGCATTTAAAAATTCTAATTATTTTCACCTTTATTATCTCAAAATTTCACCCAAAGTAATTCTGTATTGTAGGAAGTAGAGTAATACTTATTTTAAATTAATAAAGGAGGAGATTTCGAGGCCAGTTTGAGATTATTCCTACCACAGACCAACAATCATTGCCATTGTGGAATATGACCAAACACTTAGTTCTCATCACAAAGCACCAATTCAGCTTACAAAAAGTACTATCATGCATTTGCAATTTGACAAGTGGCCAGACATCTCTGCATTACCTTTTCAAAGAGAAAAACAAGGGAAAAGAAACACATTTTTTTTGAATAGTAGAGTACAATATATTTGTTCTGAGCATTTCTATTATTTAGTAAGTGTGGTAGTCATTAAGACTGTTCTCAATAATCCAGCTGTCTCTTTCTAATGACAAGGCTGTATTAAACTGCCTAACTTGTAATTATATATGGCCATGTAACTTTTTTAAGACATATAAGCAGAAATGGCAAGTTTAACATTCAGGATGAAGGATTAAGCAACAGTGCATGCTTCTTTTCTTTTCTTTTCTTTTTTCTTCTTTTAATTTCTTCCCTTGGCATGGTGACTGGCAATGTTAGAGATGGTGGCTGTTCTTTCAATACAGACTGACAGAGTGATACGATAAGCAAAGCACCTTTCTACCCTACATACATGTGGAACATGCAGTAAAATTAACTTTTTGTTGTTTGTTTGCAATTATAATGAGTTGATATAGATTTGTATAAACACCAAAACAGTCAGTATGCAGTACACTTCCATCACCTCCAAAATTTTCCTCTTGCTATTCATTTTGTAGTCAAACACTCTCCCCCATCCTAATCTCTGGAAACCATCAATATTTTCTCAGGTCCTATAGTTTTATCTTTTCTAGGAAGTCATATAAAATGGAACCATATAGTGCATAACATTTAGAGACTGGCTTTTTCATTCAGCATAATGTCTTTCAGAGTCACCCCTGTGTTACATGTAATTGACAGCTCATTTCTTTTCATCGTGGAGTAAAGATTCCATTGAATGAATGTACCAGTTTCTTTAACCATTCACTTAATGAAGGACATTTTGATGGTCGCCAGTTTTTTGGTAGTTATGAATGAAAAAAGTATAAACCTTGTTTATAGGCTTTGATTTGAATATGAATTCTCATTTCACTCCTCTATGTAAAAGTGGGATTCTGAGTCATATGGTAAATGCATATGTAATTTTATAAGAGATTCTCAAACTTTTCTAGAGCAGTCGTATAATTTTGTGCAAAGTATACGGGTCACAGTGGCTCTGTATCCACAACATTTGATACTGTCAGATTTTATGAATTTAGCTATTCTAATAGATGTATACTGGTATCTCATTATAGTTTTAATTTGTGTTTCTCTAATGATTAATGAGATTGAACATCTTTCCATGTACTTATTTTCCACCTGCACATATTTTTTGGTCAAGTATCTCCTCATGCCCTCTGCTCATTTTTAAATTGAGTTGTTTACTTACTTATCACTGAGTTTTGAAAATTTTTTATATATTCTGGGTATAAGTTCTTTATTAGATATGTGGCTGCAAATATTTCCTCCCCACCTGTTACTTATCTTTTCATTCTCTTTATAGTGTTTTTCATTGAGCAAAGGTTTTTAATTCTGAAATCTAATTTATCAATATTTTTCTTTTAAAGATTTATCTTTTGTTGCCACATTAAGAATTCTTTGCCTAACCCAAGGTTATAAAACTTTATCCTGTGTTTTCCTCGAAAATTTCATTGTTTTATATTTTAAATTTATGTCTTTTGTTATTATTTTTTAATGAAGTATAATTTACCAAAACCCTATGTTAGTTCCAGGTGCACAACAAAATAATTCAATATTTCTATACATTACAAAATTGATCACCATCATAAGTGTAGTTACCATCTGTCATACAAAGCTATTGCAATATTAACGACTCTATACACCCCATTCTGTACATTTTATCCCTGACTCATTTATTTTGTAACTTGAAGTTTGTACTGCTTAAAATCCCTCACCAATTTCATTCATCCCCTCACATCCCTCCCCTCTAGCAACCAACTGTTTTTTCTCTATATCTATGAGTCTGTTTCTGATCTGTTTGTTCAAGAGTTATTTTTAATTAATTTTGCATATAAGTGAAGTCATATTTGTGTTTCTCTGTCTGACTTATTTCACCTCTTATACTCCAGGTTCATACTTGTTGTCAAGAATAGCAAGGTTCAATTCTTTTTTATGGTTGAGTAACTATATATTCATATATA
This sequence comes from Lipotes vexillifer, assembly GCF_000442215.2. Taxonomy (NCBI): domain Eukaryota; kingdom Metazoa; phylum Chordata; class Mammalia; order Artiodactyla; family Lipotidae; genus Lipotes; species Lipotes vexillifer. The sequence continues at coordinate 574,156 of NW_006797869.1, read as the reverse complement.
ATATCACATTTTCTTTATCCATTCATCTATTGATGGGCACTTAGGTTGCTTCCATGTCTTGGCTATTGTAAATAATGCTGCAATGAACATGGGGTGCATTTATCTTTTCAAATTAGTGCTTCTGTTTTCTTCAGAAAAATAGCCAAGGAGTGAAATTTCTGGATAGTATGACAGTTATATTTCTATTTTAATTCTGAGGACATTCCATACTGTTTTCCATAGTGACTGGACCAATTTTCATTCTCACACATGCTGTATAATGGTTCTCTTTTCTCTACATTTACAAAACCATTTGCTATTTGTCTTTTTGATGACCGATATTATGACAGGTATGAGGTGGTATCTCATGGTTTTGATTTGCATTTTCCTGATGATTAGTGACAGTGAGCATCTTTTCATGTATCTGTTGGCCATCTTTTATGTCTTCTTTGGAAAAAAGTCTGTTCAGGTCCTCTGCCCATTTTTTAATCAGGTTGTTTGTTTTTCTTGATATTCAGTTACACATGTTCCTTGTATACTTTGGATAGTAACTCCTTATCGGATATGTAGTTTGCAAATATCTTCTCCCATTCACTAGGCTACCTTTTTGTTCTGTTGATGGTTTCCTTTCCTGTGCAAAATCTTTTTCGTTTGATGTAGTCTCATTGTTTATTTTTGTTTTTGTCCATTGCATGAGGAAACATATCCAAATATATTGCTAAGACCAATGTCAAATAGTGTAGTACCTATGTTTTCTTCTAGCAGTGTTATGGTTTCACGTCTTACATTTAAGTCTTTAATCCATTTTGAGGTTAGTTTTGTATATGGTGTGAGAAAGTCATATAGTTTCATTGTTTTGCATGTGGCTGTCCAGTTTTTCCAACACCACTTATTGAAGAGGCTATCTTTTCCCTACTGTATATTCCTGCCACCTGTGTCTAGATTAATTAAACATATACACATGGGTTTTATACTGGGATCTATACTCTTCCACTGACCTATGTGTCCATTTTTTTGCCAGTACCATACTGTTTCAATTACTGTAGCTTTTTAGTATAGTATTTTTAACTTTAGCAGATTTCATTTTTATTTATTTTTTTGACTTTTTGGAGTATAGTTGATTAAATGTTGTGTTATTAGTTTCAGGTGTACAGCAAAGTAAATCAGTTGTACATATACATATATCCCTCTTTTTTAGATTCTTTACCCATATAGGCAATTACAGAGTATTGAGTAGAGTTCCCTGAGCTATACAGTAGTTCCTAATTAGTTATCTATTATATAATATATACTAGTGTGTATATGTCAATCACAAGCATACAATTTATACCTCCCCCCTTTACCCCGTGGTAACCATAAATTTGTTTTCTACATCTGTAACTATTTATGTCTTGTAGATAAGTTCATTTGTTCCCCTTTTTTAGATTCTACATAAAAGTGACATCATATGGTATTTGTTTTTCTCTGACAAACTTCACTCAGTATGACAATCTCTAGGCCCATACATGTTCCTGCAAATGGCATTATTTTTTCTTAACTGTTTGTCTTAACTGTTTTCTTTTCCTAACTGTTGATGGACAGTTAGGTTGCTTCCATGTCCTGGCTATTGTAAATAGTGCTGAAATGAACATTGGGGTGCATGTATCTTTTCGAATTATGCTTTTCTCTGGGAATATGCTCAGGAGTGGAATTGCTAGATCATATGGTAGTTATATTTTTAGTTTTCTAAGGAACCTCCATAATGTTCTCCATAGTGGCTCTACCAATTTACATTATCACCAACAGTGTAGGAGGGTCCCTTTTCTCCACACCCTCTCCAGCATTTATTGTTCCTAGATTTTTTTGATGATGGCCATTCTGACTGGTGTCAAGTGATACCTCGTTGTAGTTTTGATTTGCATTGCTCTAATAATTAGTGATGTGGAACATCTTGTTATGTGCTTTTTAGCCATCTATATGTCTTCTTTGCAGAAACGTCTACTTAGATATCCACCCATTTTTGCTTTTTTTTTTTTTTTTAATATTGAGCTGCATGAGCTGTTTGTATATTTTGGAGATTAATCCCTTGTCAGTTGCTTCATTTGCCAATATTTTCTCCTATTCAGAGGGTTGCCTTTTCGTTTTGCTTATGGTTTCCTTTTGCTGTGCAAAAGCTTTTAAGTTTCATTAGGCCCCATTTGGTTATTCCTTTTTTAATTTTCATTACTATAAGAGGAGGCTTGAAAAAGATATTGCTGTGATTTACGTCATGGAGCGTTCTGCCTATGTTTTCCTCTAAGAGTTTTATAGTATTCAGCCTTACATTTAGGTCTTTAATCCATTTTGAGTTTATTTTTGTGTATGGTGTTAGGGAGTGTTCTAATTTCATTCGTTTGCATGTAGCTGTTCAGTTTCTCCAGATCACTTATTGAAGAGACTGACTTTTCTCCACTGTATAGTCTTGTCTCTTTTGTCATACATTAGGTGACCATAGGTGCCCAGGTTTATCTCTGGGCTTTCTATCCTGTTCCACTGATATTTCTGTTTTTGTGCCAGTACCATACTGTTTTGATTAGTGTAGCTTTGTAGTACAGTCTGAAGTCAGGGAGCCTGATTTTTCCAGTTCAGTTTTCTTTCTCAAGATTGTGTTGGCTATTTGTGGTCTTTTGTATTTCCATACAAATTATATTTTGTTCTCATTCTGAGAAAAATGCCAATGGTAATTTGATAGGGATTGCATTTAATCTGTAGATTGCTTTGGGTAGTAATTTTCACAATACTGATTCTTCAACCCAAGAACACGGTATATTTCTCCATCTGTGTCATCTTTTATTTCTTTCATCAGTATCTTACAGTTTTCTGAGTTCAGGTCTCTTGCCTCCTTAGGTTAGATTATTCCCAGGTTTTGGGTTTTTTTTTTTTTTTTTTTTTGATGGAATGGTAAAAGGGATTGTTTCCTTGATTTCTCTTTCTGATCTTTCATTGTTAGTGTATAAGAATACAAGAGATTTCTGTGCATTAATTTTGTATCCTGCAATCTTACCAAATTCATTGATGAGCTCTAGTAGTTTTCTGGTGGCATCTTTAGGATTTTCTATGTACAGGATCAAGTCATCTGCAAACACTGACAGTTTTGCTTCTTCTTTTCCAATTTGTATTCCTTTTATTTTGTTTTCTTCTCTGATTGCCTTGTCTAGGACTTCCAAATTATGTTGAATAGTAGCAATACTGGACATCCTTGTCTTGTTCCTGATATTAGAGGAAATGCTTTCAGTTTTTCACCACTGAGAAAGATGTTTGCTGTGGGTCTGTCATATATGTCCTTTATTATGTTCAGGTAGGTTCCCTCTATGCTCAGTTTCTGGAGAGTTTTTATCATAAATGGGTGTTGAATTTTGTCAAAAGCTTTTTCTGCATCTATTGAGGTGATGATATGGTTTTTATTCTTCAAATTGTTGATGTGGTGTATCACACTGTTTGCAGATATTGAAAAATCCTTGCATCCATGGAATAAATCCCACTTGATCATGGTGTATGATCCTTTTAATGTGTTGCTGGATTCTGTTTGCTAGTATTTTGTTGAGGATTTCTGCGTGTAGGTTCATCAGTGATAGTGGCCTGTAATTTCCTTTTATTTTTATTTTTTTGGTAATATTTTGTCTGGTTTTGGTGTCAGGGTGTTGCTGGTCTTGCAGAATGAGCTTGGGAGTGTTCCTTCCTCTGCAATTTTTTGAAAGAGTTTCAGAAGGGTAGGTGTTAACTCTTCTCTAAATGTTTGATCGAATTCACCTGTGAGACCACCTGGTGATGGACTTTTGTTGGAAGATTTTTAAATCAGTTTCAGAATTGAATCAGTTTCAATTTCAGTACTTGTTATTGGTCTGTTTGTATTTTCTACTTCTTCCTGGTTCAGTCTTGGAAGCTTGTACCTTTCTAAGGATTTGCCCATTTCTTCCACATTGTCCATTTTATTGGTGTACAGTTGCTTGTAGTAGTCTATGATCCTTTGTACTTCTGTGGTGTCCACTGTAACTTATTTTTCATTTCCAATTTTATTGATTTGAGTCCTCTCCCTTTTTTTCTTGATGAGTCTGACTAAAGGTTTATCAATTGTGTTTATCTTTTCAAAGAATCAGCTTTTAGTTTCACTGATCTTTGCTATGGTTTTGTCTCTGTTTCACTTATTTCTGCTCTGATCTTTATGATTTCTTTCCTTCTACTAACTTTGGGTTTTGTTTGTTCTTTTTTCTCTAGTTGCTTTAGGTGTAAGGTTAGGTTGTTTATTTGAGTTTTTTCTTGTTTCTTGAGGTAAGATTGTATTGCTATAAACTTCCCTCTTAGAACTGCTTTTGTTGCATCCCATAGGTTTTGGATCATTGTGTTTTCACTGTCATTTATCTCTAGGTATTTTTTTATTTCCTCAGTGATCCATTGGTTATTTAGTAAATATTGTTTAGCCTCCATGTGTTTGTGCTTTTTACATTTTTTCCCTGTAATTGATTTCTAATCTCACAGTGTTCTGGTTGGAAAAGGTGCTTGATGTGATTTCAATTTTCTTATATTTACCGAGGCTTGATAACTCGGACTTGTGATCCAAAGTGCAAGGTATCCTGGAGAATGTTCCGTGTGCACTTGAGAAGAAAGTGTATTCTGCTGCTTTCGGATGGAATGTCCTATAAATATCAATTAAGTCTATCTGGTCTAATGTGTCATTTAAGGCTTGTGTTTCCTTATTAATTTTCTGTCTGGATGATCTGTCCATTGGTGTCAGTGGGGTGTTAAAGTCCCCCACTAGTATTGTGTTACTGTCAATTTCCCCTTTTATGGCTATTAACATTTGCCTTATATACTGAGGTGCTCCGATGTTGGGTGCATACATATTTACAATTGTTATATCTTCTTGGATTGATCCCTTGTTCATTGTGTAGTATCCTAGCTTGTCTGTTCTAGACCCTTTATTTTAACGTCTATTTTGTCTGATATGAGTATTGTTACTCCAGCTTTCTTTTGATTTCCATTTGCATGGAATATCTTTTTCCATCCCCTCACTCTCAGTCTGTATATGTCCCTAGGTCTGATGTATTTCTCTTGGAGACAACATATATATGGGTCTTGCTTTTGTATCTATTCAGCCAGTCTATGTCTTTTGGTTGCAGCATTTAGTCCATGTACATTTAAGGTAATTATTGATATGTATATTCCTATTACCATTTCCTTAACTGTTTTGGGTTTGTTATCGTAGGTCTCTTCCTTCTCTTGTGTTTCCTGCTTAGAGACATTCCTTTAGCATTTGTTGTAAAGCTGGTTTGGTGGTGCTGAATTCTCTTAACTTTTGCTTGTCTGTAAATGTTTTAATTTCTCTGTTGAATCTGAATGAGATTCTTGCTGGGTAGAGTAATCTTGGTTGTAGGTTTTTCCCTTTCATCATTTTAAATATGTCCTGCCACTCCCTTCTTGCTTGCAGAGTTTCTGCTGAAAGATCAGCTGTTAACCATATGAGGATTCCCTTGTATGTTATTTGTTGCTTTCCCCTTGCTGCTTTTAATATTTTTCTTTGTATTTAATTTTTAACAGTTTGATTAATATGTGTCTTGTTGTGCTCCTCTTTGTGTTTATCCTGTATGGGACTCTCTGTGCTCCCTGGACTTGGGTGATTGTTTCCTTTCCCATGTTAGGGAATTGTTTGACTATAATGTCTTCAAGTATTTTCTCAGGCCCTTTCTCTTTTTCTTCTTCTTTTTGGACCCCTATAATTCAAATGTTGGTGTGTTTAATGCTGTCTCATTGGCCTCTGAGACTGTCCTCAATTCTTTTCATTCTTTTTCTTTTGTTCTGCAGCAGTTATTTCCACCATTCCATCTTCCAGCTCACTTATCTTTTCTTCTGCCTCAGTTATTTTGCTATTGATTCCATCTAGTGTACTTTTCATTTCAATTATTGTATTGTTAACCTCTGTTTGTCCTTTAGTTCTTCTAGTTCTATATTAAACATTTGTTGTACGTTTTCAATCCGTGCCTCCATTCTTTTCCTGAGATCTTGGATCATCTTTACTATCATTACTCTGAATTCTTTTTCAGGTAGATTTCCTACCTCCTCTTCATTTACTTGTTCTTGTAGACTTTTATCTTGCTCTTTCATTTGCAACATATTTCTTTGTTGTCTCATTTTGTCTAATTTGCTGTCTTTGTGGTTTCCTTTCTGCAGGGTGCAGTACTGTAGTTTCTCTTGCTTCTGGTGTCTGACCCCTGGTGGGTGAGTTTGGTCTAGCGGCCTGTGCCATTATCCCTTTGATAGGGGGTTTGATTGGTGTTGTGGTGACCAGAGCCTGCCCTGGATATTGAGCAGGGCCTCTTTGCTCTGTGGTTGTCACTGCCCTGTCAGGGGTGGGGCCTGCTCCCTAGCTGTTAGAGGCCCCCAGATCTGTTTTTCAGCTGTGCTTCTGATCTGTTGTGTGAAGTAGGCGGGACTAGAGCACTCCCACTGGGAGAGAAGCCACTGAGTATTCCTCCTCTGGAGCTGTTCACTTGTGAATGTGCTCTGCTGTGCCTCCTTTTGCCCACTGTGTAGGCTGAGAAAGTACAATGTTGTTGGCACTGCTCTTGATCTCACCTTAACTGTGGGTATGCTGGCAATTGGCCCTGGTGACTCTCATGTGTGGTTTTAACCATGCTACAGGTGCAGATCCACTGAGGTCAGGTCCCAGGACTGCAGTAGTCGTGCACCTGGACCTGCTGTGGGAGCTATGGAGGCAGCTCAGACTCTGGCCTGGCCCAACCTCCACAAGTATGTCCCCACAAAGCCCACAGCTGCTAAAGTCAGACCTGTCCCGACTGCAACACACTTTTCCTTTTGGATGCTTTGCAGGCACTGAATTTAGGATGCCATCAGCGGAGGTGTAACTCCACAGTTTGTGCAGCTGTGAGGAGAGATTTCAGCTCTTCTTCCAGTCACACAGCCCCTGGGGTCTCAGTTCTGGTATGAGCCCCACCTCTGTGTGTGTTCCTCCCACCAGAAACTCCTCCAGAGGTTGCTGGAGCACATGAACCCATCAGGTAGGAAGGAGTCGAGGTGGTGATTGGGGCAAGCAGGCCGCCCAGGTGGGAGGGTGTTAGAGTAGCAATTGGAACGTGTGAGCCTATCAGGCAGCAATTGGGGCATCCAGGCGAGTGGGTGCTAGGGTAATGCTTGGAATGCACGAGCCTGTCAGGTGGCAGTCAGGATGAGCAGGTCGCCCAGGGTGGGGGTGGGGTGGGAGGTGATGGCGGTAGTGCGCAAGCTGGCTCCAGCAGGAGGCCTCCCTAGGGCCCTTGGAGACGGGCTGGTTCATGAGCAGAGATGCTGCAATGGTGGCCCCACCCCCTGTGCATCACTCAACAATGGCACTTTGCTTCTTTGGTGATCTGGGCTTCTTTCATGAGCATTCTCAGTTGTGGAGTTCCTCACTCCCATCCACTCAGGCTGTCTCCTCATAGCCAACAGCAGTCCCCTCCCTGGGTCTGCTCCTCAAACCCACGTTCCAGCAGCCAGCCCCCCTGCACACTGGCAGACACCCATCTCAGGCTGAGATGTGCAGGACTGTGGCACAGACCATCTGTGTAGGTCTCACTCTGTCCTGCCTGCCACAGACTGGTTGCTGGGCTCCCCTCCAAGCCCCCAAAGCTCCCCTTCTGTCCCAGCTGATCTCCCCATCAGTGAGGGGGTTTCCCCATATGCAGGAACCTCTCTTCACCCTCAGCTCCCTGCCATGGGTACAGGTCCGACCCTGCTTCCCCGCCTCTTCCTTTCCCCTTCTTCTTTCTTTCTTCTTACCTGGTTATGTGGGGATCTTTCTTGTCCTTTTAGGTGTCTGAAATCCTCTGCTAGTGTTCAGTAGGTGCTGTGTGAGAACTGTTCCATTTGTACATGCATTCTTGATGCGTTTGGGGGAGAAATGAACTCCACGTCCTCCTACTCCTCTACCATCTTTGAAAGTTTGAATATAGGGACTGTGATAACTACATCTTTTTCTTCTTTCTCAAGATTGTTTTGGCTATTCAGAATCTTTTGTATCTCCACACAAAGTTTAGAATTATTTGTTCTATTTCTGTGAAAAATGTCCTTGGATTTTGATATGATTGCCTTGAATCTATAGCAGATGGTGAGTAGTATGGACATTTTAACAATATTATTTCAACCAATGTACAGAGAATACTTTTCCATTAATTCGTGTCTTTTTCAATTTATTTCATCAATGTTGTACAGTTTTCAGTGTTCAGGTCTTTCACTTCTTTGGTTTAATTGATTTCCAGATATTTTAATCTCTTTGATACAGTTGTAAATAGGATTGTTTTTAAATTTCTGTTTCTGATAGTTCATTATTAGTGTATAGAAAAATCATAGATCTTTGTATATTGATTTTGTATCTTGCAACTTTATTGAATTCATTAGTTCTAAGAGATTTTCAGTGGATTCTTTAGGGTTTTCTATACAGTATTTCTGTATAGTATTATGTCATCTACAAATAGTGAGAGTTTTACTTCTTGCTTTTCAATTTGCATACTATTCGTTTCCTTGTCTTATTTTTTGTGCTAGGACTTCCAATACTATGCTGAATAAAAGTGGTGGGAATGAGTATTCTTGTGTTGGTCCTGATCTTAGAAGGAACACTTTCAGGTTTTCAGCATTAAGCAAGACGTTAGCTGTGGGCCTGTCATATATGTCCTTTAATATATTGAGGTATGTTTCCTCTATACCCACTTTATTGAGAGTTTTTATCATAAAAAGATGTTGAATTCTATCAAAGTCTTCTTCTGAATCTATTTAGATGATCACTGATTTTCATTCTTGGATTTGTTAATGTGGTGTATCTGTGGTTGTGTGATTGATTTGCAGATTTTGAACCACCCTTGCATCACCGGAATAAATCCCATTTGATCATGGAGTTTGATATTTTAATGTATTGTTGGATTCGGTTTGCTAATTTTTTTTGAGGCCTTTTTGTATCTATGTTCATCAGTGATATTGGCCCACAATGTTCTTTTTTGGGGTTGTTATTGTCTGGTTTTGGTATCAGGGTGATGCTGGCATCATAGAATGCGTTCAGAAGTGTCCCTTCCTCTTTAATTTTTCAGAATATTTTGAGAAGGATAGGTGTTAACTCTTCTTTAAAATGTTTGGTAGAATTCACCTGTGAAGCCATCTGGTCCTGGACTTTTATTTATCTTTTTAATTACTTATTCAATTTCATTACTGGTAGTTGGTCTGTTCATATTTTCTCTTTCTTCCTGATTTAGTCTTGGGAGAGTGTATATTTCTAGGAATTTACTCATTCTTCTGTTTTCCATTTTATAATTGTTCATAGTTATCTCTTACGGTCCTTTGTATTTCTGTGGTGTCAGTGGTAACTTTTTAATTTTGATTTTATTTATTTGGGCTCTGTACTATTTTCTTGATTAGTTTGGTTAAAGGTTTATCAATTATTTTTCTCCTTTCAAAGGACCAGCTATTGGTTTCATTAATCTTTTTTTTTTTTTGCAGTACGCGGGCCTCTCACTGTTGTGGCCTCTCCTGTTGTGGAGCACAGGCTCCGGATGCGCAGGCTCAGCTGCCATGGCTCACAGGCCTAGCTGCTCTGTGGCATGTGGGATCCTCCCGGACCGGGGCATGAACCCGTGTCCCCTGCATCGGCAGGTGGACTCTCAACCACTGCGCCACCAGGGAAACCCTGATCTTTTCTTGATGTTTTTAGTCTCTATTTCTGCTCTGATACTTCTTATTTCTTTCCTTCACTAACTTTGGGTTTTGTTTTTTTTCTTCTAGTTCCATAATTGTAAGGTTACATTGTTTATTTGAGATTTTTTTCCTGACATAGGCCTGTATTGCTATAAACTTCCTTCTTAGAACGGCTTTTGCTTCACCCTATAGATTTTGGATCATTGTGTTTCCATTTTCATTTTTGTCTCCAGGTATTTTTGACTTCCTCTTTTATTTCTTCAGTGTCCCATTGGTTACTTAGTAGCATATTTTTTAGCCTCCACATGTTTATATCTTTTGCAGTGTTGTTCTTATAGTTGATTTCTAGTCTCATAATATTGTAGTCAGACAAGATGCTTAATATGATTTCAATCATTTTAAATTTATTGAGACTTGTTTTGTGGCACAGCCTGTGATCTATCCTGGAGAATATTCCATGTGCACTTGCAAAAAAAATGTGTATTCTGCTTCTTTGGAATGGAGATTTTATATATATATATATATATATGTATGTGTATACACACACACACACACACACACACACACACACACACACACATATATAGTTGGTATCATCAAATGTGTCATTTGAGGCCAGTGTTTTCTTATTTCCTATCTAGATGACCTTTCCATAGAGGTAAGTAGGGTGTTAAATCCCCCACTAATAGCATGTGACTATTCCTCCCCTTTTGTTTATTAATATTTACATACTATAGCATTTCTATATGTATTTATGTAGTCCCATGTTGGAATATATCTTCTTTCTTGTTGAATTGATTCCTTTATCATTATGTAATGGCCTTTTTTTAATTAAACAGTCTTTTTTTTGTGAAAGTCTATTTTGTCTGTTATAAGTATTGCTACCCAGCTTTCTATTTGTATCCATTTACATGTAATATCTTTTTACATCTGCTCACTTTCAGTCTGGATGTGTTTTTAGATCTGAGGTGAGTCTCTTGTAGGCAGCATGTATATGGGTCCTGTTTTTTTTATCCATTCAGCCACTCTATGTCTTTTGATTGGAGCATTTAGTCATTTACATTTAAAGTAATTATTGATAGTTTTTACTTGTCATTTTATTAAAATTTTTCAGGTTTTTGTTGTAGATTCTGTTTGTTTCTTTCTTCTTTTGCTCTCTTACCTTGTGATTTAATGACTATCTTTAATGGTTTGTTTGGATTCCTTTCTCTTTTTTGTGTATATTTTATTATAGACTTTTGGTCTGTGGTTACCATGAGATTCATATATAACTATATATAATCATATATATGATTATTTTAAGTTGAACACATTTTTTAAAACCTGCATTTTTACCCCCACATTTTCTTTTTTACATGTTTTATACCTTTTGGCTTTATTTGTCCCATAACTACTTATTGTTGTTACTTTTGTCTTTTAACCTTCCTACTAGTTTTGTAAGTGGTTGATCTACTATGTTTACTGTATGTTTGCTATTGCTAATGAGATTTTCCTTAATTTTCATATTTCTGGTTGTCATCTTTTTTTTTTTCCCACTTAGAAAAGTCCTAACATTTCTTGTAAAGCTGGTTTAGTGGGGCTGAATTTTCAGTTTCTGCTTGTTTGTAAAACTCTTTACCTTTCCTTAAAATCTGAATGATGGCCTTGGTGGGTATAATATTCTTGGTTGTAGGTTTTTTCTTTTCATCAGTTTAAATATATTGCACCAGTCCCTTCTGGTCTGTAACGTTTCTACTGAGAAGTCAGTGATAGTCTTATGGAAGTTCCATTTTATGTAACTAGCTGCTTTTCTTTTGCTGTTTTTAAGATTCTTTCTTTATTTTTAATTTTTGCCATTTAGTGAATATTGCTGCAATGAACATAAGAGTGCAAAATACCTCTCTGAAATCCTGATTTCAATTCTTTTCAATTTATACCCAGAATTTGGGTTGATAGATCATATAGTAATTTTTATTTTAATTTTCTGAAGAACCTGCATACTATTTTCCATAGAAGCTGCACCATTTTACATTTCCTAGCATAAAGACAGATATATAGAGAAATGGAATAGAATGAAAAAACTCAGAAATCAACACACACATATATCTGCTATTTGACAAAGGAGCCAAGAATACATAATGGGGAAATAATATACTGTTCAACAAATGGTGGTGGGAAAACTTGATATCCACATGCAAAAGAATGAAACTGGATCCTCACCTTACACCATACACAAAAATTAACTCAAAATTTAAAACATCAAAGTTTTTAATGTTTAAAAACTTAAACATTAAAACTGAAACTACAAAACGGATTAAAACATAGGGGAAAATTTTCTTGATACTGGTCTTGGCAAGATTTTTTATATATGACACAAAAAGAACAGGTAACAAAAGCAAAATTAGACAAGTAGGACTACATCAAACTAAAAATCTTCTGCATAGCAAAGGAAACAGTCAACAGAGCAAAAGGACAACCAAGGAAATGGAGAATATATTCATAAATCCTATATCTGATAAGAAGTTAACATACAGATTATATAAGAAAATCCTACAACTTAATAGCAAAAAAAAAAGTAAACCAATTAAAAATGGGCAAAGGACTTGGACATTTCTCCAAAGAAGACATACCAATGGCCAACAGGTATATGAAAAAGTGCTTAACATCACTAATCATCAGAAAAATGCAATTCAAAATCACTTAGTCTTGATTTATTCTTTTCATATATTGCTGGATTTGGTTTGCAAATATTTTGTTGAAGATATTTTAAGCTATGTTCAAAAAGTATACTAGATTTTTCTTATACTGTCTGCTTCAGATTTTAGTATAATATTCCCTCCTCTACTATTATCTGAAAGAGATTATATAGAATTGGTGCTATTTCTTCTTTTAATGTCTGGTAGAATTTACCAGTCAATATATCTGGGCCTTATGTTTTGGAAGATTTTAAAATATGCATCCATTTTTTAAAATGTTTATAGGAATATTTAGGTTATCTCTTATTACTTGATTGAGTTTTGTGATGGAAGAATATCTTGCTCTCAAGAAAATTACATTTTACTGGGTGAATAGCTAGAAAACATAGGCTCTTACACAACACTGTGACATAGGCTAAGAGAAGCATTGTCTAGTGAGCAGTATCATCATGAACCTAGATATGCTCCATAATATAGCCAGACTCGAGAGATTATTCATTTAGGATATTGAATAGATTCCATTCTACAGGAGGAAGGATACAGAAGAAACTGGAAAAATTGAGTCTTAAACATATCATCTGTGGTTCAGAAAATACCTTTGGTCTTTGATTATTACAAGAACTCATTGTTCAGTGAGGTGTTTGGTATAAAAATCACACTCAGAAACTGAACCAATACAGGGGGTTAGAATGGCAACTAGGAAAATATTTCATGTCTACAAATTGCTATAGGCACATTGGAAAAGGAACCATGCTAGATAATAGATCCATATCTCATAAGCTTGACTTGTTAAGTTACTTATGTACTTCCTCTTCTGCTCCAAGTGTTCTTTTCTTTCTTTAACAACCAATGTGAGGCTGAGCTTACTGGTAAAAGCTTTCAGGATTAGAGCTTCGCAGGGTGAGGGAAGGAGTTATGGAATCAGGGATGGACAAAACACTGTTTCATAATTTATTTTAAAAACTAATAAAACATATTCTATCAAGGAAGTCAGTTAACTAGGGCATTTTTTAAAGTTTAAAAACATCAATTGATTATTAAGTAAAAGTCAATTAAAATCACTATTATAATTAATAACACTATTAAGTTAAATAAACTAAAATATCATATCAGCCCAACAATTTTGCCAAGATACCCTTCTGAGACAGGGGGAAAGCCTTGGTAATGAAAAAATACAGGGCTTATGAGGAATATTTTTATTCAGAACACTTAACAAAACATGCTAGTCTATGATATTAGTATAAAATCTAGTAACTCAGAGAAGTCCTAGGTAGAGAACAAAGTAAGTATTAATCCAAAAAGATAACAAAGGTTAAAAACTGCAAACGAACCTCTGGAATACAACTGAAAAACAAGTAGCTGAAGTGGGTTTGGAGAGGTTGATAAATGTTTATCCTGGAGTGATATGTCTGGGTTGGACGACAGAAGTAATGTGGTTCAATATAGAGCTATTAAAGGCATCATGATGTTTGGATAATTTTGGTCAACTGTAATATTATGAAACAATAACAGCAATAGGACATCTGGAAGCCCTTAAATCTTTGATAAATGGAGGTCAAAGATTCTCTCCTTGGTCAAACTTTAGACAGGCTTCTCTGTGATGTCTTTTTGACTAGACCTCATCCGTGGGCCTTATCTTCAGCTGCATAGGCATTTTGACAAGAATCCTACTAAGTCAGTTTAGCAAGAATCTCCATACTCTTGTCTCCTCATAGTAATATTCCAGCCACTGGCCCTTCCTCATTCTGCTCACTGACTATAAATCACCTGCTGTCTTTGCTGTATTTGCAGTTGAGCCCCATCTCTCTCCCTTACTGTGAAAGTCTTGACACCTAATACAATAGTCCTGAATAAAGTCTTCTTCATGATTTTAAAAGTGTCAGAATGATTTTTTCTTTAACAATTGTGGCTTCTGTCTAATAAAATCATAAAACTCTACAGAAAATTTTATGACTTTTGCATTGAGTGTACTCCAAAAATGGTCTAATGAAGAAAAACTATCATGTAACTCTTTTCATGCTCTAGTCTCCAGCATTTTGCAAAATGCTAGGGTAAGACCTCCACAGAAGGATAATTAGATTTGACAGAATTATACATTTCAACCTGAGTTATGAAAACAAGCACAGTATGTACGAACTTGCAGTTACTCACATAAACTGTTCTAATATCCTTAATGATCACTTATAAGCATAACAGTCCACTGTCTACATAATATATGTAGGAAAAAAACCCCTCTTTTACTGATCATAAAGTCTTAAGAAGTTTGGCTTTAATATTTTATCATGATTCTTTCTCCTAGAATAAGCACTTCTCACTTTTTCTTTGTTATTGGGCTCTGCATGCAGAATATTCATTATAGGCACTATATACTGTTGAACCAAATAGTCATGGTCCCTGCACTCTTGAAGCAATTTAAAAGAGGATTTAAACTTAATTTCTATAACACTGGGAAATAGCTACTGGTATGGTAGAAATAAAATCATCGTATTCTGGAATCCAGATTAAGCAAGTATATTAAACAGGAAGGGGTGGTCAGTAGTTTTAAATACTACTGAGTAGTCATTGATGAGATCAGTTTTGGTAGCATGGTAGGTAAGAAAGCCTAACTGGATAGGCTTATGAGAAATGAAAGAGAAAAACGGGAAAAGTGAAAACAGAAAATTTGAGGAATTTTGCTTGGGAGACGACCACAGAAATGGGGCAGTAGTTGGTGGGCAAAAATGGAAAATGGAGTCAGGAGAAAATTTATTCATCTGTGGTGTGTTCATTTTAGGAGGGGAAAAACACCAGCATGTTTTAAAATGATGAAGTGAATAAAGTGTGAAAGATAAAAAAGTGTAGGATAAATCAGGGAGAGTTTCTGGAGCAATGATCTTGAGTAGATAAGACAATACAGGGTATACTGCATAAATGAAGGGGATGATAACATACAAGTGCATGTATATGTCATCTAACTTAATTGGAGGAAAAGCAGAGGAACTAGATGAACATTTTGAGAAATGCATGAATAGGTGGGAATCAGGATGTTCTCAGACACTGACCAAGAACTAAATTAGAGGGCTTCCCTGGTGGCGCAGTGGTTGAGAATCTGCCTGCCAATGCAGACAACACAGGTTCGAGCCCTGGTCTGGGAAAATCCCACATGCCATGGAGCAACTGGGCCCGTGAGCCACAATTACTGAGCCTGCGCGTCTGGAGCCTGTGCTCCGCAACAACAGAGGCCGCGATAGTGAGAGGCCTGCGCACCGCGATGAAGAGTGACCCCCACTTGCCACAACTAGAGAAAGCCCATGCACAGAAATGAAGACCCAACACAGCCATAAATAAATAAATAAATACATTGTGTATAAAAAAAAAAAAAAAAGAACTAAATTAGAAAATGCATTTGGAGGGGTTCTCTGGTGGCACAGTGGTTGAGAGTCTGCCTGCCGATGCAGGGGACACGGGCTCGTGCCCCGGTCCGGGAAGGTCCCACATGCCATGGAGTGGCTGGGCCTGTGAGCCATGGCTGCTGAGCCTGTGCGTCCGAAGCCTGTGCTCTGCCATGAGAGAGGCCACAACAGTGAGAGGCCCGCGTACCGCAAAAAAAAAAAAAAAAGGACAAAAAAAAGAACAAGAAAATGCATTTGGAGATTGTGAGATTAGGTATAAAAGCTATATTAGAGGACAAAGGCACTCCAAGGGCTAAAACAGGCTAGCTTTCTCTCCTCCCACCACTCCTCCCAAATTCTCCAAGTAAGACAATGTAAAACAACAGCAAATGGAAAGTTTGAGTTAGTCTCTCTACCATTCCCTCTCTTAACTGCCCCTAGTCACAATGAAGAAGTAATAAAGATGTAGAGAATGGACTTGAGGACACGGGGAGGGGGAAGGGTAAGCTGGGACGAAGTGAGAGAATGGCATGGACATATATACACTACCAAATGTAAAATAGCTAGTGGGAAGCAGCCGCATAGCACAGGGAGATCAGCTCGGTGCTTTGTGAACACCAGAGGGGTGGGATAGGGAAGGTGGGAGGGAGATGCAAGAAAAAGGGGATATGGGGATATATGTATATGTATAGCTGATTCACTTTGTTATACAGCAACAACTAACACAAAGATGTAAAGCAATTATACTCCAATAAAGATGTTAAAAAAAAAAGAAAGCAAATTTGCCACATTTAGAATTTTTGCTAGATTAATACCATCTGAATATAGAGAGGTAGGTTACTCCTCCTCAGGGGAGTGGAAAAAAGGAGGTGTGGCAAAGAGGCCAGGGTGACAATCCCTACCAATGGAAAAGAAAAGCGCAGAAGAAGAACTGTGAGGAAAGGCCAGACAAGCAGATCTATGGTAAATGGCTAGTGAAATCTCCTGCCCCCAAAAACCAAATTTGGTTTCAGAAGAGTTATCTAAGTCATTTATGTTTACTTGTCATATTTTAGATACAAGCCTATCTTATTTACTGACACTACTCCTAGATTATCAAGTCATATCATCAGCTAAAAGGAGTAGATATCTTTTAAAATGTGAAAGACGAGCATCTGTGAAACTTTAGTGTCTTCATTTCTTGAGTTTTTTCTGACTCAACTTTGACTTTCCAGTGAAATAACCAGGGACACAGTGTTAGAAGTAGTGTATGACTTGATTTTAGTGACTTGAATCCTGGTGCTACTGTGTGACTGTTGTCTAAATAATTTCTAAATGCTCTATGGGTTCTAAATTAGTACCACACAATGGTGATTTTTTTCATAATTTGAGTCTTGATACACATTTTCTCCACAATATTTATTTCGTTTCCTACTATAAATTATTAACAGGCATCTTTACATTCTCTGAAAGATTTCAAGTACCTTGATGAATAGACAATGTCTTCCTTAAAATTTTTCACAGTTCTTGTGCCTAGTACATTTAATAATTTCTAGTAGAACCAAAACAAAAGCATTTTAAAATACAAGAATGGTGGTTTAGGACAAGAATTCTAGTTGATATTGTGTTTAGAATATAGACAGTCTCCCCTTTCTTTCTGAGAAAATATTTGTAGTGTAAGTAGTGTCATCCAAAATACATTACAGTCATTTTCTGAGATATTGTGACAACCAAACATATGAATTTACAAAGCCCACATAAATGGAGTCCTCTTGATGGGGTAGTACACAATTTGCACATCCAAACATGGAACATCAGGTTTCTGACATGTTTTCCCTATGCCATAGAGAAGAGGGAATACTGGTATACATGACATACATCCTGCACTTCCAAAAGGAGTATAGGGGGAAAAAACAGTGTCTTTTCTAACACATATGAAATAGTCAGTGCAGTTTTTTTACGTTTTTTTCAACATTCGTTACCCTATTTTTAGTCATTTCATATTAAAAAATTAAAATATCCTCTACTGTAATCATGTAAAAAAATTCTAAAGATGCCTCAAATATTTTTAAAAGGCTGCTATTGTGGTTATTTGATTCATATCATAAATAGCTATGCATCTCTAAGTACGAAAAAAAAAATCTGGGACTTAAATGAAGCACATACTTTAAAAAGATCTTTCCAGTCACTGTGCCTAAACAGAGTAGTGAGTGAGCCCCAACTGAAACACCCAGCAATAATCACTGCATATACACCAGTCCCTAGTGAGCTGTATATTAATGTTTGGCAATTGATGGCAGAATTCATAATTTCATGGCAGCTCTGGGGGAAAAAAAGGTTTATTAAGAAAGTAAGTAAAATATTTCTGAATACTGCATTGTTTTTAAAATTTTCCTGTTCTGCTTTTGGAGAGTAAGGAAGCATATATCGTGATACTAAAAGAAACTGAATCAACATTTGGCATCATTTTATTTAAGTTCTATTTAACATAGCCCAAAGTCAATAATCTACCTATATTTATACTCAAAATTTATTATTTCTGGGAGAACTATAATGCTAAGAGTTAAGAGTCCCTTTCTTCAGGTCCTTTTCTTCTATCTACCTCCTAGCTTTACCTCCACTCTCTCCCTGCACAATTCCCCACTGACGTCATGATGGCAAAATTCCTGGAGGCTTTTTTCTTTTTTTCATGAAAAACAACCAAATAGAAAAAGCAAATTAATTTTATATTAAGGGATTTTAAAAAATGTATTAATGTGAGCTTCAGTATATAGAAATGCCTTCTCTTTTACCAGAGTTGGAGGGAAATATTTTTTTCCCTCAGACAGACATCAGTTTGGCAGAATGTTAACTTTTGTAGATAAAGTTGATTTACATTCATAACCACACTACTGAGATAGCAGATGATTTTGAAAATGAACACAAAAGAACTGATGGTACTGTATCTGAAAGCATGTATCTTCATTATCCATTCTCCAGGCAAAGTAGTCTTCTATGCCTACTCTAGCTCCTTCTCTGGTAGTCAGTCAGGTACATTTTCAGATCAAGATGAACATGCCTAGCTCTCCATAGACTGAACCATCATTAAAATTATTTTCTATTGCCCCCGTGGGAAGCAGAATAATGCCCTTCGCTCAAAGATGTTCACACCCTAACACTTGCAACCTATAAATATGTTACCTTACATGGCAAAAGGGACTTTGAAGAAGTAATTAAATTTACTGACCTTGAGACAGGGAGAATATCCTGAATTATTCATGTGGACCCAATTTAATCATAGGAGTTGTTAAAATTCCTCCAGGCTATGGTCAGAGAGAGATGTGAGATTAAAGAAAGATGAGAGAAATACAACACTGTTGACTTTCAAGGTGGAGGAAGGGCCCATGAGCCAAGGAATGTGAAAATCTAGAAAAGGCAAGGAAATGGAGTATTACCTAGTGTCTTCAAAAAGGAATACAGGGGTAGGAGGGGAAGATGGAGGAAGAGTAAGACGTGGAGATCATCTTCCTCCCCACAGATACACCAGAAATACATCTACACGGGGAACAACTCCTATAGAACTCCTACTGAACGCTGGCAGAAGACCTCAGACCTCCCAAAAGGCAAGAAACTCCCCACGTACCTGGGTAGGGCAAAAGAAAACAGAATAAACAGAGACAAAAGAATAGGGACGGGACCTGCACCAGTGGGAGGGAGCTGTGAAGAAGGAAAGGTTTCCACACACTAGAAGCCCCTTCGTGGGCGGAGACTGGCGGAGGGGGAAAGCTTCGGAGCCGCAGAGGAGAGCGCAGCCACAGGGGTCCGGAGGGCAAAGAGGAGAGATCCTGCACAGAGGATCCGTGCCGAGCGGCACTCACCACCCCGAGAGACTTGTCTGCTCACCCGCCGGGGTGGGCGGGGCTGGGAGCTGAGGCTCGGGCTTGGGTCGGAGCACAGGGAGAGGACTGGGGTTGGCAGCGTGAACACAGCCTGCAGGGGGTTAGTGCACCACGGCTAGCCGGGAGGGAGTCCGGGGAAGAGTCTGGAGCTGCCGAAGAGGCAAGAGACTTTTTCTTCCCTCTTTGTTTCCTGATGCGCAAGGAGAGGGGATTAAGAGCACTGCTTAAAGGAGCTCCAGAGAAGGGCGCGAGCCGCGGCTAAAAGTGCGGACCCCAGAGACGCGCATGAGACGCTAAGACTGCTGCTGCCGCCACCAAGAAGCCTGTGTGCGAGCACAGGTCACTACTCACACCTCCCCTCCCGGGAGCCTGTGCAGCCCGCCACTGCCAGGGTCCCGTGATCCAGGAACAACTTCCCCGGAGAAAACACGTGCAACTTCACGGCAGCCTCTGCCGCGCAGGCTCGCCCGCATCCGTACCTCTCCCTCCCGCAGGCCTGAGTGAGCCAGAGTCCGCAAAGCAGCTGCTCCTTTAACCTTGTCCTGTCTGAGCGAAGAACAGATGCCCTCCGACTACCTACACGCAGAGGCGGGGCCAAATCCAAAGATGAACCTCGGGAGCTGTGCGAACAAAGAAGAGAAAGGGAAATCTCTCCCAGCATCCTCAGAAGCAGCGGATTAAAGCTCTACAATCAACTTGATGTACCCTGCATCTGTGGAATACATGAATAGACAACGACATCCCAAATTGAGGAGGTGGATGGACTTTGAGAGCAAGATTTATGATTTTTTCCCCTTGTCCTCCTTTTGTGAGTGTGGATGTGTATGCTTCTATGTGAGATTTTGTAGGTATAGCTTTGCTTCCACCATTTGTCCTAGGGTTCTATCCGTCCGTTTTTTTTGTCTGTTTTGTTTTTAAAAAAATTTTTTTTCTCTTAATAATTATTTTTTATTTTAATAAATTTACTATATTTTATCTTACTTTATCTTTCTTTTTTCCTTCCTTCCCTCCTTCCTCCCTCCCTCCCTCATTTCTTTAGTTCTTTCTCCCTTCCCTCCTTCCTTCCTTCCTTTCTTTTTCTTTCTTTCTTTCTTTCTTCTTTCTCGTTCTTTCTTCTTTCTTTCTTTCCCTTTCTTTCTTTCTTCCTTTCTTTCTTTCTTCTAATTCTTTCTACTTTTTCTCCCGTTTATTCTGAGCTGTGTGGATGAAAGGTTCTTGGTGCTGCAGTCAGGAGTCAGGTGGGAGAGCCAACTTCAGGACACTGGTACACAAGAGACCCCCCAGCTCCAAATAACATCAAATGTCGAAAATCTCCCAGAGACCTTCAACTCAACACCAGCACCCAGCTTCACTCAACGACCAGCAAGCTACAGTGCTGGACACCCTATGCCAAACAACTAGCAAGACAGGAACACAACCCCACCCATTAGCAGAGAGGCTGCCTAAAATCATAATAAGTCCACCGACACCCCAAAACACACCACCAGGCGTGGACCTGCCCACCAGAAAGAAAAGATCCAGCCTCATCCACCAGAACACAGGCACTAGTCCCCTCCAACAGGAAGCCCACACAACCCACTGAACCAACCTTACTCACTGGGGACAGATGCCGAGAACAACAGGAACGACGAACCTGCAGCTTGCAAAAAGGAGACCCCAAACACAGTAAGATAAGCAAAATGAGAAGACAGAAAAATACACAGCAGATGAAGGAGCAAGATAAAAACCCACCAGACCTAACAAATGAGGAGGAAATAGGCAGTCTACCTGAAAAAGAATTCAGAATAATGATAGTAAACATAATCCAAAATCTTGGAAACAGAATAGACAAAATGCAAGGAACATTTAACAAGGACCTAGAAGGACTAAAGATGAAACAAACAACGAAGAACAACCCAATAAATGAAATTAAAAATACTCTAGATGGGATCAATAGCAGAATAACTGAGGCAGAAGAACGGATAAGTGACCTGGAATATAATATAATGGAAATAACTACCACAGAGCAGAATAAAGAAAAAAGAGTGAAAAGAACTGAGGATAGTCTCAGAGACCTCTGGGACAACATTAAATGCACCAACATTCGAATTATAGGGGTTCCAGAAGAAGAAGAGAAAAAGAAAGGAACTGAGAAAATATTTGAAGAGATTATAGTTGAAAACTTCCCTAACATGGGAAAGGAAATAGTTAATCAAGTCCAGGAAGCACAGAGAGTCCCACACAGGATAAATCCAAGGAGAAATATGCCAAACACATATTAATCAAACTGTCAAAAATTAAACACAAAGAAAACATATTAAAAGCAGCAAGGGAAAAGCAACAAGTAATATTCAACAGAATTCCCATAAGGTTAACAGCTCATCTTTCCAGCAGAAACTCTGCAAGCCAGAAGGGACTGGCAGGACATATTTAAAGTGATGAAGGAGAAAAACCTGCAACCAAGATTACTCTACCCAGCAAGGATCTCATTCAGATTTGATGGAGAAATTAAAACCTTTACAGACAAGCAAAAGCTGAGAGAGTTCAGCACCACCAAACCAGCTTTACAACAAATGCTAAAGGAACTTCTCTAGACAAAAACACAAGAGAAGGAAAAGTCCTATAATAACGAACCCAAAACAATTTAGAAAATGGGAATAGGAACATACATATCGATAATTACCTTAAATGTAAATGGACTAAATGCTCCCACCAAAAGACACAGATTGGCTGAATGGATACAAAAACAAGACCCATATATATGCTGTCTACAAGAGACCCACTTCAGACCTAGAGACACATACAGACTGAAAGTAAGGGGATGGAAAAAGATATTCCATGCAAATGGAAACCAAAAGAAAGCTGGAGTAGCAATTCTCATATCAGACAAAATAGACTTTAAAATAAGGACTATCAGAAGAGACAAAGAAGGACACTACATAATGATTAAGGGATCGATCCAAGAAGAAGATATAACAATTGTAAATATTTATGCACCCAACATAGGAGCACCTCAATACATAAGGCAAAAACTAACAGCCATAAAAGGGGAAATCGACAGTAACACATTCATAGTAGGGGACTTTAACACCCCACTTTCACCAATGGACAGATCATCCAAAATGAAAATAAATAAGGAAACACAAGCTTTAAATGATACATTAAACAAGATGGACTTAATTCATATTTATAGGACATTCCATCCAAAATCAATAGAATACACATTTTTCTCAAGGGCTCATGGAACATTATCCAGAATAGATCATATCTTGGGTCACAAATCAAGCCTTGGTAAATTTAAGAAAATTGAAATTGTATCAAGTATCTTTTCCGACCACAACGCTATGAGACAAGATATCAATTACAGGAAAAGATCTGTAAAAAATGCAAACACATGGAGGCTAAACAATACACTACTTAATAACGAAGTGATCACTGAAGAAATCAAAGAGGAAATCAAAAAATACCTAGAAACAAATGACAATGGAGACATGACGACAAATCCTATGGGATGCAGCAAAAGCAGTTCTAAGAGGGAAGTTTACAGCAATACAATCCTACCTTAAGAAACAGGAAACATCTCGAATAAACAACCTAAACTTGCACCTAAAGCAATTAGAGAAAGAAGAACAAAAAAACCCCAAAGTTAGCAGAAGGAAAAAAATCATAAAGATCAGATCAGAAATAAATGAAAAAGAAATGAAGGAAACGATAGCAAAGATCAATAAAACTAAAAGCTGGTTCTTTGAGAAGATAAACAAAATTGATAAACCATTAGCCAGCTTCATCAAGAAAAAAAGGGAGAAGACTCAAATCAATAGAATTAGAAATGAAAAAGAAGTAACAACTGACACTGCAGAAATACAAAAGATTATGAGAGATTACTACAAGCAACTCTATGCCAATAAAATAGACAACCTGGAAGAAATGGACAAATTCTTAGAAAAGAACAACCTTCCGAGACTGAACCAGGAAGAAATAGAAAATATGAACAGACCCTCCTCATTTTGCCTAATTCTCTGTTTGTATCAAAGTATTAGGTAAATCAGTTCTCTCTCTCAGTTTTGAAGGAGTGGCCTGTGGGGATCAGAAGCACAATTCTGCCTGGCTAACCAGAGCCAGGTACTCAAAGGATGTCCCCTATGTGGGCTGTGTGCATCTTCCTGTTGTGGCAGGGCTGCAGTTGCTGTGGAGTGTTGGTGGGCAGGGCTATTGTTTGACTTACTGGGAGGTTTGACCAAGGTGCAGAGGTAGGCAGGGACCTCAGTGGGGTGCATTCATTGGTGCTAATAAGTTAAATGGAAAATTCCAAAATGGTGCCCACCAGCACTGGCATTAGCAAATAGCCTGAAATCATGAAAATGGCTCCTGCCAGTGTCTCAGTTCCCAGGGAGTGTCCCAACTGGTTTCTGCCTCTCTGGAAGATGCTTCAGTATTAATAAGTGGGTCTTCTCCACCTATGGTCCATGAGCTTTTCAAAACGGTGTTTTCGCCCTGGTTTTGGGGTAGAGTGAATCTGCGAGTGAGCCCTTTAAGAGAGGATTTTTTGTTCCCTGCAGTTCTATAGTTTTCCTGGGTATATTCCCTCTTGTTTTTCAAATCTAGGTGTTTGGGGAGCTTGTCTTTCCTGTTAAGAATCTAGGGGGTGGGGGTGCCTGATACAGAGATTGAATCCCTCATTCCTTAGGGAAAAGATCTATAACTGTGTGATCTCTCTTGACTCTAAATCACTGTGGCTGAGGTGTGGATTTTTCCTTGAAGAGACCATATCTCTGCCTCTCCTACCCACCTCAATCATGTCTTTTTACCCTCTGGTGTGGAGGCTGTTCTTCAAACTTTCAGGTCCCTTTTGAGGGAATTATTTCATATTTAGTTGTAGATCTGTTGTGTCCCTGGGAAATGGTGAGTCCAGAATCTTCCTATACTACCATCTTTAACTTGATCAAAGTTATACAATGTTTTCTGCCTTAAAAATCAATACGTACAGTACCCTAAAATAATAATTACTGTTTCCCCACTGCTTCTCAGGAGGCTTAATGGCTATCCTTGGTGATTTATGTGTTTTCAGTGAATGCCAAATAATTTGAATATTGTCTAAGCTAAATATAATCAAGAATTTTTCAGCTAGGACTTGAATAAAATTACACACACTAAAGGGGAATATGAATATGTGTGTTTGTGTATATATATACATATATATATTTTTTTAAATTTTGGTGTGTCTATGTCAAACCTCCCCTCTATTGGTCTGGATAATAAAAAAAAATTAACTATAGCTAAAAATCAAAATACAAATAAATCAATAATAAACATGTTAATGTGGCACTGCATCTGGAACTAAAGCTCACCAAAACCAAGTTAACACGTGTCTATCTAGCTACGTAACTATTTTACTGATAAGCCATTGAATCAGCATAAAACTTAAAGCAATCTTGAGCTAACAAACTTCAATGTTCCCTCCAGTTTTTCCTGGCCTTTCTCAAGAACAGCAATTCCCACTAATTCCCATTAAGCAGCATTTATTCTAATCATGCCAGTCTCCTCCTGGTCACCTACTTACCTACTGACACTCCTCTGCTGTTGAAGGTTTTGCTGGTTTTACTACATGACAAAAAACTGCAGGAAGATGAAAAGCAGTGATGAAGTGTACTTTCTCTCCAACTTATTGAGCTTCTTCAGAAATGCTCAATCATAATGATATCTATAGGTTCTTTTATTCATAAAATAGGGAAGGAATGGTTTTAATCTTTATAACATATGTATGCATGCACATATTTCCAAGGTAGATATAGTTACATGAAAATGTATGGACTTAACTATTTCTCTTCTATGAAAACAAGAATCATATTTTATTCATTTTGAGTTCTGTTGTTTAGAAGAGTGCTTTGCACAGTATGAAAAGCTATAATTCTGTCAGATAAATGTGAAATATATGTACCCACTTAGCAAAAGACTATTGTTTCAATAATCTTAGTCACATTTATACAGAAGTTTTTTGAGATTAGAGCTAACTGTTCTGTGTCTCAATTTTTTACTTTATAAATGCATGCAACTATAATAGTTTTACAGATATTTTTTCTAGTGAAAATCTTTGGATCTTTACATTTATCATACTGCTACTACTCAGTGTCTGGTCTCTTCTTTAATGTGTTCCAGATGAAACTATTCACTTATGAAGCCAAAAATTATTATGTACACTGACTAAATCTGTATGAATATCACAATGAGGCTAGAACATTTTCATTTTGTAGCAAAGTAGTATTTTGTTTATTAATAAAAACTATATAGAGATTCTAATGATAGTTTTCTTCACTAATTATCCCAAAATATCTTTGCACAGTATTTTATTTGATAGTCCAACTTCCTGATGAA
Source organism: Lipotes vexillifer (assembly GCF_000442215.2). Lineage (NCBI taxonomy): Eukaryota > Metazoa > Chordata > Mammalia > Artiodactyla > Lipotidae > Lipotes > Lipotes vexillifer. The sequence goes on along the minus strand of NW_006797869.1, from coordinate 548,233 downwards.
ATTCTGCTAGACTGTGGTTGATGGAAACCTTATCCTGCATCCTAAATAATCCCAAAGTAATAATTTGTAAGTAAAAGAGAACTTCAAGATGCTCTGACAATGAATCTAGTCAAGTCTATATGACTTTGCTTTTAAATCTCTCAACATTCCATATGCTGAAGAATTGCTCATAGAGATATGTGAGCAAAACTCTTATTTGACTATTCAGCAGATATATTATCATAGCTGGGAAAACAGCCACTCTTCAGAATGCTGACCCTGATTTTTACGTCTCTGAATGTTCATAAATTGTTTGATTGTAATGGTTCATAAAATTCTAAAAATGACTGAATATTAAACCCACAGTATAAAGGGATCACTTAATATTTTTATGGCTCATTTTATCTGTGTAATCGTTTCCAGAATACATCAATAAAATTGATCAGAATGTCCCAAAATATTAGTGTCAAAGAAGTATTTTGTGCTGATCTTTTCCCTTCTGTTTTAAGTTGCTTCATATTTTGTCTGCCCTTCAATAAGTCCTGTAAGTAATTCTCCAGCTGATTACTCTTATTCCTTGAGTACTTTATTATATAATTCCCTATTATAAATGACACATATCTCCATTTGGGAATAATTTTCTTTGGCAACTAATGGACCATTACATCTGGCACATGTTACTAGCAAAGCAGAATATTAGGCACTGGTATTCCTTTGTTTTCATTCTATTTCCTAGCATTTCACAGCCCTTGGTCCATGGAGACCGACTCCATGCTCCCTTTTCTCTTCTTTCATCCAGCAAGAGCCAGGAAAAGGAGAGTGTGATTTGGCAGATGAACAGCACCTGCTTTGACTTCCTCAAGGTTGGTCATTGAGCAGATTACATACAGCAAGTGTTGTTCAAGGGTTGGATTCTTCATGGTACATTCATTTTAAGCATCAAATGTGCAATACTATTTCTCTCCTTGTTGCCTTCTCAGATCTCTGTGACCCCTGCTGATGAATTATCGAAAACCTTGAAAGTAATCACTGGAATACTTCCTCTTCAATCATCAAAATTTATTTTTCATTAGAGTTAAGTGTTCAGAAAGCAACTCAATTAAGCTAGATCCACTAAAAATAGGGGTTTTTTTAAAGCAAGAAAATATTCTTTGTTCTTATTGCATGGTTCTTTTATTATTGTGTTCTTCAGTGACTTGCTCCAAGACATTTTACACTTCCTTCGTAGTGGCATGAACTTCTTGCAACATGACTTATTAGGAAGGCACTCTTTTATTGATACCTTTAATATATGAAAGAACCATATTTCTAGGTAAAATATCATTTTAGGTTTTCTTCTAGTGGAATAGACATAGGAAGTTATGCTGTCTGAATGACTGTCACTGATATTTTACTAGGAAACTCTTTTTCCTTTAAATGATTATTTAATGACTGAATGTGATCTAGGTATTGTGTACAGGACAACAAAACAGGCATTTGCTACAAAAATGTCATTCTATATCATGTGGAGATAAATGTATAAATAAGTCATTTTCAGATTATATGAGACTATATTAAAATATGTTCAAAGGATCATAGGATCACAGGAGAAAGAAAGACTAAGAATATAAGACATGGAATTTAGGGGCCAGACTGCTCAGAGTAAAGAATTTTGAGCTGGGTATTGAAAACTAGTAGTTGGAAATATGTAGCTGACTCTGACTGGAAATTCTAGAGCAAAGAAATAAAGTCAATAATTATTGGTGCAAAGGTGGTTAGAAAGTTAACAGAAGTAGAACAGTGGCAAAGTTTGGGTGTTTTAGGTGCAAATAGGAGAGTTTATTTTGAAATCTTGTGGAACATCAATTGTTAAAATATTGGATGAAAAAACAGGGACAAAGAAGACTAAGATGTGATAAAAGAGATGAGGGAATATTTAGTAGAAAAGTGTCAAAGCCTGCTGAATGTTGGAAGGGTGGGAAACATATTAAGATATAGGATGCGGGCTTCCCTTGGTGGTGTAGAGGTTGAGAGTCCGCCTGCCGATGAAGGGGACACGCGTTTGTGCCCCGGTCCGGGAAGATCCCACATGCCGCGGAGCGGCTAGGCCCATGAGCCATGGCCGCTGAGCCTGCGCGTCTGGAGCCTGTGCTCCGCAACGGGAGAGGCCACAACAGTGAGAGGACCGTGGACCGCAAAAAAAAAAAAAAAAGATATAGGATGCACTCAGCTGTGTCAATGGATGTGGGAAATTAAAATAAAGTCTGAAAAAATACTAGTAAGTATAGCCTTAATAATAAACATTTTCAGTAAAGTAGAAATTAGATTTCTGTGAAATATCTAGCCTTTCAAGTCTTGAGTTGTATAGATGACTTCTTTTGATTTTCCTTCAGTATCACTAAAACAATAACTATTGTCCATGGTTATGGACATGGATATGTAAATGGACACGTTTGTATGCAGTCTGTGGCTTTGTGCCATAGATGCCATTGGCCTCCACAAACACATACACATACAAACATGACATGGATTAAGCAGAAATACCTTATAGAATAAAAATCTCTATCCCTGTATTGGTTTACATGATTATTTTCTTCATTTCAGAGAATATCTACTATTCATGTCTGCTCCTATAATAGCAGCCCAGCTTTAAAAAATTTCGTATTATTCCTTTACATAAGTATACATTAGATTTGACTATCGATCCTTTACATTTATGATTATACATTAATGTTAAAATAAGATTGAGTTAAACTTATTTTACCTCTATATCTGAACTGTATTTCTAATAGGACACATTTCTAGAACTGTAATGATTAGATAAAAGTGTATACGTATTTTAAATGTATTGACAGTTATAAGAGTTCCACAATTCATACTTCCACCAGTAATCAGAAGGAATTCAATTTCCCCAGCTCACCAACCTGCTTATTTTCATTACGGTTAAAATTTTACTAATGGGGTGCATGTTCTATCATCATTTTAACTGCACATCTATTTGATTCATACTGGGATTTATTCCTATTGAACATTTTATTTTTCTTCTTTTGTGAAGTGCCTGTTTCTATTTTGTATTGATTTATAAGAGTTACTTAAGTATTATGGATATGATTTATTTAGATCATGATTTATACAATTTTCCAAATTATTGTTTGTAATTAAAATTTTACTTATCTTGTTTAGTTATTTTAATAGCATTTACATTTTTCTGTAAGACACATACCAGTTTTTTGTTTTCTATTTGTTGTGTCCTTCTTTTCACTAATACCATACATATTCCAACCACATATTTAACCTTTTAGTATTTTTTTAAAGCTTATTTTTTATATTTATATTTTAAATCCATGACACATTTTAAAATCCATCAGGCATTTAGTACTATTTAAAATGGGGCAGGGATGTATATTTTAATATTAGTTATGATATAGATACATTATAAGAAGATGCCTCATTTATCATATTTCTACATGGACTTTGTGTTGCTTTTAGACTTTTTGTTGATTTATTAATCTGCCTGTATATCCTTATGGTAGAATAATTGTATTTTGGTTATCGCTGATAATGGAATACATTTTAATATTTGAAAAAACACTTCATAATTTTCAGTAACCACTTAATTTGAGGGTTTCTCACATGGGTATTCCACCATGTTAATTCTGGAAAAATAAATAAGAATATCTTTGTTACTGAGTTCACAGTAAATTACAGATTTATACTTTTAATGTGTTTACTATGTGACTTACAATGGCATTGTTCTGCCATTTTTAAAATTTTTCTGTTCCTTAATGACTTTTATAGTTTTTATCTTAGGCAACTTATTATTTTCCTACTAGATATTTCATATATTGTTAATGTTACACAATAGATTTTATTTTTATTGCATTTAGACAAACTGCTGTTGACAGGAAAGCTATCTCAGCTACAGTACTATGGCATATATAATAGAAAGGAAAGTTTTTCTATTGCTTTTTGCCCTGTTATGCATCTGTCTCTGTTAGCTCCAATCTCTCAGCTGTGCCCAAGATTAGGACACATCCTCATTGAAGAGGTAAATCTGTGACTTGAAATTCTCACTCTTCCTTTTTTTTTTTTTTTAACGTCTTTATTGGAGTACGATTGCTTTACAATGCTGTGTTAGTTTCTGCTGTATAACAAAGTGAGACCAGACTGTAAAGTCAGATTTATGTATGATTTATGACTCAGTAAATGGGGATTATTATTTTTTTAGTTCAAGTGATACAAAAAAGTAGAAAGTATCAATATTTATGTGTGTATATGGAAGGATGTATCTATGTGTGTTTCTATGTGTGTATATAGGTGCAATATTGGATATATAAAAATAAAGAAATCCTCCTATAGTTCACACCTTTCATATATTCTCATAGATAATTTTCAGGGATTCTATAAGTATTTCTTCATAAGGATTCAGAATAAGCACTCAAAAATATTTACTGGATGAAAATATCGATACTAATGAGAAACAAAATTTTTAATCTTTGTAAGTTCCACATCACATATAATCAACAAATATTTATTGGTTGACTGAAGAAAACTTTCTGTGATTTACATGAAGTGAGTGTGAAGAGCTGGCTAAATATATGCACTAAAGAATGATGCTTATAAAGATTACTGAACTTTTATTTATTAATATTCTTTGTCTCTCTCCATATATAGAGAGATTTCTCTATATATCTACATAGATATTCACACATATTATCATGTGATATCTAATGTGGTTTTTCTTTAAGGCAGTGTCAAAAAGATGACAGAAGACGATTGTGGAATTTAAGTATTTATTATTCCAAGCATTTGACTATTGTGAGAAACTCCAAAGTTGCTAACCCTACAGTTCTGCTGAGGCACCAGTTCAGCTTTTAAATGCCAAGAGTTGGTGTGGCAGCAGTTGCCACTTAACTAGTAAGTGAACATACGGTAACAAAGTTTTCTTAATCAAGACTTATTTTGTATAAAGGATTTGTCCTTGTTGACTTCAGAAATTAACATAATCAGGTAACTACACGCATTACTGTCCTATATGAAAATCAGAACACAGGTACACACACACAGAGCAAAATTTGTTCAGCTGTTATTGAGGTCCTCAGTGAAGATTATAATTTTTCTTGAATAGTGAAATGAACTTTTCACTTATTCTCAGTGCTATCTTCATTGATGTTGTAAGAGTGTAGATATATTTACTCATACTGTGATAATGACTATATGCCTAATTTTAATTGCTAATTCTACTTGTCGTGTATTTGGCATTATTTCCTGTAGCATATCATGCTGTGAAATACATTTGCACTTAGTTAATTCCTTCTATTCACATTAACACTGAAGAAAAAAACAGCAGCACATAACTTTTTATAAGAACAGTAAGAGCCAGATGCTAAAGAAACTTGCTTTCACTTACACAGCTCTTTTAAGTTAAGTGATTTTCTACTAGTAAGTCAAATACCTGATACACTGCCTCAGAGAAACAGAATTCAATTATGTTTTACTTGATATAATTGTTTCCCTCTCATGGACTTTTGCCCATGCCATATTTCTTCCTATAAATGTAAAATACTCTAATATATTTATCAAATAATTAAAGATGCTAGAGATGTACCAATGTTCATAGGAATTATGAAATATCAAGCAATGTATGAAATATCAAAATTAAATCACATAATCTTTAGATTCATAAAATCCAACAGGGACATTATGGTCTTTCAGTAATTACTTATTTCTAACTACAAATATAAAGCTTCAAGTCTTAAAGAAATATTTATCTACAGGAAACTTTTTTTTCTCTCCCTGTGTCACTCCAGCAGAATAGACAAATCCAACACATAATTCACCATATGTTAAACTCCCCTTACCTTATTTTTATTGCCTCACTTATGGCAAGGCTAGTCAAACATGCAACTAAATGTGGAAGTCTCCTTTTTAAAATGAGGAAGAGACCACTAAAAAAATGTTATAGGTTTAATTAGAGTAAATCATTTTTAAAACTGTATTTCTTCTGTGAATATCTGTGGCATAACAACATAAGACTGACTTGATATCTAGACTTTCATTCATTTTGAAAAGCCCATCCTAGATAAAAATACATCTTTTATGTAAGTAAATGGGTTTTCTCTTTAGAAAAATGCATCATATAGAAATAATTTCAATTTTTATAATTAGAATGCTCATGTAAGACAATTATTTTCTTACCTGCTATGATATCACACTTTCCAAGGAAATCATCCAAAGAAAAGCCAAAATGATTTGTAATTATGAACAATTTGTTATCATTGACTATGGAATGAAAATGTTCTTTAAAAATAACATATTTTCATGGAATAATAAATTATTATTTAGCATTTTTAGTAACAAATCTTTAAATATTATGAATGAATATGTCAAATCTCTCAAGGGATCTTGATAATAACAGGACTGTGGTTAGGGTAAGAGAAGTTAGGTACTCACTTCAGGTATAGAATTTAGGGTGTAGCAAAAACTCAGTTTTCAAGATGAATGTTTTCATGCAATTTTAAAAAATCCAACTTAATGCAAAAATTCAATGATGAGCAAAGTATAAAGCTTTTAAATAAAGAAAAGATCTAACCCTGCGTTTGCATAACTCAACTGCACTCTATTCCCTGCCCTGCTAATAAAAATACACATTTGCTGAATTTTTAAAAAATGCCTGCTCAATCAGAATTGGAAAATTTGATTTCCCAACATTAAATTACAAAGCGATGTGATTAAAAATCATGATATTTGTGGTAACAAATAGAAAAAGAAAGAAGGATGGCTGATAATTTCATACGTATCTACTCTGAGATTAGAGAAAATGGTTGTTCCAAAGAGAAATTAATCTTAAAAAGATTAAGTGTAATAAAATCCATTGATTACTATCTTTTGCTTTCTTTTCATTGATTATTCAAATAAAATAACCGTTTACAGGCATAATTTATTTATATTTTAAAATATATAGCTTATTCATACCATCTAATTTTTATATTGGACATAATTTATTATTCACTAATTTTTATGTGGCTAACTACTGTTTTGTGCTTGCCACGAAGAATCATAAATTTTCACTGTGAGAACCACCTGGAAATTTCAGCCATGTACTAGTTAATAAGTAACCAAGAAATCTAGTCAGATCATCTTGAGTAGCAGCCAATGTTAACTCTAAAACTGGGGCAGGAGTTGGTGGAATTACTTACCAATACCAAATAAAGAATATTTTGAAGATCTTCATTTCCAATAAAACACTGACTCTGTCTTGATCTTTAAATCCAATTATCAACTACTTTGGCGCCACTGCACAAAATTTTGTCCTTTTGACAAAATTCTACTGTTTGTTTAAATCCTGAGTTACTTAAGTAAAACTGTATTCAGAATTGTTTAAAAGCAGAAAATTGCTGATTTAGGAAATAAGAGCTCAGGTTAGGAATATGCTAAATATAGCAATCTTAGTTTCTAAAGAATTACTAAAATAGAGCCTGTAATGAAAATCAGAGATAGTAGAAATAACTTACTGAAAGCAGATGGTTGCTATAGTGACAGGATACATCCACACTGGTGTTGATTGAAAGGAACATATCTCAGAACTAACAGAGGCCACAGAGGATGGATATCTTTGGGAATCTTTCTTTTCTCCAAATTTTCTGTCCTAGTAAAAGATGGAGAGATTGAAGGTCAGGGAAGGTATGAAGATCTTACAAATGAGAAAATTCTTCTTTAATCCATCAAATATTAGCAGAAGGCGACTCCAAAATTGTGTAGTCCAAGTGATGGGGCAAATACTTAATAAAACTTTAAGTGTATGTGTATGCTTCTATGTAAGATTTTGTCTGTATAGCTTTGTTTCCAACATTTGTCCTAAGGTTCTATCCATCCCTTTTTTTTTTCTAAATAATTATTTTTTAATTCAATAACTTTATTATACTTTATTTTATTTTACTGTATCTTCTTGCTTTCTGTCTTTTTTCCTTCCTTCCCTCCTTCCTTCCTCCCTCCCTTCCTCCTTTCCTTCTTGCCTTCTTTCCTTTTCTTTCCTTCTTCCTTCCTTCCTTCCTTCCTTCCTCCCTCCCTCCCTTCCCTCCCTCCTTTCTTTCTTTCTTTCTTCCTTACTTGCCTGCTTGCTTGCTTTCTTTTTCTTTCTTCATACTTCTACTAATTATCTCTACTTTTTCTCCCTTTTATTCTGAGCCGTGTGGATGAAAGGCTCTTGGTGCTCCAGCCAGGAGTCAGGGCTCTGCCTCTGAGGTGGGAGAACCAACTTCAGGACACTGGTCCACAAGAGGCCTCCCAGCTCCACATAATATCAAATGGCGAAAATCACCCAGAGACCTCCATCTTAACACCAGCATCGAGCTTCACTCAACGACAAGCAAGCTACAGTGCTAGACAACCTATGCCAAACAACTACCAAAACAGCAACACAACCCCACCCATTAGCAGAGAGGCTGCCTAAAATCATAAGTCCACAAACACCCAAAACACAACACCAGACGGGGACCTGCCCACTAGAGAGACAAGATCCAGCCTCATCCACCACAACACAGTCACTACTCCCCTCCACCAGGAAGCCTACACAACCCACTGAACCAACCTCAACCACTGGAGACAGACATCAAAAACAACGGGAACTACTAACCTGCAGCCTGCCAAAAGGAGATCCCAAACACAGTAAGATAAGCAAAATGAGAAGACAGAAAAACACACAGCAGATGAAGGAGCAAAATAAAACCCCACCAGACCTAACAAATGAAGAGGAAATAGGCAGTCTACCTGAAAAAGAATTCAGAATAATGATAGTAAGGATGATCCAAAATCTTGGAAATAGAATGGACAAAATGCAAGAAACATTTAACAAGGACCTAGAAGAAATAAAGATGAAACAAGCAGCGATGAACAACAAAATAAATGAAATTAAAAGTATTCTAGATGGAATCAAAAGCAGAATAACTGAGGCAGAAGAACGGATAAGTGACCTGGAAGATAAAATAGTGGAAATAACTACTGCAAAGCAGAATAAAGAAAAAAGAATGAAAAGAACTGAGGACAGTCTCAGAGACCTCTGGGACAACATTAAACACACCAACATTCGAATTATAGGGGTTCCAGAAGAAGAAGAGAAAAAGAAAGGGACTGAGAAAATACTTGAAGAGATTATAGTTGAAAACTTCCCTAATATGGGAAAGGAAATAGTTAATCAAGTCCAGGAAGCACAGAGAGTCCCACACAGGATAAATCCAAGGAGAAATACGCCCAGACACATATTAATCAAACTGTCGAAAACTAAATACAAAGAAAGCATATTAAAAGCAGCAAGAGAAAAACAACAAATAACACACAAGGGAATCCCCATAAGGTTAAAAGCTGATCTTTCAGCAGAAACCCTGCAAGCCAGAAGGGAGTGGCAGGACATACTGAAAGTGATGAAGGAGAAAAACCTGCAACCAAGATTACTCTACCCAGCAAGGATCTCATTCAGATTTGATAGAGAAATTAAAACCTTTACAGACAAGCAAAAGCTGAGAGAGTTCAGCACCACCAAACCAGCTTTACAACAAATGCTAAAGGAACGTCTCTAGACAAGAAACACAAGAGAAGGAAAAGGCCTATAATAATGAACCCAAAACAATTAAGAAAATGGGAATACGAACATACATATCGATAATTACCTTAAATGTACATGGACTAAATGTTCCCACCAAAAGACACGGATTGGCTGAATGGATACAAAAACGAGACACATATATATGTTGTCTACAAGAGACCCACTTCAGACCTAGAGACACACACAGACTGAAAGTAAGGGGATGGAAAAAGTTACTCCATGCCAATGGAAATCAAAAGAAAGCTGGAGTAACAATTCTCATATCAGACAAAATAGACTTTAAAATAAAGACTATTAGAAGAGACAAAGAAGGACACTACATAATGATCAAGGGATCGATCCAAGAAGAAGATAAAACGATTATAAATATTTATGAACCCAACACAGAAGCACCTCAATACATAGGGCAATTACTAACAGCCATAAACGGGGAAATCGACAGTAACACAATCATAGTAGGGGACTTTAACACCCCACTCTCACCAATGGACAGGTCATCCAAAATGAAAATAAATAAGGAAACACAAGCTTTAAATGATACATTAAACAAGATGGACTTAATTGCTATTTATCGGACACTCCATCCAAAAACAACAGAATACACATTTTTCTCGAGTGCTCATGGAACATTCTCCAGGATAGATCATATCTTGGGTCACAAATCAAGCCTTGGTAAATTTAAGGAAATTGAAATTGTATCAAGTATCTTTTCTGACCACAACGCCATGAAACTAGATATCAATTACAGAAAAAGATCTGTAAAGAATACAAACACATGGAGGCTAAACAATACACTACTTAATAACGAAGTGATCACTGAAGAAATCCAAGAGGTAATCAAAAAATACCTAGAAACAAATGACAACGGAGACACAACGACCCAAAACCTATGGGATGCAGCAAAAGCAGTTTTAAGGGGGAAGTTTATAGCAATACAAGCCCATCTTAGAAAGCAGGAAATATCTCGAATAAACAACCTAACCTTCCACCTCAAGCAATTAGAGAAAGAAGAAGAAAAAAACCCCAAAGCTAGCAGAAGGAAAGAAATCATAAAAATCAGATCAGAAATAAATGAAAAAGAAATGAAGGAAACAATAGCAAAGATCAATAAAACTAAAAGCTGGTTCTTTGAGAAGATAAACAAAATAGATAAACCATTAGCCAGACTCATCAAGAAAAAAAGGGAGAAGACTCAAATCAATAGAATCAGAAATGAAAAAGGAGAAGTAACAACTGACACTGCAGAAATAAAAAAAATCATGAGGGATTACTACAAGCAACTCTATGCCAATAAAATGGACAATCTGGAAGAAATGGACAAATTCTTAGAAATGCACAAACTGCCAAGACTGAATCAGGAAGAAATAGAAAATATGAACAGACCAATCACAAACACTGAAATTGAAACTGTGATTAAAAATCTTCCAACAAACAAAAGCCCAGGACCAGATGGCTTCACAGGCGAATTCTATCAAACATTTAGAGAAGAGCTAACACCTATTCTTCTCAAACTCTTCCAAAATATAGCAGAGGGAGGAACACTCCCAAACTCATTCTACGAGGCCACCATCACCTTGATACCAAAACCAGACAAGGATGTCACAAAGAAAGAAAACTACAGGCCAATATCACTGATGAACATAGATGCAAAAATCCTCAACAAAATACTAGCAAACAGAATCCAACAGCACATTAAAAGGATCATACACCATGATCAAGTGGGGTTTATTCCAGGAATGCAAGGATTCTTCAATATACGCAAATCTATCAATGTGATTAACCATATTAACAAATTGAAGGAGAAAAACCATATGATCATCTCAATAGATGCAGAGAAAGCTTTTGACAAAATTCAACACCCATTTATGATAAAAACCCTGCAGAAAGTAGGTGTAGAGGGAACTTTCCTCAATATAATAAAGGCCGTATATGACAAGCCCACAGCCAACATCATCCTCAATGGCGAAAAACTGAAAGCATTTCCACTAAGGTCAGGAACAAGACAAGGTTGCCCACTCTCACCACTCTTATTCAACATAGTTTTGGAAGTTTTAGCCACAGCAATCAGAGAAGAAAAGGAAATAAAAGGAATCCAAATCGGAAAAGAAGAAGTAAAGCTGTCACTGTTTGCAGATGACATGATACTATACATAGAGAATCCTAAAGATGCTACCAGAAAACTACTAGAGCTAATCAATGAATTTGGTAAAGTAGCAGGATACAAAATTAATGCACAGAAATCTCTGGCATTCCTATATACTAACGATGAAAAATCTGAAAGTGAAATCAAGAAAACACTCCCATTTACCATTGCAACAAAATGTCCTATAAATATCAATTAAGTCCATCTTGTTTAATGTATCATTTAAAGCTTGTGTTTCCTTATTTATTTTCATTTTGGATGATCTGTCCATTGGTGAAAGTGGGGTGTTAAAGTCCCCTACTATGAATGTGTTACTGTTGATTTCCCCTTTTATGGCTCTTAGTATTTGCCTTATGTATTGAGGTGCTCCTATGTTGGGTGCATAAATATTCACAATTGTTATATCTTCTTCTTGGATCGATCCCTTGATCATTATGTAGTGTCCTTCTTTGTCTCTTCTAATAGTCTTTATTGTAGCTCTATGTACAATAGCCCGGAGATGGAAACAACCTAAGTGCCCGTCGTCGGATGAATGGATAAAGAAGATGTGGCACATATATACAATGGAATATTACTCAGCCATAAAAAGAAACGAAATTGAGCTATTTGTAATGAGGTGGATAGACCTAGAGTCTGTCATACAGAGTGAAGTAAGTCAGAAAGAAAAAGACAAATACCGTATGCTAACACATATATATAGAATTTAAGAAAAAAAAATGTCATGAAGAACCTAGGGGTAAGACAGGAATAAAAGACACAGACCTACTGGAGATCGGACTTGAAGATATGGGGAGGGGGAAGGGTGAGCTGTGACAGGGCGAGAGAGAGGCATGGAAATATACACACTAACAAACGTAAGGTAGATAGCTAGTGGGAAGCAGCCGCATGGCACAGGGATATCGGCTCCGTGCTTTTTGACCGCCTGGAGGGGTGGGTTAGGGAGGGTGGGCGGGGGGGAGACGCAAGAGGGAAGAGATATGGGAACATATGTATATGTATAACTGATTCACTTTGTTATAAAGCAGAAACTAACACACCATTGGAAAGAAATTATACCCCAATAAAGATGTTAAAAAAAAAATTTTAAAGTTGAGCTGAGATTTTATCTCGAGTACATCCTTAATTGATTCATCATGGATGCCTGAAGTGGTAGTGCAGTGAGCTACACTTTTATGCTCCACTCAGCATAAAAGAATGCAGTAGTTAACAGACTAGTCACTGGTTGTGGAGACAGCAGTTTCAAGTATTCCTGTTTGCTTCTGGAATGTGAGCCAGGGAGGGCACACAAGAATCATGCTTTTCAGCAAACAGAAGCAGGAAAACAGAAGTAATAGTGTATACAAGAGCCTAAAGCCCCAAGCAACTTAGTATAATCTATAACCAGTGCCCCTAGCCCAGAGCTATTCATATCCAAAATACCAGCATACAAAACCACAAACAAAAAAAGAAAGAAATTTCTGAGTTTATAAAAAGTGAGATAGCACTTGGACTACTTCTTGGGTTTTAGCTATAAAATCAATTGCTTTTATTTTGAGTGTATGCTTGTGGAAATATTTTTGAAAATTTTCTCTTTGCATTCTCTATTAAGAACACATTTAATAAGTTAAGTTAGTTTTTAATCATTTAATTTGATTGGGAAGTTTGTGTCTGGGTCCGCTAAATCTGCTCATCAAAAGAGAGAAAGAACAGACCTAACATAAGAAAAACGAGTAAACTACATTCTACTGAAAACAAAAATAATTTCCAGAGAAATTCTGGGACTCTGAGGGGATGGAACATGATATATGGATTTGTTTATTGGGATATTCTGTAGTAAGCATATTTGTATTGAATTTGCAATAGAGAACAATTTTACTTGGAAAAATGGTATAATAATGGTTTCCAACCATTGTCACATCTTTTATTTAATAAAAATAATGCAGACTTATAATATACAAAGAAGATAAATGCAGAGCTATCTTGGGTGAATCAGGAATGGAGGAATGGGTACCTCAAATGCTCAGATTATTTTGTCACCACTGCCCCCACCACCACCACCTCACAACAGCCTCTGAACTGGCTTTGTGGTTTCCCTCATGATAAGAATTATTGGAAACCAATTTAAACATGAGTTTTGTCCAACTCTTTCTCCATATGAATGTCAGAGTAGTTTTTAATAACTGGAGATATTAATATCCAACAATAGCTTCCTTTTAACTCAAAACAAATGACTGATAATTAGAAATAAAACAGAAATAGGCTACTGTGTGGAGAACATGTGGACATGGAAATAACTCAGAGCAGAGAGATTTATTAGAAGACTAAACATTAATCCAGGAAAGACGTGGTTGTGTTCTAAATCATGGTAGTGGAAATTTTGGGAGAGATGCGACAGAAGAGTAGATAGGTTCAAAAAAATATTTGGATGGTAGGATTCAAAGGATTAGATGGTTGGAGTGCTTTACTTGCTGTGGGAAAGATAAGGAGGAGGGACAAGACAAGGAAGAAGACTGGAATTTTGGCTGGACAGTGGAATGAGAGTGATACTATTCACAATATAATAAATTCAGGTAGAGTGATTTCAGTTTGACACATGCTGAGTTTTTGAGGTTCCTGAGAACCTTTAAGTGGAGATGCTGATTTCACAGATTTATAGGTCCATATAGCAAGGAAAGAGCCAGAAGGATACAGATATACAGATACACAGAATGTGTGTGTGTATATATATACACACACACATACACATATATATGCACACATACACATATACGCACACATACATATATATGCACACATACTTACACACACACTGACAGTCCAGGCAATGAAAATTGATGAGACCAAGCACCGTGAAGAATGAAACTGGAAGGCAAAGAAAGGCAGAGGAAAGGAGATGAAAGTAATAGAAGGGGATCTACAAAAGAGCATTGAGCACAGAGCATGGGAAGAGCTGCCTACCCAGAAGAATAAAACAGTGATCACAAAATACATTCCTACAGAACTATTCTTACTCAGGTGAATATCCTTTTGAAACTTCTGTTTCACTGCTTAGCATGAAAAATCCAGATGCATAGCAATATTATTTACTTTATGAACATCAAAAACATATTAATAATTGGATAATGAAGTTTAATTACTGGAAAGCTAGGGTTATAACTCCATTTCTAGATATTCTAGATTCAGAAATGATTTAGCTCTATTTTGACTGGTGAATGGGACTGGAAATTCTATTACATATTGGTTTTTGTTTATAAATTATAAGTCAAAATCCAATAATATGACTGCTATAACAGAACAGAATCATATAATTGTGTGTAATCTATAAATATAATTTAAAATGAGAAAAAAAACTAATCTCAAAAAAAATTCTGCCTTTCAGAAAACAATTTTTCTTGGATGAAAATCTGGGAGTAAATGAATCAAAATTTGAATTGCATACATCAAAGCAATTCTAAATAGTCAAAGTTATACTTAGAGGAAAAATGATGACTGTTCAGAGCTCTAAAGGATAACCAGAAAGTAAAACATATCAAACACAAGGTTATAGAAACATACTTTTTGCAAGGGGAAGGAATAAACAGAGAAATGTGAAAAACTAATAAATTTTAAGTAATTTCGTTAAAAGCTATTTTTAGTAAAATGGATCCTAGGTGTCTCAGGCATAGGGGCTTCCTACTGTACACCAAAACAATGCTTTTCAACCATTTGTCTTATATTCTTAAATCCTATTCAAATGATCTTTTTACTACTATTATGAAAAGTTAGCATTATCAAAACTATCTTACAGGTTAGAAAACTGAGGTTAATGGACATGAAAATTACACAGGAAGTAAATACTGCAGCAACAATTTACACTTTGGTGTGTTAAATATAAAACTTGTGATCTTTCCATTCTATAATGGAAAATATGTTGTCTTCAATTTCTTTCATCAGCATTTTATAGTTTTTGGAGTACAGGTCTTTTGCCTCCTTAGGTAGGTTTATTCCTAAGTATTTTATTCTTTTTGATGCAAAGTTAAATATAACTGTTTCCTTAATTTCTCTTTCTGATACTTTGTTGTTGTATTATTTACTTTTTTAAGTTGTTATAGCATTGTTTCTAGGTTTACATATACTGAACTAGTCTAGCATGGTTGGGATAATACAATAATTACATTAATATAAATAGTTTCTCCCAATTTGCATATACGTGCTCAGAATACATAGCTCAACAGAAGCTGAGGGCTGAGGTCTAGGGGAGGAACCCACAACATGGCAGGGAAGGAGTTGGGCAGATAACACGTTCTGACTTTGCTGTATTCCTATCCTCTGTACCATGCCAAACAAACCCTGTTGCTAAACACAACTAGATGTGGATAAGGGAGTTCTAATTATTTATTCCATGGAAGTTGGCATTACCAGGGCACAGAGTAGATTGAAGAAAGGTGGAAATTGGATTGGAAAGGGTAAATAAAAAATATTCAACGTAACTGCTAATTGCAGAGATGTGATACTCTGAATATTTTATGCACTAATGACATCATTTCACATAAGCCACCAAAGATTACCTTTTTTTTAAAAACATACACATTTAACTTTATTTCATCATTGTCATTTAAAGCTTGATTTTATAAAACATTAAAGGACATTCTTAAAAGTTTGGTATCATAGCAATTTGAACAGTAGGAATATCCATAGTTTTATGGGTTCAAGTTATATAAATTAAAATCAAATAATTGGAAAATTTTTCAATATGGAAACTATACAAATGAAATAAATGGCAAAAGGACCTAATAAGAGCAATATTTTATTACTTATGGACTATCATTCGTAACTTTCAGGATCTAAACAAATATTCTGAATATTCATATTTCTTTTGCTCTATTTTATATTTAAATATTTCTGTATGTTCTGAGTCAAGCTGCTTGACCAAAAGGTCTGATTTAGAAAGACATCTGTTTTTATGGCAAAAGTTTTTCCATCTACAGTACTACCTTCAAAGGAATTGACATTACAATGCTAATGAAATCTGCTAGTTCCCTTTGGAACAGTGTGCAATAACTTACATCAGCCATATGGAAAGTGAAAGAGGTACCAAGGAATGGAACAATTATGCACAGATTCAGTATAGTATAATGTTAAGTTTTCCCCATCTAAAAATTAACCAATGAAATATATCAAGTAAAGTTGATTTGGTTTCAGGAAAACCACATTTGAGAATACAAGTACATTACTGTCTTTAGCTCATCCTCAGTCACTGACAGGAATTTTGTAGGCTACCATGCTATTTACTTTGTGAATTGTAGTAGTAAATGAACGAAGACGAACTTCTTCAGAATTGGTAATGAACTGTGGTCCTGACTCTTCCCACTTTTCAGGTACAACCAAATCTTTGTCTGTATAAATCAGGAGATCAAATGAACAGTAAACTTGCAACAGTGGCAGAAATGTCACTGTAGCTGTGATCTGTCTGATCACTGAGAGAATTTCATCTTGGATAGCTTTCTGAGACTTTTCTCTGGGTGCACTGTCATCTTTTGCAGTCTTGTCACACTCAATATCAAATTGCCATCTTTCAAGGACCTCACCACTTTCAATATTTGAGATGACTACCACCAATTTCTGCACTGAACACTTGTATAACCATTCTTTCAGTTGTTCCACCACATTATTTAGTTATTTTATGAGTTCAGGATCAGTAGTTACAAGCAAGGTGAATCCATATTTCTGCACTCGAGTAAAGCTTTCGGATGGATATATGCCACACTGATATAAAATGCTGTTGATGCCAAATGCTGGTCCAGAACAGCGCTTCCCGAACTCTAGTCCATCACCGTCGACCAGTTTCACTTCGCGGGGGTGATGGTGAGGGGTGAGCTCTGCACTTTAAAGAAACTCTCCCGGTGAAGGGGCTGTACCGCGAAGCAGGCCTCAGCAGCACCTAGGCGTCCTCCTCCATCATTAGCAACGCGTCCGGAGGAGGCGCCTGCATCCGCCTCTTCCCAGATTCCTCCTGCCAGGCAGGAGGCCAGGGCTGACAAGGCTTGGGTTCGGGGCCGCTCCGGCCCACCCGGCTTCCTCCTGCCTCGGAAGCCGAGCCGTGGGCCTGACGGGCGGCCTGGGCTCCGTTCTCTCAACCTCTTATATTATTTGAAAATAAGAGAGCTTTAGAAGCTTCTTTTATTCATTATGCTTTAATTTACATAATATACTTAGTTCACTGATCATACTCTTATTGGTACTCTGATTTGCCATAACAATCCTTCATTTTCAAATACTTCTTGAACATTTCTTTTAAATTTTGGCTGCATAATTTCCACTTAACCTCTGTACCTGTGTTGCTCTTTCAATTTCCATAACCAACTAACTATTTTCTCTTTTGAGTAATGTTCTATAATCCTGACTGGTTTTACTGACTTTTATTTATAAATTGTAATCTGTCCTGTATGTTTTCCTTTTCTCACAGAAAAATTGTGAATCCAGAACAAAACAAATATTTCAAGAGATAATTTTTCCACAAGTCACTTTTTTTAGATAACTAGAATGAGTTACGTTGATAGAAAGTGTTCTCCAAAAGACAAACCACTTAAATGAGATATTCCTCACCCAGTAGTCAGTTGTACTTCTTTAGTGTCCTCAGGGAAATAGCTAATGTCAGATTAATACACCTATTTTCTGTATGTAGAAATTTTAATACATATCTGCATATTACATTTTCTCAACATATATGTTAACTTGTCTCAATATTTTGCAGATGAGTAAATTGAAACTCAGAAATCCTATGTATACTGCCCAAATAATCAGCAAAAAATGACAAAATAGCAATTCCAGCCAGATTTACTGTCTCAATAATTTGCACATACTTCGCTGTATACATATTTAAGATTTGTGTACAGAGACTCTTAGCATCTCACTTTTAGAGATTAAAGTATTAGTAAGTCTTCCATTTTGTTATGATACGGAAGTCCTGAGTTTCTAAATATTTGTAAAAAGGAGCAACTGCTCTTGGAGAGAAAAACAGCAGGCACATATTTAACTTATCAGTCCTTTACAAGAAAATAATTGGACAGCAGAGAGAAATATAACAGGTCACCACCTCAAAAAAGGACAGCATTTACAAGAGACCATGGCATGATAAGAGCAATCATATTATGAGTTTGCAACTGTTGTCATCCATCATATTGGGAATACAAATAAGGATGAGATTTGGAAAAAGAATATGTGTGGGTTGCTAAAGCTTTTCTCAAGAAGTATTTTTTCTCATTAAAAGCAGTTTAACAAATAACATCACAGGTAGGGCAAATGCAAAATGACAGGCCTAGCAACAGAGGGCAGACATCACTTCTGTAATCAAATGGAAATCTCATAAGCCTTATGAAACTAACCAGAGCAGATGCCTTTGAATTTTGCCAAAAAGACATATGCTCTTAGAACAGCCCCTTCCACTGCTGGTGGCTGAAACCCAGTAGGGTACTATTGTAATGCTATTCCACTTATATTTCATTATTTTACTCATAGCCACATTTTACTCAGAATATTGAAACTTTCATGGAAATTAAATGCCATGTGTTCACATTAGACTTTCACTGGCAGCACCATTCTATGTGAAACAGTCTAGTCTAAGAAGAATTTGACCCCAGTCTTGCTGAAAACATTCCCTCCTTAGTTATCTAAATGTCAACTCCTTCAAATTTAGCACTAATATTTTAAAATACAAAGGTCTCAGTTTTACATACATAAAAGAAAATTATTCAAACTGAAACCAAGCAGGACCCTGCGGGGCCCTCTTGGGGACAGACAACCTCCCCCCACCTTAGATACCCCAGCTCTTGTTTGTAGAAAGTTTTAGCCTCCTCTGCCTTCCATGAGTTACAAAGAGCAAATTTAATCAGAGAAGTGAGAAAATGCAAAAATAAAGGAAAGCAGTCAAGCAAGACAAAATAATAATAGTTTAGCCATAAAACAAAGTCAAGGACCTTTAGTTCCTTCTCAAGGGCCATAGATAATATCTTGAGCCATATTCCTGAGTTGTTTTGCTGATACTAAAACTCCTACCAGGTGGAGGAAGTTAACTGCATGCTGACCACCAGCACGAAGACCCCAGGCCAGGTGGAACCAGAAGGCTGGTGTCTGAGATCCCTGAAACATCACCTTGTTAGTTACCTCACCATCAACCAATCAGAGAATTGTGCATGAGCTGATCACACTGTCTTTAAAAAATCCTTCCCTGAAAGCCATCAGGGAGTTCAGGTCTTTGGAGCACAAATTGCCCATTCTCCTTGCTTGGTGCCCTCAATCAACACTGTACTTTCCTTCACAACCTGGCGTCAGTAGATTGGCTTTTTTCCATGTCTGGTGAGAAGGCCAAAGTTTGGTTTGGTAACAAAGCCTGTAGTCACTAGCCCTAAGAAGTTTTTTATAAGTAACATTGTAAAACTATGTCAGAAATACTGAGTAGGAAGTTGTATTTATCAAGGACAAATATTAAATCCTATGTTTCCCATGTGCAATGTGCACTGTCTATCATTCCTTCACATTAGGACTAATTGCTTCCTAAACCTTAGGGGAAAAACCCTAAATCATATTGTTCTAATCAGCAGCCCAGAAAGATTTAAACAGAGGAAAATAGTAGCCCAACTTCCTAAATTGTGTTTGTAAAATGCATACACAGGTTTTGTGGGGTTTTTTTTTTTTTTTTTTTTTTTTTTGCCGTATGTGGGCCTCTCACTGTTGTGGCCTCTCCCATTGCGGAGCACAGGCTCCGGACGAGCAGGCTCAACGGCCATGGCTCACGGGCCCAGCCGCTCCACGGCATGTGGGATCCTCCCAGACCGGGGCACGAACCCGTATCCCCTGCATCGGCAGGCGGACTCTCAACCACTGCGCCACCAGGGAAGCCCTGTGGGGTTTTTTTAACTGTTGTTATTTTAAGATGCTGTGAATTTGAAAGAATGAACATAATCATAAAATGCACAGGATTCTAAACCCATAATCAGGATATTTAGAGTAATTCTCAGTTTCTTGGTTAAAACAAGAGCACATAAGCCAAAATAATTTTTAAAATTAAACAAAAATATTGGCTAAGGGGCTTCCCTGGTGGCGCAGTGGTTGAGAGTCCGCCTGCCAATGCAGGGGACATGGGTCCATGCCCCAGCCCGGGAAGATCCCACATGCCGTGGAGTGGCTAGGCCCATGAGCCATGGCCACTGAGCCTGCGCGTCCGGAGCCTGTGCTCTGCAATCGGAGAGGCCACGACAGTGAGAGGCCCGTGTACCGCAAAAAAAAAAAAAAAAAAAAAAAAATTGGCTTATTTGAGTCTGAAGTTTATTCAGACTATCAAACATGTTGCCCTGAAATTAGCAGCCTTAAGAATGAGAAATACAGTGTAATGATTAAGATCATGGGTTTGGAACCGGAGTGCTAGGCTCAAAGTGTCTGCAATATAATAACGTGGTGACCTTTGGCAAGTTATTTAAATTCTCGGTATCCCATTCATCTGCAAATCATACAAAATATATGTATGCATATCATGGGGTTATTGTGAAGATTAAATGAGTTAATGATTTTAAGTACTTGGAAATCATCTAGTATATATTAAATGCCCCATTTTTTAAAAAAAGTTAATTTCAAGCTACATGAGTATGTATCTTTTAATGTGTGGAGATTCCTCAAAAAATTAAAACTAGGGGCTTCCCTGGTGGTGCAGTGGTTGAGAGTCCGCCTGCCGATGCAGGGGACACGGGTTCGTGCTCCAGTCCGGGAAGATCCCGCATGCTGCAGAGCGTCTGGGCCCGTGAGCCATGGCTGCTGAGCCTGCGCATCCGGAGCCTGTGCTCCGTAATGGGAGAGGCCGCAGCAGTGAGAGGCCCACGTACTGCAAAAAGAAAAAAAAAAATACCTTGAGACAAAGGACAAAAAAAACACAACCATACAAAATCTATGGGATGCAGGCCTTCCTCAAAAAAACAAGAAAAATCTCAAACAACCTAACCGGTCACCTAAAATAATTAGAAAAAGAAGAACAAACAAAGCCTACAGTCAGCAGAATGAAGGAAATAATAAAGATCAGAGAGGAAATCAATAAGAGATTAAAAAATAATAGAAATCATAAAACCAGGAGCTGGTTCTCTGAAAGGCTAAACAGAATTGAAAAGCCTCTAGCCAGGCTCACCAAGAAGAGAGAGGAACCGCATAAACAAAATAAGCAATGCAAAAGGAGAGTTAATAAACAATAATGCAGAAATTAAAAAAAAAAAGAGAATACTATGAAAAATTACATGATAACAAATTGGACAACCTAGAAGAAAGGGAAAAGTTTCTAAAAATATACAGCCCACCGAAACTGAATCAAGAACATATAGATAATTTGAATAGACTGATCACTAGAAGTAAATTAGACTCTGTAATAACAACAACAACAACAACAATTCCCTACAAACAAAAATCCAGGACCAGATGGCTTAAGGGTGAATTCTACCAAACATAAAAAGAACTTGTACTGATCCTTCTAAAAGTCTTCTAAAACACTGAAGAGGAAGAACACTCCCAAAGACATTCTATGAAGCCACCATCACCCTGATACCAAAACCAGACAAAAACATTACCAAAAAGGAAAATTACAGACCAATATCTTTGATGCATATAGATGCAAAAATTCCCAACAAAATACTAGCAAACCAAATCCAACAACACATAAAAAAGATCATATATCATGACCAAGTGGGATTCATCCCAAGTTAACAAGGATGGTTCAACATATGCATATCAATCAATGTAACATCTATGATCATCTCAATAGATGCAGAAAAAGCATTTGACAAAATTCAACATCCATTCATGATAAAAACTCTTACCAAGGTGGGTAGAGAGGGAACATATCTCAACATAATAAAAGCCATTCATAACAAACCCACAGCCATATAATACTCAATGGTGAAAAGCTGAAAGCCTTCCCACTAAAATCTGGAACAAGACAAGGATGCCCACTCTTACCACTTCTATTCAATACAGTACTGGAAGTCCTAGCCACAACAATTAGACAAGAAAAAGAAATAAAAGGTATCCAAATTGGAAGGGAAGAGGTATAATTGATACTATATGCAAATAACATGATATTATATATAGAAAACCCTAAGGACTTCACACAAAAACTACTAGAACTGATAATAAATTCAACAAAGTAGCAGGATACAAGATTAATATGCAGAAATTGGTTGCATTTCTTTATAATAACAATGAAATATCAGAAAGTAAAAGTCAAAAAAAATACCTTTTAAAATCGCACCAAAAAAAAAAATGCTTAGGAATAAGGCTAACCAAAGATGTGAAAAACTTATATGCTGAGAACTATAAAATATTAATAAAGAAAATTAAAGAGGATTCAAAGAAATGGAAAGATATTCCATGCTCTTGCATTGGAAGAATTAACACTGTTAAAATGGCCATACTGCCCAAAGCACTATATAGTTTTAATGTGATCCCTAACAAATTATGCATAACATTTTTCATAGAACTAGAAAAAATAATCCAAAAATATATATGGAACCATAAAAGACCCAGAATTGCCAAAGCAATCCTGAAGAAAAAGAACAAAGCAGGAGGCAAAACTCTCCCGGACTTCAGACAATACTACAAAGTTACAGTAACAAAACTACAGTAATGAAAACAGTGTGATATTGGTACAAAAACAGACATATGGATGAATGGAACAGAAAAGAGAGCCCAGAAATAAACCCACACACCTACCATCAATTAATCTTCGACAAAGGAGGCAAGAATATAAAATGGGGAAAAGACAGTCTCTTCAGGGAGTGGTGCAGGGAAAGTTGGACGGCTGCATGTAAATTGATGACGTTAGAACACACCCTCATACCATACACGAAAATAAACTCAAAATGGTTTAAAGACTTAAACATAAGACATGACACCATAAAACTCTTAGAAGAGATCACAGGCAAAATATTCTCTGACATAAATTGTACCAATGTTTTCTTAGGTCACTCTCCCAAGGCAACAGAAATAAAAACAAAAATAAACAAATGGCACCTAATCAAACTTACGAGCTTTTGCACAGTAAAGGAAACCATAAACAAAACAAAAAGACAACCCACAAAAGGGGAGAAAATATTTGCAATCAATGTGACTAACACGAACTTAATCTCCAAAATATACAAACAGCTCACACAACTCAACAAAAAAAAATAAACAACCCAACCAAAAAAGGGGCAGAAGACCTAAATAGACATTTGTCCAAAGAAGACATACAGATGGCCAGTAGGCACATGAAAAGATGATCAACATCACTAACTATTAGAGAAATCCTCAAATGAAAACTACAATGAGGTACCACCTCCCACTGGTCAGAATGGCCATCATTAAAAAGTCTACAAATAAAAAATGCTGGAGAGGG
Organism: Lipotes vexillifer; assembly: GCF_000442215.2. Classification (NCBI taxonomy): domain Eukaryota; kingdom Metazoa; phylum Chordata; class Mammalia; order Artiodactyla; family Lipotidae; genus Lipotes; species Lipotes vexillifer. The sequence goes on along the minus strand of NW_006797869.1, from coordinate 524,164 downwards.
TGTGGAGAAAAGGGAACACTCCTACACTGTTGGTGGAGCCACTATGGAAAACAGTATGGAAGATCCTCAGAAAACTAAAAATAGAATTACTATATGAGCCAGCAGTACAACTCCTGGGCATATATCCAGACAAAACTGTAATTCAAAAAGATACATGCACCCCAATGTTCATTGCAGTGCTGTTTACAATAGCCAAGACATGGAAGAAACCTAAATGTCCATCAACAGATGAATGGATAAAGAAGATATGGTGCATATATCGAACAGAATACTATTCAGCTATAAAAAGGAATGAAATAATGCCATTTGAAGCAACATGGATGAGACTAGAAATTACATACTAAGTGAAGTAAGAAAGAGAAAGACAAATACCATATGATATCACTTATATGTGGAATCTAAAATATGGCACAAATGAACTTATCTATGAAACAGAAACAGACTCGCAGACATAGAGAACAGACTTGTGGTTGCTAAGTGGGAGTGTGGGAGGGAAAGGGATGGAGTGGTAGTTAGGAGTTAGTAGATGCACACTTACATTTAGAATGGATAAACAAGGTCCTACTGTACAACACAGGGAACTCTATCCAATCTCCTGGGATAAACCATAATGGAAAAGAATATATATATGTGTAAAACTGAGTCACTTTGTTTTACAGTAGAAATTAGCACAACATTGTAGATTAACTATACTTCAATTAAAAAAAAAATATATATGGTACTGCACACCTTTGTTAATGTTATCCTGTAATGATTAACTTATTTTGAAAGTCACATCTCATCCTATTTTGTTTTTACTCTCTCTCTCAATATCTCTCCACCCTTTGTGTGTATATAATAAATAAACCACACAATCGCAAAATGTATCAATACTAGGGGAAAAAACCAAAATTTCTAATTAGAAAGGCGTTTATTATGTTCATCCTAAGTGTAATACAATTTCACACCTATCCAATTTTTGCTTAACAGCGTACCTAAGTGTTTATTTTAAAACTTTCTACTAGTCTACCCTCTAAGTTTAACCAGTTCTGAAACATATACTGACCCAGTCCTTTAAATGTCATACATAAACATTACATTTCAGAAGAACTGTTGCCTAATAAAAGGTAAAACTTTGTCCCTCCTAGTTTTAAATCTAAATAACATATGCTTTTTGCTTTAGCAAATTTTAATGATACTTACTGATCATGAACTACGTGCCACAGAACAAACACTAGTGAATAAGCTGTAGACAATATTACCTAAAGCATCACAAAGTTATTTATCCCGAATTTATGGATTAAAAGCAGATATGGAAATACTACCTCTGTTGGGATTTATCCTAGTTATTTATTGTTACATAATAAATTACTCCAAAAAATTAGTGGCTTGAAATAACAAATAATTATTCTCTCATAGTTTTCCTGGGTTAGTAATCTGGGCACAGGTTAGTTTTGTCTCAGGGTCTCTCACTAGGCTGCTTATCTGAAGTTTCACCTACAAGCAGAATTGTTGGCAGAACTTAGGTCCTCATGGGTACTGGCCAGCAACATCGGCTCCTTGCCATGTGCACCTCTCCATAGAGCGTCTCACATGTCAACTGATTTCTATCAGAGTAAGAAAGTGAGAGAAGGGAGAGCAAGACAGAAGTCATAGTACTTTGAAACCTAATCCCAGAAATAACATCCCATCACTTGCTGTGTTCATTAGAAATGAATCAATAAATAAAGTGCATCACTAAAATCAGTCCACACACAAGGGGGAGAGGATTTATAAGAACTTGAAAAACATGGGGTGGGGATTATTTGGGACTATCTTAGAGGCTGTCTACTACAGAATTGTGGCAGAAAAAAGACTAGTACTGAGTAAAGTTTTGAGTTTCATTTCATGACCAGTTTTAGATTAAAAGGTTGTAAAATTTTGTCAATTTATTAGATTAACATTAAACATTTTGGAAAATTAGGATTCTAGCCAGTTTTATATTTTGCCACAATTTCAAATATATGAAATGATGCCTTCTTAATGCTTTTCCTCTTGATTAGAAACATAATCACTTGGGCTCCAGTGATTTCCCACAACTGCATGTTTCATGTAATTACTTTATAATTACATAAAAGTTGTGAAATTTAATAGAAATAGAGCCAGAACTACAGATTATGAGTAATACAGAAAATATTTTATAGCTACTTTATAGATTCCCATCTGTTTGGTCTCTTCAGTATCGTTAATTTGTTGACTTTGCTTATTATTTAAAGTAAAAATTTATGCTATAATAAGTAAGTTCTACTAAATTGTCAAGTTATAGTTGTCCTCCTGAGCTCAGGCAGTATTTTAGATAGCTTTTACTGATATTAGGATATTTAATATCTGTTTACACACAGAAGACAAAATTGAATTTATTACTATATAAACATAGCCAAAATCTTGCTGCATTTGGGAAAAACATAAATTCTTATGGCCCTGTCAAAGGAAAAGCCCCTCATGTCATCCTGGCCCAAATTATTACTCTTTTTATGAAACTATACTTGGTCCCAGCACTTTAAAATACATAATACATGAGTATTTCTAAAACATAATATTGTTTTTATTTTTAGGTCAAAACTTTTGCCTTGTGTTATAAAAAAAGTTAATGCATTTCCCCCAAACTACAAGCAACCTGCATTTTCAAGGGTTTCTACTTTTATGAAACCTTCTAAAAAACAGACCTAATTTGTTAAACTATGTTTTTCTATATTCGAGTCTTTGGATTTGGATAATGTTTTTTGTCCTGAGCACCTGGATGAGGAGTAGAGAAATTTACTGAGATGACCAAGTCCATACACAGAACAGGCTGGGGCCACGGGCTGGAAAAGATCAGAGAATGACTTCGAATGTGTTGAGTATGAGAAGTTTATTGGATAGTAAACTGGAGATACTGAATAGGAAATGAATATGAGCCTGAATTTAAGGAAAATAAATATAGGCAATTATTACCACACGAATAAATGTACAGCCATTAGACTTGAGTAATTTTTAGTATTACTAAATGTGTACATATCAGCAAAGGGCTCACTGCCTGACACACATAGAAGCCAATACTATGGCACTGGCTTTTAAGAAAAGAAAAAGCCTTGTTGCAAAGTTGATTGGTAAGACAGGAGGTAGGGCTCAAATCCGTCTCCACGGTGGCAAGTGAGGTGGATATTTAAGGGTTAGGGTTTTGGAGTGGTAAGGAAAGGAGGAGAGCAGTTGGAAAAGTTCCAGGAAGTGCTGCTAAGTTCTTATACACAGGTACAAGCAGGTTTCATGCCTCTTCATGGGTCACATGTGCAAATTTGGGGAGTTGGTATTAAACATATGGGGGAAGTTGGCACTGTGACATCAAAAGGTCATCTACAGATAAGCAAGTCTATTGTGCAGACTCGGTTCAGACACACTGGTTCCATCCCCAGTTTCAGCCAGTTTTGTTGTACTACAAACAAAGGGGTTTTTAACCAGCTCTTCCCTTATTTGCTGTTCTGTAAGACAAGCTCAAGGATTTCTGTAAGTCACCAGTTTCTGTTAATACTATGGGGCATGGCATCAGAAAGGGATTTTTAACCCTGTGGGCATGGTTTCACATAGCTTAAGAAACAAGTAAACCAACTAAGAGATAAGGTTAGTATTGTTAGAGGACTGACAGTGGCATCTGTGAAGCCAAGCTAAGGATATGCTTCAAGAATGAGCAATTGTATCAATAGCTACAACCAGGTAAGTAAGATGAAAACCGAAACTTGACCTTGAATATAGTGATATGTCACTCTTGACACTGACAAAGTATATTTCATCATTCTAATGGGGTCAAAATTCTTACTGGAAGGGGATCAAGGCAAAATGAGAGAAGACAAAATAGGGACGATAGTACAGATAAATGTATTTAGGATTTTAGTGTAAAGGGATCAGAAAAGAAGAAAAGAGTGTAAGTTATAGTGAGATATTTGGTTAACAGAATTTATAGAAAATGTCCCCTTATGTTCAGCAAGATGAAGGACACGTTACTGTGACAGATTTTTTTAGTTCTGTGGTAGTGATTAATGTGTAAATATAACAGATTCTTCTGAAATAATAAGAGTGGAATAAAGATAGCAAGCTTAGAAACTGTTGAGGTATATTTGTGTGAGTAAATCCATGAACTATATAGGGAAGTAGACAATGGCAAAAATATAAAAAAACAAGGCTGGTTCTTAAAAATGCTTAGTATGATTTATAAATCTTTGGCAGCATTAATAAAGGTAAAAAGAAAGAAAATAAGAGTGAGCAAAATTCAGAATAATGTAAAATAGCTTCTGACATATCAGAGATTTATAAAATGATAAAAGAATATTATAAGAAATTTAATCATTGTAAATTTGCAAATATATTTGAAAGGAAAGCATTTATGTAAAAATATAAAATACAAAAACTTACAGGAAAATAGAAATCATGAATCAGCCACTGACTTTTTAGTAACTAATAAAATAATTAAAATGTCACCACACCACCCTAAAACTCCTTAGTCCTATGTGTTCCTTTTTTTTCCCCTGGTGAATTTCACCTAATACACAAGGATTATATAAACCCATTGTAATACACACTGCATTTTTTAAGCTTGTGTAGCATTCATTTCAGAACCATAAGAAAAGTATGAGAATAGAAATCAAAGTTCTTTTCACTTATGAACATATATTCAAAAATTTTAGATAAAATTTTCAATTAAGTGAATCCCATGATATGTTAAAAATGCTTTGTAAATTTAAGCAGAAGACATGGACTAAGAGAACAAGCCAGCATGTGAAGAAGAACAGGAAGAATTCCAAGAAGCAAGAAGAGCAAATGAAAACTGAGTTTGTGACCATCTTGGAACATTCAAGAAATCTAAAGAAGGGAAACACAGTGACATCTGTCAGACACTTTGAACTAACAAGCTTCAGGTAGTTGGCAGTTTTAACGTCTGATTGTGTTCCATGTCTTCGATGTGCCGATATTTTTGCAAAGCTGAGTTTTGTGTGATGCTACGATAAAAAAGAAGTATCCCGAGAAAAATCAGTGTGGAAAAGGAAGTGAGAGTGGTGGTGTCCAACGCAAATACAAGATTTAAAAAGATGCACAAAATCCAACAGCCACACACATTCCATTGGAGAAAGTGCAAAAATGGACATGTAGTTCTGGGTGGTGAAGACACAGAGATGAATGAAAAATCAGAAGACTGGAAAGATCATGCCTTCTTTCAACGTCTCAGGTTCAGCACTTTTAAATTCTTGCCATAGAATGAAAAGATAACATTTAATAGATGCACAAAGGTCCAAACACAGATAGCCAAAGCTAAATGAGTATTTGTACTCCTTCCATGTCACTGAGTATCTACAAAAAAAGTTTATGAATTGGGAGAGGGAACTATTTTGTCTAGTTTCCTAAGAAACAGATTAAAAAAAATGGAACTAGTAACAGAATGTATAATAAGATTCAGATATTAATTCCTGCTGACTTTAAAATCACCAGAATACTTCATGATCATAAAAAATAATAAAACAATATTGAGCATTAGGTGGGGAGAACACTGATCAAAAGGCTTATCACTACTATCACTGTATTTTTAAATTTAGCAGATAAGTTAAAAGCAATGTTTTAGAACACATTTAAAATAATTATCTTTTTTTTTTTACTTTTTATTATACTACACGCTCAAAAATATGCACACAAACAATAAATGGAAAGGAAAACAAAGACTGTGTCATCTTGGAAGATATTTCTTTTGATAAAGGAATCAGATCTGACATCAAACTAGAGATAGTAAAAACTAGTGTTTTAAGACAAATATAATAGCACTTTTCCTAAATTTCTCTATTCTCTTTAGAATACACTTCCATTCTTCTGCACAAGACGCCATATACTTTCCAGCATGAGCAGAAAGAAAGATATGGGATACAATACAGAACACTCGAAGAGAGAAGTTTCTGGTTCAAAATCCTAGTTCAAAAATGATACCTATGGGGCTTCCCTGGTGGCACAGTGGTTGAGAGTCCACCTTCCGATGCAGGGGACACGGGTTCGTGTCCTGGTCCAGGAAGATCTCACATGCCGCGGAGCAACTGGGCCCGTGAGCCATGGCCACTGAGCCTGCACGTCTGGAGCCTTGCTCCGCAATGGGAGAGGCCACAACAGTGAGAGGCCCGCATATCACAAAAAAAAAAAAAAAAAAAAAAAAAAAAAAGATACCTATGAAGTCAAGTACAAAACATTAAAATGTTTCTATCTCTCACTGTTACTTATCTTACAGAATTTCTTTGTTCAATTTGTTAGCCACTAACAACGCTGGACTTCTACGAATTAGAGTAAATTAATTAAGTATAAATATGATTAAAAACTTAGTTTTTTAGTCATACTAAGCCACATCTCAACTGTTCAATAGCCATATGTGATTAATGAATCTTGTATTGAAGAGTGAAGATATAGAATATTACCAATGTTGCAGAAAGTTCTACTGGACAGGTCTACTATAGAATGAATGGAATATGGGAGAGCATCAATCCCATACTAAATGTAAACTATAAGATCATAGCAATCCTTTTTCTAGATAATTTAATGTTCTGTAGTGTGCTTTGAAAATACACAAATAGACAAGTAGATAATTTTTAAAAATCCATGTATTAGAAATTGATATTAATGAAGCTCCATAATTAAGTGGTGAAATGATGGACATTTTAGTAGATGTTATTAAGAAAAGGTGCACAATATACGGAGAAGAATAAAATTAAAATTAGAACTACCATATGATTCAGCAATCTAACTTTTGAGTATATATTCAAAGGAAATGAAAATAAGATCTTAAAGAGATCTTAAAAATTGAGGGACAAAGGTTCAAAAAACTGATACTGAAATGGAAAAAAGACATTAACAGATAATTTACAAAAATACATATAAAATTTGTCCTCAAGTATATGGAAAAATATTCAAGCTCACTCAATGGTAAGTCATACATATCTGGGATGATGCTGCTGAA
>NW_006797869.1:443678-517114 GCF_000442215.2 Lipotes vexillifer | reverse complement strand
TGCTGAACCAAATTGGGGAAAAGCTTGTATTTGAAAGCAGAATGCTCCCATCTGTCAGTTTAATGTCTCCATGGCTTATAACGGAATGTGTGAAATATAACGTGTTGTAAACTGGTAGTTTGAACTGGGAGGGGATTTTAAAAGTATGCTGAAGAGAGATGCTCTCTCTCACATACACACATATTTTTTTTTTCTTTTCTTTAGGAAAACTTACTCCTGGCAGCTGGTTTGACTAATTCCCTGATACCTGCTTCCACACAATAATATCCACAGTTTATTAAAAGTAAAAAGCCTGGAACACATTCTGTTTGTGAAGCCTGGGGAAACAGGTACTTTCATATGTCATAAATATTAAAGCTGATGCCTACTGTGTTAGGTTGGGCTCTCAGGAAACAGATGCCATGATGGAATGTGACACACAGGGATCAAGACCTGTGAAAAAAGGAGAGAGAAAGCAAATTTGGATGGAGGAAGAAGTGTAACTATGATGCAAGACCAATAAAATCTAGCCAGTCTACAGGAAGACTTGGAATATATATAACACCTAAGAATTGTCTTTTGGAAGCTGTAAAGGATAGGTCTTTATACTCCTGCTCTGACTGGTTATTCAATGTGGGTGTTCCCTGGTTCTCTGCAGCTGAATCAGATCCTAATGATATTAACAGTTAGAGTCTATGTCTGACAGCTGGGGTCACAAGTACTTCTTGAGCAGGTAATCTGAGAGATTCTGTTTGCATCACAATACTTATAATGAGGATAGGAATGAAATGGAAATAATGAATAGAAAAGGAAAATAATACAAGAGGTATCTAATGATGGTAATGTGTCCTGTCCTGAGGAGTATTCTTAAGTCAGTCTTACACATCTGGCATTATTTATTGATACATGCCACAGGGTTAAGTCCCAAGTCAGCCTAATTTGCTCTTCGGGAATTCACATCATTTCCCTGAGCCACTGTGGTCTTAACTGATATGTAAAACAGGAAGGATAATAATTTTCTCATAAAGAATTTCTGAGGCACATGGTACTTCTGTTCCTTTTGAGGCTTCAAACTTTGTTTTAAACATCTTTATGCAATGAAATATTATATACTGTACATAAACAGTCAATGGATATACTTTTTTTTTGGTTAAATATAGTAAACATGTTAGAAGTCTGATTATTCTAGTAAAAGCTGACAATACCAAAGCTCAGTCAAAAAACGTTCAGGTATCAAAGCTCAGTCAAGGGCTTCCCTGATGGCGCAGTGGTTGAGAGTCCGCCTGCCGACGCAGGAGACACGGGTTCGTGCCCTGGTCTGGGAAGATCCCACATGCCGTGGAGCGGCTGGGCCCGTGAGCCATGGCCGCTGAGCCTGTGCGTCCGGAGCCTGTGCTCCGCAACGGGAGAGGCCACGTACCGCAAAACAAAAAAACAAAAACAAACAAACAAAGCTCAGTCAAAAAGAATTTACGTAGTGAACGAGGACTGAAAGCTCAATAGAAAGTGTTATCAGACAGATTAGATACCAAGTTCTGAGAAGTCAAGAAGAGTAGAAAGACTGATGATGTAAGAAAGAAGGCTCAGAAAGACAAAGGAAATGAGTATCATTAGATACGTTCTACATGCTAGGCATTGAACTGGGCATTTAAAATATTTTTTCCCACTTATAACTTTGTGAATTAAGAATGATTACTCCATTGACAGGAATACAATAATAGTAGGAGACTGTAACACCCCACTCACATAGACGGACAGGTTCTCTAGACAGAAAATCAATAAGGCAACAGAGATCCTAAATGATACAATAGAACAGACTTAACTGATACTATATCCAAAAAAAAAACCAACCAGAACACACATTTTTTTCAAGCACACATGGAACATTCTCTAGGACTGACCACATACTAGGGCACAAAACAAGCCACAACAAATTTAAGAGTACAGAAATTATTTCAGGTATCTCTTATGACCACAACAGCATAAAAGTAGAAATCAACCACAGAAAAAGAAATGAGAAAAAAACGATTATGTGGAGACTAAACAACATGATACTGTTGTTTAGCAATGGGTCAACAGTGAAATTAAAGAGGAAATTAAATAATACCTTGAGAAAAATGACAATGAAAACACAACCATATAAAATATATGGGACACAGCAAAAGCAGTTCTTAGAGGGAAGTTGATGGTCACACAGGTATGGCTCATGGTGATACAGGCCTTCCTCAAAAAACAAGAAAAATCTCAAAGAAATGCCCCAACCTACCTACTAAAAGAATCAGAAAAAGAAGAACAACAAAACCTATAGTCAGCATAAGGAAGGAAATAATAAAGATCTTAGAGGAGATAAATTTTAAAACACTAAAAAGCAATAGAAAACCTTAATAAAACCAATAGCTAGTTCTTGAAAGGGTAAACAAAATTAACAAACTTCTGGCTGGGTTCACCAAGGAGAGGAACCAAATAAAATAAGACATGAAAAAGAAATAATAACCAATATCTCAGAAATTTAAAAAAAAAGTAGAGAATACTATGAACAAATATATGACAACAAAGTGGACAACCTAGAAGGGACAAGTTTCTACGTACAGCCCACCAAAACTGAATTAAGAACATATAGATAATTTCAACAGACTGATCACTAGAAGCAAATTAGACTCAGAAATAAAAACAACAACAACAAACTCCTTACAAACAAAAGTCCAGGGCCAGATGGCTTCACAAGTGAATTCTACCAAACACACAAAGAAGAACTTACACTGATCCTTCTCAAACTCTTCCAAAAGACTGAAGAAGAAAAACACTCTCAAAGACATTCTATGAAACCACCATCACCCTGATACCAAAACCAGACAACGACACTACCAAAAAAGGAAAATTACAGGCCAAAAGCTTTGATGCATATAAATGCAAAAATTCCCAACAAAATACTAGCAAACCAAATCCAACACATAAAAAAGATCATATACTATGACCAAGTGGGATTCATCCCAAGTTAACAAGGATGGTTCAAATATGCAAATCAATCAATGTAATAAACCACATTAACAAAAGAAGAGTCAGAAACCACATGATCATCTCAATAGATCCAGAAAAAAAAACATTTGATAGGGCTTCCCTGGTGGCGCAGTGGTTGAGGGTCCGCCTGCCAATGCAGGGGATACGGGTTCGTGCCCCGGTCCGGGAAGATCCCGCATGCCGCGGAGCGGCTGGGCCCGTGAGCCATGGCCGCTGAGCATGAGCGTCTGGAGCCTGCGCTCCGCGGCGGGGGAGGCCACAACAGTGGGAGGCCCGCGTACCGCAAAGAAAAAAAAAAAAAAAAAAAAAAACATTTGATAAAATTCAACATCCATTCATGATAAAAACCCTTACCAAAGTGGGTATAGACGGAACATATCTCAACATAATGAAAGCTACTTATGACAAACCCAAAGTCAATATAATACTCAATACTGAAAGCCTTCCTGCTAAAATCTGGAAATAAGACAAGGATGCCCACTCTCACCACTTTTATTCAACACAGTATTGGAAGTCCTAACCACAGCAATCAGACAAGAAAAAGAAATAAAAGGTATCTAAATTGGATGGAAAGAGGTAAAATTTTCATTACATGCAGATGACATGGTATTATATATAGAATACCCTAAAGATTCCACACAAAAACTACTAGAACAGACAAACTCAGAAAGGTAGTAGGAAACAAGATTAACATACAGAAATCAGTTGCATTTCTTTACACTAACAATGAAATATAAAAAAGAGAATGTAAAAAAAAAAAATCCCTTTTAAAATTGCACCCAAAAAAATAAAATACTTAGAAATAAACCTAACCAAGGAGGTGAAAGACTTACATGAGAACTATAAAACATCAATAAGGAAAATTAAAGAGGATTAAAAGAAATGGAAAGATATCCCATGCTCTCAGATTGGAAGAATTAATATTGTTAAAAAGGCCATACTACCCAGAGCAATCTACAGATTTAATGTGATCCCTATCAAATTACCCATGATATTTTTCACAGAACTAGGAAAAATAATCCAAAAATGTATATGGAACCATAAAAGACCCAGAATTGCCAAAGCAATCCTGGGGAAAAAGAACAAAGCAGGAGGAATAACCCTCCCAGACTTCAGACAATACTACAAAGCTACAGTAATCAAAACAGTGTGGTACTGGCACAAAAAACAGACAAATGAATCAATGGAACAGAATAGAGAGCCCAGAAATAAACCCACACACCTATGGTCAGTTAATCTTTGACAAAGGAGGCAAGAATGCACAATGGAGAAAAGACAGTCTCTTCAAGGAGTAGTGCTGGGAAAGTTTGACAGCTGCACGTAAATCGATGAAGTTAAAACATATCCTCACACCATACACAAAAATAAACTCAAAATGGCTTAAAGACTTAAATATAAGACATGACACCATAAAACTTAGAAGAGAACATAGGCAAAACATTCTCTGACATAAATTGTACCAGTGTTTTCTTAGGTCAGTCTCCCAAGAAAATAAAAATAAAGCAAAAATAAACAAATGGGATGTAATCAAACTTACAAGCTTTTGTACAGCAAAGGAAACCACAAACCAAACAAAAAGTCAACCTATAGACTGAGATATTTTATTTGCAAATGATGAGACTTGATAAGGGCTTAATTTCCAAAATACTCAAACTGCTCATACAAGCAACAACAAAAAAATAAACAACCCAATCGAAAAATGGGCAGAAGACCTAAATAGACATTTCTCCAAAGAAGACATACAGATGACAACAGGCAGATGAAAAGATGCTCAACATCCCTAATTATTAGAGAAATGCAAATGAAAACTACAATGAGGTACCACCTCCCACTGGTCAGAATAGCCATCATTAAAAAGTCTACAAACAACAAATGCTGGAGAGGGTGTGGAGAAAAGGGAACCCTCTTACACTGTTGATGGGAATGTAAGTTGGTGCAGCCACTATGGAAAACAGTATGGAGGTTCCTCAAAAAGCTAAGAATAGATTTGCCATCTGATGCAGCAATCTCTTTCCTGGGTATATATCTGCACAAAACTATAATTCAAAAAGATACATCCACCCCTATGTTCATAGCAGCACTATTCATAATAGCCAAGTCATGGAAATAACCTAAATATCCATCAACAGATGAATGGATAAAGGAGATGTGCTACATGTATACAGTGGAATACTACTCAGCCATAAAAAAGAATGAAATCATGCCATTTGTGGCAACATGGATGGTCAGAGATTATCAAACTAAGTGAAGTAAGTCAGAAAATGAAAGACAATACCATATGATATCACTTATACATGGAATCAAAAATATGACACAGATGAACTTATCTATGAAACAGAACAAACCCACAGACATAAAGAAGAGACATGTGGGTGCCAAGGACAAGGGGGTGGGGGACGGAGGGATTGGGAGTTTGGGGTTAGCAGATGCACACTATTATATATAGAATGGATGAACAAGGTCCTACTGTACAGCACAAAAAACTATATTTAATCTCCTGTGATAAACCACAATGGAAAAGAATATTAAAAAGACATAAATATATATATATATATATATAACTGAATCATTTTGCTGTACAGAAGAAATTAACACATTATAAATCAGTGATACTTCAATTTAAAAAATTAGTACTGCAAACTTATAGAAAAGGTAACTGAGGTAGAGAGGAGCAAATTAAGTTGTCCAAGACCAAAGAGCTAGTAAGTGGTAAATTCTATATTCAACACCAGTCACTCTGAGCCCTAAGCCATTATTCTTTTCAGTTAATAATTTCACAGTTGAAAACTACTGTTAAGCCAAATTCTGTCTGTATTTTGTGTTCAGTATACCAAACAGCGGATAAATAAAACCCTTTATTCCTGGTTGTGGAGCCTAGTTATTTTTCTCAAAAACTGGCAGGGCACCTAATTGATATTCTATTGGCTGGATCATTTTCAGGTAGGCAGTGTTTATTTATTTTACCCTCCTAGGTATGTATGACTTGGGATATGAGGTAAAAGATAAGGGTTATAGGAAACTGAGCTGGGTGTCAAAGTGGTTCAGAAATGATGTTAAAACAGCCCCGTGTAGAGTCAAGGAAAATGGGAATGACTACATTGGAGGGCAAAACAGAAAGTAAAGGCAGAGAGTAAAGCCAGAACATCAAACCAAATGCTCTGGATTTAAAGGCAGAAACTAAATGCTAGCTTTTAGGATGGAAACCAGACACAAAACTTAAGTAAACAACTATGAGCTACCACTACACTCTTATTGGAATGGCCAAAATACAGAACACTGACAACTACAAATTCTGACACTGATGTGGAACAACAGGAACTCTCACTCATTGCTTATGGGAATGCAAAATGGTGCAGAAACTTTCAAAGTTTGGTGATTTCTTACAAAATTAAATATGTTCTGATTCAGTAATCATGCTCCTTGGTATTTACACAAAAGAGTTGAAAACTTATATCTATACAAAAACCTGCATACGGATATTTATAGCAGTCTTATTCATAATTGCCAAAACTTGAAAGCAATCAAGTTGTATTTCAGTAGGTGAATGGATAAATAAATTGTTTTGCATCCAGATAATGGAATCTTATTCAGTGCTAAAAAGAAATGTGCTCTCAAGCCCTTAAAATACATGAAGGAAACTTAAATGCATATTATTAAATGAAAGATCAACTGAAGAGGTTACCTACTTTATGATTCCAACTCTGTGACATTCTGGAAAAGACAAACCTTCGAGACAGTAAAAAGATCAGTTGTTGCCAGGAATTAGGGGTGAGGGAAAGATAAATAAGCAGAGCACAGAGCATTTTTAGACCAGTAAAAATACTCTGTATGGTACCATAATGTCGGATACATGTCATTATACATTTATCCAAACCCACAGAACGCACAAAACCAAGAGTGAGTCATAATGTAAACTATGAGCTTTGCAGGGTAATGATGTGTCAATGTAAGGCCATATATTGAAACATATACCACTCTGGTGGGTGATACTGATAATGGGGGAGGCTATCCATTTATGGAGGTAGGGGGTTTATCAGGAAATCACAGTACCTTCCACTTAATTTTTCTGTGAACCTAGTAATGATTTTAAAAAGCCTATTTGAAAAAAAATAAACAAAAACAACTATTACGTGAATTTGGATAGGTGATTTTCTGTGGTGTCTATGTAGCTACAGGGACATTTTCTGGGATACTCCAGGATTTGCCTTTAAGTGGGATGAGAGCTAGTAAGGGCTCCAAACCAACTTGTTCAATTCTATGCTATGAAGTCCCTTATAGGTTATCTAGAGCAACATTCTTAATGTGGGAGTAAGGAAACAGGCTCAGAGAGGTTAAGTAACTTATAGCAAGTGACATAGCTATTGTATGTCAGTCTTCATCTATAAAACGTCAATGTCTTATTTGAGAAGTGTCAATGTCAGCAATGACTGCTTTTTTGATAGAAAATTAGTTGTGTATTATAAATGTATGCTAAATAAGCAAATTTCACCCTACATAGCTTGGTGAAGGAAGTTCACTAAGAAAATTAAGTGATAATCAAAGGCCACTGTAATAATGTGTTATAAGTCCAAAATCAAGATATGTTATCTATAAATTCGGTATTCTTTCAATTTTTGTGTATTTGCTTGCCATAATAGAATATTTCTTCAATAAAAGAGATCTGAGGTCAAATGTATTTGTAAAATGAAGTGTTTTATATAGCATTCTTGGAGATTCACAATATACATCAGTGCAGTAAAGGAAATATTTGGTTGTTGCAAAATAATATTACATATCTACAGTTAGCTCTCAATCACTTAGCTAATGAAAAGAAATTTTTTGTAAAACTTTGTCACTAAATAATACTTTGTTATATAAACAATTTCCCAACTCCAGAGCAGTTAAGAAGCAGAAGATCATGAGTTATTAACCATGCTCAGGCTCTGGGACCAAACTTTCGGATCAAATCCTGGCCCTGGCACTCACTAGTCATGTGACTCTGGAAAAATTTCTTAGTCCTTCTAGGCTTTAGTATCTATTAGATAGAAATAATAATTTGATATACCTCATAGACTTTTCAGAATTAAATCAGCTAATATTTATAAAAGACTTTGAATAGTGCCTGGCACACAGCTATCACACAATGCATGTTAGCTGCTGGAGTTATCACCCACTAGCAAGCAGGGAAAACATCTAGAAAATGGGAGGGCTTCCTTTGCAACCTGGATCTTTATTCACCTCCTTTTTAAAATATATTTTCCACAATATATTCTTTTTTCCTGTTCCTTTCTTTCACCTTGTCTAACGTGAGAAGCAGTGTGTGGACAAAGATAAGTTTAGAACATGTGATATTAGAATCAGAGATTGAGGGAAGAAGAAAACCAAGAATAAGAAGAAAGAAAAGTACACATGAATGCTCAGATGAAAAAAGAAAGACATGGATTTGAATGAATAATTTCATGGAGTTACAGCCTTACAGGTTCAGAATTCCTAGTTCTGAAATATCCAACATCTACTGTACAAGATGGGCTACTTGTAGGATTCATAAAACGGTAATGAAATAGATTTTTAAAAAAATATATTGAACTGATTTTCACTTGCTTATGAGTGATACTTGAATTGTCAGTTTCAGCATCCTAACATAGTCAGTACCAAGCAACATTACAGTTCCTACCTCACTTGTTTAGTTCATTGCTATGAAATAAATTTGACCTTCATAAAATACCATTTGCTATAAAAATGATTCTTGTTTCGCATAAGTAAAACTGTATTATGGGAGGTACTTATTTATTGATTCTTCTTAATTGATTTTCTATTATTTTGCAAAAACTGCATTCCAGAATGTTGAAAGATATGGTCCTTCTCTGATTATAGAAGTTCAATTATTTTTTCTAGTGAAAATCAGTACCAGTAAGGGGATGTGACAAAAATATATTCAAGCAATATTATGACATAATAATATGTGATTAACTGAAAGTATTGATTCATTTGAAGGCAAAACATATTAGGAACAACTGAAAAGTAGATCTCAGAAGATAATTAACAATGGGCTTCCTGGAAGAATTATCACCTTTGGAAAAATCATTATTAGAGTAAACAGTACTACAGAAAATTTTTCACAGTATAGAAACAAATGTGATATACAGTCTAAAAATTAGGTTGAGAAGCAATGTTAAATAAGTCAAAGACGGTAATGAAGACAGTATTCACAGACACAGAAAATGACTCGGACACCAGGTAATGGAAATAACAATTATACTTAATAGCAGACAGCAGTGTAGGTGTTAGCTGCTACTTGAACAGAGAAGAGATGCATTATTCAAAATTATTTTTCTTAATTGTAAAACATATGAGAAAAAAGAAAAGATGCAATTTATTCTAGAAACGCTGTCGTAAAAAATCTAATATTCAGATCAAAAGACAATTCAAGCATGGTTTACTGGCAAACCTATAAACAACTATATGTTTGACATTTTCTTCCAAATGTCTGCATTTTAAAGAACTACTGTTACTGTGATGATGTTTTTAATATAAATGCAACATACATTAGTGGACATTATATATTAGAAAAAACTTACTTGGAAAGTAACTAAAATATGATGAGATAACTGTAAAATAATACAGTGGATTTCAAAGACTTAGTATGGAAAATGTAAAACATCTTATTTGTAGTACTTTTTTTTTTTTTAATGAGCCAAGCTTTGTTTGGGGGATTTTTTAGGTTTTAATTTTTATTATTTATTTATTTTTGGCTGCACTGGGCCTTAGTTGCAGCACACGAGATCTTCACTGTTGCATACGGGATCTTTCGTTGCAGCACGTGGGCTCTTCCTTGCAGCACACAGGCTTCTCTCTAGTTGTGGCATGTGGGCTTCTCTAGTCGTGGCATGTGGGTTTTTCTCTCTCTAGTTGTGGCACATGGGCTCCAGAGTGCGTGGGCTCTGTAGTTGTGGCACGCAGGCTCTCTAGTTGAGACACGTGGGCCCAGTAGTTGTGGCACGCTGGCTTAGTTGCTCCATGGCAGGTGGGATCTTAGTTCCCCGACCAGGGATCAAACCTGCGTCCCCTGCATTGGAAGGCTGATTCTTTACCACTGGACCACCAGGAAAGTCCTGTGGTATTTTTTTGATTACAAGTTGAATTGAAAAACATCTTTAACATATTGGGTTAAATAAAATATATTACAAAATTTAATATTACCTGTTCCTTTTTATTTTTGTGTGGTTAACAAAAAAAATGTGAAATTAAAGAGCTAGGTCTAATTATCTTTTAATTGGTCAGAGCTGATAGAGATGGTAGTTTGAAAACCATCATACAGTTTCTCAGGAGATGATTTCATGTACTCTTAAAAAGAATTAAAAGTTGATTTCTTTTCGTGACAAGGAATTCAGGCCTTGACCATGACAATCAAGAAACTAACAAAGGCATCCAGATGATACTTTAGAGATCCTTACATTAATTACGTTTTTACATTCTATGCCTGTATTATTTATGTATATTATAGTAACTTTGAACTGAATCAATTAGATACCACTTTCCAGCTCTCTGAGACCTTTAAACTCTCTAAGCCTATGTATTTATCAGTTAATCACACAAAAAAAAGACTGTTGGTCTTTTATGATTGCTGGTTGAAGGTTTTAAGAATTTAAGTAATAATTTGTATTACATTCAGTTCATGTTAAGAATTATTATTAGATATTATTATTGTTATTAGTAGAAACTTTAGATTTTTTCTGAACTTATGAATACCTGGAATAGCTGGCAGACTTTATTCATGCCCTTCCTTTTTTTTTTTTTTCCCTACCTATGTTATAAAGGGCACAGCAGGGAAATCACCAGCTAGAGCATGAAGGTAAAGCTATTTTGCATCCATCTTCCCTTCAGGAGGAAATACTGAAATGCCAGTTGCTGTGCTTCCTGATACACTGTGAAATCATTTACTGCCCAATGGGATTAAGAGACCTTGTGATGTGTTGCTTTTTCTGAATATAACTTCCCTGAGACAGCTGCTGCAACACAGCCATCTGATTGGGTATCATGGCTGAGACATATTTTAGAAGCCTATCTTCCTTTTTCCCTATTTCTCAACATGGGCAATTTATATCCATAAACCAATGACTTAAAATGTTTTGCTCAGAGCAACTAGTCAAGAGAGCAAAGCATTTAGAGTCAGGAGACCTAGTTTCTATTCCAGACTCAGCCACTAACGAAATCGATGACTGAGTTATTTAATTTCTCCTGCCCTTAATTTCTTCATGTATACAATGAAGAGTCTGAACTGAATTTTTTAAATACCTCTTTCAAATACAGTTGCCTAAACTTTTCTTGTCATGTTTGAAATGAAAATACTGTGTTATTTTATTATTTTTCTGCTATCTCCCTGATGTTGCCTATTTTGCATCATTGGCATTTATTGATCCATTCAACAAGTATTTGAGGGCCTGCTTTTGATAGTGTTCTAAGTGTTAGGAAAACAATAGTAAACAAAAATATATCCTTGTGAACTCTGTAGTCTGGTGAGACAAAAAAACATTAATCCAATATTTATACCTACATCTCCACACAAAGACATATGATACAATTGTAACAAGTGCCATGGAGGCATAAAATTCAGAGATATGAGAGTAAAAAAGAAGTATGTAGCTTTGGGGGGAAGAGAGGATATGTGTGTGTATAAACAAATATTATTTATTTTCCTTTTAGAACATTATATATTCTCATTAATGTACTATTTATTCATTCATTAAAATTTTGAGTCTAATTCTTGTTATATCTGAAGTGTTACATACTTCAATTTACAGTAATAAATAAAACCTTTATGGTGCTTACAGTGTAGCTAAAAAGACATAGCAAATAATCAACAGAGTTTTACTTCCACTTAAGATGTGGAAAGCAAGGGAATGTGACTTCTATCCTAACAACCAAAAAAGGCATACCATTTACAAAAGCGTAACTTTCCTGGAAAGTACAGAATACTTGTCTGTAGACCACCAAGGGACTTAATTTCAAGTGACAAACCTCTCCCAGGAGAAAAGGGACAAATGAACTGTTTCATTTTTCTCAAAGCAGAGAAGATATAGGTGCTTCAACAGAAGGATGAGACGCTGGCTGAAATGATGAATCACTGTGACAGAGCTGGGCTATCCTATCAGTTTAGCATAACTGGGAGCCACAGACATGTGGACAGCTCTTCCCACAGGCTTCCTCCAGATACTTAGGAGAAAGATTAGGCAGGGCTGAAGACAAGAGTGAATTCCCTCAGTGGCACAGGCATGCATGAGATGATTTTCAGCCACAATGCCTGCCCTGGAACTTCTTCCCATAGGAAGCAAGTCTTTAGCCACTGAGGTGGAGGTGACAGCGAAAAACATCCTCTCAACCCTATGGTCTTTTGGGGAGCGGTAGAAGCGAAATCTGTCTAAGAATAGGAAATTCTCTTCACTGATGCCATAAAGCAGGCAAATATATACAACTTCTAGAGGAAGGATAAAAGTCCTTTGTGCCTAGGAAACGTCCATGAAAAACCCCTGGACCCAGCGCTGATATAAACAGAAGTTTGCTACTATTTAGGGAGGGACAGGGAATTCTCTTTTTCTCCTTCTCTTCTTTCTAAAACCTATCACAGATAGAAATCAATTTCTAGTCATAGAGAATACTGCCAGAAACCCTGAGAAGGTGCTAGGCTTCCCACAGCCTAGACACATAAACCCTTACTAAGACTGAGGTTGCACCAGGAGAAATGCAGTGTGCTGCTGCAGGACAGAGAATGGAAAGAGAATCTACCTCTGTGCACAGCTGTGCAGAGGCAACTGAGAGCAGCAGTAGAACAGGAACACAGAGAAACCTTCCAGCCACCTCAGGGCTAATGCTAAGCACAAGGTAACAATAACGTGTTGCTGGAAGAATCTGAACTAACAGAATGTGAACAGAAGGGATGGGGCCACTTCTAACCTTGAGTGATAAAAACTGACCCTGAATAGTTTTCCATTCTCCTTCTCCTTGTACTGTCTTGAGATTAATATGTACAGTGACTCTGAAAGACACATGGTAAAGATAGCATAGGAATCTTCCCTCACGACAGAAGGAGCTTGGTGTTTTGTCATGTCTCGGAAGAGAAGAACTAACAGATTGGGGACACCAAATGAACTTTATATGAGCTTAAAATAAAATCCTGTTATGAATGTGCCACTACACATTTTAGTCTGTTATCTAGCAACAGTGCTTCCTTAATTATAAAAATGGTACTTTGAAGTAAAACAATTTCACAGTATAAATAAAAACTATACGGCATTGGCCTAGCAATAAGATACAGTATCTGAGAAATTGATATCAGAGCTCAGAAACATGTCAACTCCTTGGACAGTGGCAGTACATCATTTAAGGCTGTTGCCCTTGATATAGTAGACTGACCACATGCCTACTAAGTTGTAGTTCTAGGAAATGTGAAAATTAAAATGATAGTATGCACTGGCTTTTACTTTATGCTTCCGGAATATATTTTATGAAAGAGATAAGCTCAAGAAATAATTATACGGTTTACAAAATGAAATGAAAGCAAACAAAGAATCCTAACATTTGGAGACTCTCAAAAGTTAGGAAAATTCTGGCTGCTTCTGGACTTGTAACAGTCAGATTTGAGCAACATATTATCAGGAAAACAAAATCACACAGGCTTGTGCAAAGCTAAAATTAAGTTTTTCTAAATAGATAAGCCTATTATTTCAGATAACCTCGAGGTGTTCAAAGGTGTTCAGCATTTGAGAGAGAGGAAAGAATTTACGATTAGAATTAGGAAATTATTTTGGATGTGGTTAGGTAGTTGCTGATGCATAAATGGACAGGAAGCAGATAGATCTGAAGCTCAATGTCTGAGGAATTCTCTTGCCATTAGATCAAAGCCAATTTTTAAAATGCATTGCTTATTTTAATCTTAAATCAACCCTCAACCTCTAAACTTGAACCAGTAAGAAATGGACTCTAAAAACTGGGCAGCCCCAAAAAGAAGGATATACCCTAGCAGCCACTTCATATATGTCTATGGATAATAATGGAAAAGGAACAGGAACAGTCCCACAGGGTGGCATTAGAAAGCCTTGGAGAATAGTGTACTGGTGAGTTACTCACAAAACAGAATTAAGATCCTGTTATGCCAGGATTGAGAGATTTTCCACATGGGGTCCAGCAGTAATTTATTATTTCTATGATCCAGACTGCTGTGTATTTCTAAATATTTCCTTTTTTTTTTTTTTTTTTTTTTTTGTAGTGGAAGTTTTCACTGCAATTATCCTGTTTTCACTACACCATTGTATTTTGGGTATGTGTTGAGGAGGGTGGGTACAGATAAGTTCTCTTTATCATGCATATATTATTCTGTCATAAAGCACAACCTTCAGTTGTAAAGAAAATGACTGTAAATCACCCAGAAACCCTGAACTTCCATTTGGATAATGTATGCTAGGGTTGCACCACTTGAGAAGGTGGTGTGGGAGGGAAGGTAAAACAGATATTCCATGACCAGAAAACCGAACTATAACAAACACTGACTAGTTGCTATGGTTGCATTGTATTTTTTAATGTAGTGTTTTTTTCTTTTTTTAAACATCTTTATTGAAGTATAATTGCTTTACAATGGTGTGTTAGTTTCTGCTGTATAACAAAATGAATCAGCTATACATATACACGTATCCCCATATCTCCTCCCTCTTGCGTCTCCCTCCCACCCTCCCTATCCCACCCCTCTAGGTGGTCACAAAGCACCCAGCTGATCTCCCTGTGCTATGCGGCTGCTACCCACTAGCTATCTGTTTTACATTTGGTAGTGTATACATGTCCATGCCACTCTCTTACTTTGTCCCAGCTTTCCTGGGACTTTGTCCCCGTTTCCTCAAGTCTTTCTCTACAACTGCATCTTTATTCCTGTCCTGCCCCTAGGTTCTTCAGAACCATTTTTTTTTTCTTTAGATTCTACATATATGTGTCAGCATACGGTATTTGTTTTTCTCTTTCTGACTTACTTCACTCTGTATGACAGACTCCAGGTCCACCCACCTGAGTACAAATAACTCAATTTCGTTTCTTTTTTTGGCTGAGTAATATTCCATTGTATATATATGGCACATCTTCTTTATCCATTCATCTGTTGATGGATGCTTAGGTTGCTTCCATGTCCTGGCTGTTGTAAATAGAGCTGCAATGAACAGCTATTTTTGGGGGGGCAGGATATAAGATGTGTTTCTCACTATAGATCATACTCAAAAAGGCTTGAAAGCTACGGATCTAGACAATTCTCAGTAAGATAACAGGATGCTTGCTCTTCTGATCCCCATTTGACAGATAGGGAAAACTCGGCTTTCAAGGAGTGGGTGAGATGCGGCTCCTGGATCCCCTGGGTGGGAAGCCCTTGCTCTGAGCCCCTCCGAGGGGTCTGCAAGACTGGCTGTAAAGGCGGGACCCCCAGCTTGCAGCTCTGGTCCCTGGTCCTCCTGCTCAGCAAAGCAGGGCTGGCCTGCGTCCCACATCTCAGCCATCTAGGGACCCGAGGGTGTGGATGTCTGGAGCTTGGAGGAGGTGCTGGGTTCAAATTCCAGCTCTATTGTCTCTTGCCTGGGAGACCATGGCCCTCAGGGACAGAGGAAAGTGCCTTGAAGGAGACGGCCCTCCTGCCCGCCCACAGCCCCCATGGAAAGCCAGGGCACGGGCCAAGGCCATGGTCTCCCCAACCTGGACACAGGTCTCCCGCCTATCCAGTGGAGGGCGGATGCCCGGGACTTGGCCTCAACGGCCCGTATCCCTCTGTGCAGGCCCTGGTTCCGACCAGCTATCCAGACACCTGAGCCTGGGGCCGCCGCTCACCTGGCCGATCCTGGTGCTGAGCAGGTGGGGACCACAGGAGCGCGTGATGGGCAGGAAGAGGCAGGGCCACCACCTCTCAGGCCTCAGCTTTCTCCCCTGGCCATCCTGTTATTTCTTCCTTTGGCTACGACCAGACTCCAGCCCTTTCTCCACCCCCAACACCTCTGCCTCCTGGTCCAGCCCCATCCTGGGACTCCTGAATCACAGCCTCCATGCTGGTCTCCCCACGTACACCACTGTCCTGGTCATTGTGGTACATGACTCTTTTTGAATTATGGTTTTCTCAGGGTATGTGCCCAGTAGTGGGATTGCTGGGTTGTATGGTAGTTAGTTTTGATTTGCATTTCTCTAATGATTAGTGATGTTGAGCATCCTTTCATGTGTTTGTTGGCAATCTGAATATCTTCTTTGGAGAAATGTCTGTTTAGGTCTTCTGCCCATTTTTGCACTGGGTTTTTTGTTTTTTTTTGATATTGAGCTGCATGAGCTGCTTATAAATTTTGGAGATTAATCCTTTGTCAGTTGCTTCATTTGCAAATATTTTCTCCTATGCTGAGGGTTGTCTTTTCATCTTGTTTATGTTTCCTTTGCTGTGCAAAAGCTTTTAAGTTTCATTAGGTCCCATTTTTTTATTTCTGTTTTTATTTCCATTTCTCTAGAAGGTAGGCCAAAAAGGATCTTGCTGTGATTTATGTCATAGAGTGTTCTGCCTATATTTTCCTCTAAGAGTTTGATAGTTTATGGCCTTACATTTAGGTCTTTAATCCATTTTGAGTTTATTTTTGTGTATGTTAGGAAGTGTTCTAATTTCATTCTTTTACATGTAGCTGTCCAGTCTTCCCAGCACCACTTATTGAAGAGGCTGTCTCTTCTCCATTGTATATTCTTGCCTCCTTTATCAAAGATGACCATATGTGTGTGGGTTTATCTCTGGGCTTTCTATACTGTTCCATTGATTTTTTTAAATGTAAAGTCTGCTTGCTTTTTTCCTATTAAGGGACTTTGCATTGATACTCACAAATAGAATTAATGTGTATTTTTCTGTCTTGTGCAATCCTTATTAGGATTAGGCATCAAATATACCTGTTTAAGAAATAGAAGCTGGATGATTTTAGTCTTCTAGGCTATAGAAAGAAGTCAGGTAACCAGGAATCATCTATTCTTTGAGGTTTAATAAATTCCCCTGAAAAACATCTAGCCTAGTGCTTTTTAGTGTGGTTCTTTGTGATAACTTTCTATAATTCTCCTGTGGAAATTTTTTATTATCTCTGTATCTCTACTAGTGTCCACTTAATAAATACTAATTAAATTTCTTAGAAAATATTTATTATAATCTAACTTTACATAGTGTTTATAAGCTTTTATGCAAATTTATCACATTGTTTTTCAAAATTTTCCTTATCTCTCAATCATTTTCTCATTTATTTCTCCCTCTCATTTCCCTCTTTTGTATATTTGTATTTTCTATCTCTTCTTAATTGTCAATGCTTGATTTTTTTATTTTGTCAAAGAACTAATTTTTGATTTATTCAATAGTTCTACTACTTTTCTCTTTTAGTTAATTTCTACTTTCATTTGTATGTATCCCACCTTTTTTGTTTGTTCTCTATGTTTACACTGGGATGTGTATGTGTTCCAACAGCTTTGTTATGAAATTCTGTTCATTTATAAAATATTTAAGACTACAGGCATCACTTGGAGATATTGTGTATTTGGTTCTAAAATACCACAATGAAGCGAATATTGCAATAAAGCAGGTCAAATGAATTTTTTGGTTTCCCAGTGCAAATAAATGTTATGTATATACTATAATATAGTCTGTTAAGTGTGTAATAAATAGCATGATGTCTAAAAAACAATGTACAAACCTTTAAAAAATACTTTAGGCTAAAAAATGCTAACCATCCTCTGAGCCTTCAGTAGGTCATAATCTTTTTGCTGGTGGAGGATACTGCCTCAGTGTTGATGGCTGCTGACTGGTTAGGGTGGAAGTTGCTGAAGCCTGGGGAGGCTGTGGCAGTGTTTTAAAATAAGACAACAATGAAGTCTGCCACATCAGTTTACTCTCTTTCACGAACGATTTCCCTGTGGCATGCAATGCTGTTTGAGAGCATCTTACTCACAGGACTTCTTTCAAAATCAGAGTCAATCCTCTCAAACCATGCTGCTTTATCAACTATTTTTATGTAATATTCTAAACACTCTGTTATCATTTCACCAATCTTCACAGCAACTTCACCAGGAGCAGATTCCATCTCAAGAAATCACTTTCTTTGCTCATCCAGAAGAAGAAATTCAACTCCTCATCCATTAAAGTTTTCTCAGGAGGCTGCAACAATTCAGTCACATCTTCAGGCTCCACTTCTAATTCTAGTTCTCCTGATATTCCCTCTAGATACTTCCTCTTCTAAGGTCTTAAACCCTTCAAAGTCACCCATGAGGGTAGGAATAAACCTCTTCCAAACCCCTGTTAATGTTGACATTTTGACCACTTCCCATGAATTGTGAATATTTTTAATGGCACTAAACTGGTACACCCTTTACAGAAGGTTTTGAATTGACTTTGCCCAGATCCATCAGATGAATCACTATCTATGGAAGCTATAGCTTTAAAAAAATGTGTCTCTTAAGTAATAAAACTTGACTCCTTGATCCATGGGCTGCAGAATAAATGTTGTGTTAGCAGGCATGAAAACAACATTAATCTTACTGTACATCTCCATCAGAGCTCTTGAGTGATCAGGTGCATTGTTAATGAGCAGTGATACTTTGAAAGAAATCTTTTCCTGAGAAGTAGATCTCAACAGTAGGCTTAAAATATTCAACAAGCCATGTTGTAAGCAGATATGCTGTCATCTAGGACTTTGTTCTTCCATTTACAGTGCACAGGCAGAGTAGACTGAGCATAATTCTTAAGGCCCTGAGGATTTTCCAAATGGTAAATGAACACTGGATTCAACCTAAAGTCATCAGTTGCCTTAGCCCCTAACAAGAGATTTAGCCTGTCCTTTGAACCTTTGAAGCCAAGCATTGACTTCTCCTCTCTATGAAGTCCTAGATGGCACCTTCTTTTAATATAAGGCTGTTTTGCCTACATTGAAAATCTACTGTTTAGTGGGGCCATCTCCATTAATTATCTGAGCTAGATCTCCTGGATAACTTGCTGCAGCTTCTACATCAGCACTTGCTATTTCACCTTGCACTTTTATGTTATGGATATGATTTCTTTCCTTAAACCTCATGAACCAGCCTCTGCTAGCTTCAAAGTTTCCTTCTGCAGCTTCCTTACCTCTCTCAGCCTTCACAGAATTGAAGACAGTTAGGGCCTTACTCTGGACTAGGCTTTGACTTAAGGGAATATTGTACTTTGTTTGATCTTCTATCCAGACCACTAAACTTTCTCCGTATCAGCAATAGAGCTGTTTCCCTTTCTTATCTGTACGTCCATTGGCGTATCACTAAATTTCCTTTAAGAACTTTTCCTTTGCATTCACAACTTGACTTTTTGGCACAAGAGGCCTCACTTTCAGCCTCTCTTGGCTTTAGACATACCTTCCTCACTAAGTTTAATCATTTCTAGCTTTTGATTTAAAGTGAGAGAGATGTGACTCTTTCTTTCACTTGAACACTTAGAGGCCTTTGTAGGGTTATTAATTAGCCTAAGTCAATATTGTTGTATTTTAGGGAATAGAGAGGCCTTAGGAAAAGGAGAGAGATAGGACACTGGCCAGCTGGTGAAGCAGTCACACATTTACTAAGTTCCCTGTTTTATATGGGTGCAGTTTGTGGCACCCCAAAACAATTACAATAGTAACATCAAAGATCAACAAATATACTATGAAAAGTTTGAAATACTGTGAGAATTACTAAAATGTGACGTAGAGACATGAAGTGAGCAAATGTTGCTGGAAAACAGCACCGAGAGACTTGCTTGAGGCACAGTTACCACAAACCTTCAATTTGTAAAAAATGAAATATCTGTGAACTGCAATAAAATGAAGCACAATAAAACAACGTATGTCTGTACACACTAGAATTTTCCTGTGCTTCTAATATTTGGATTATTAGCAAATTTTTTACATGATTTCTTTGACTACTTACTATTAGAAAGAATATACCATTTTTCTTGTCTCTTTCAGTTCACCCAAATTTTCCATTGTATTTTTATCAAATATGTAATATTTACATGCTATTCTGAAATGCTGTCCCTACTTTTATAAGTATTCAGTTAATACATTCAATGCTGAAACTCAGCTGCACTGCCAGAATTTAATAGGATAAATCTTGTCCTTACTCAATTCTTTAGAAAAGATTTTTAGAAATAGTATTCCATGAGTCTTGTGTATTTACTTACTTGTTTACTACAGCTCAACTATACATGTATTAGATTCTTTTAATTTTTTAAATTTTAGTGAAATATACAAAACATAAAATTTGCTATTTTAACTATTTTTACGAGTACATTTCAGTGGCCTTAAATACATTCACATTGTTTTTAAAAAATCACTACACTCCAACTCCAGACTTTTTTCATCTTACTAAACAAATTCCATACCCCTTAAACAATAACTTCCCCAGCCCTTGAATCTACCATTCTAATTTCCGTCTCTATGAATCTGAGTTCTCTAGGTAACTCATGTAAGTGGAATCATATAGAATTTGTTCTTTTGTGACTGGCTTATTTTTCATAATGTCTAAAAAGATCATATGTGTCTTGCATAAAACAGAATTTCCTTCATTTTTGATGGCAGATAATATTCTACAATGTGTATATGCTTCATCTTAGTTATTAATTTGTCAATGTGCACTTGGATTCCTTCCTTATTTAGGCTATTATGAATAATGCTGTTGTGAACACGTGTATACAAATATGTTAGAGTCCCTATTTTTAGTTACTTTGGTTATATACCCAGAAGGGGAATAGCTGTATTATGCAGTAATTCTATGTTTCTTTGAAGAACCACCATACTGATTTACAGAGCAGTTGCTCCATTTTACATTCCCACCAGCAGTGTAGAAGGGTTCCAATTCCTCCATGGCACCACCAATGCTTGTTATTTTCTGTTTGTTTCTTTGTTTTCATAATAGCCATCTTAATGGTTGTGCGATGGTATGTCATTCTGGCTTCAGTTTGCATTTCCCTAATAATTAAGACATGTTGAACATCTTTCACGTGCTTATTAATCACTTACATAACTTTGAGGAATGTCTACTGAAGAGCTTTGCCAGTTTTGTAAATGGGCTCTTTGGGATTTTGTTTTGATGTTGTATAGTTTTAGGAGTCCCTTTTATATTCTGGATATTAATTCCTTTTCAGATACATGGTTTGCAAACATTTTCTCCCAATTCATGGGTTATTCACTCTTTTGATAGCACCCTCTGATGCACAAAAGTTTTTAATTTTGATGAAGTCAAATTTATCTATTTTTTTTTATTATTGTTGTCTATGCTTTTGGTGTCATATCCAAGAAACTACTGCCAAACCCAACGTCATGAAACCTCCCCCTTATGTTTTCTCCTAATAGTTTTATAGTTTAGCTTTTACGTTTAGGTTCTGATCCATTTTGAGTTATTTTTTGTATGTGGTTTAAGGTAAAAATCCACCTTCATTCTTTTGCAGGTGGATATCCAGTTTTCGCAACACAATTTGTTTAAAAGAGTGTCCTTTCCCTGTTGAATAGTATGGGCACCCTTGCCAAAAATCACTTGGTCATATATGCAAAGGTTTATTTCTGGGTTCTTCATTCTACTCCATTGGTCCATATGTCTGCATTTATGCCATATTACACTGTTTTAATTATTGTAGTTTAGTATTAAATTTTGAAACCAGGAAGCATGAGACTTCCTAATTTGTTTTTCTTTTTTCAAGATAATTATGCTATTTGGAGTCCACTGAGATTCCATGTAAATTTTAAGATGAAGTTTTCTACATCTGCAAAAACATCATTAGGATTTTGATAGGGATTTCATTAAATCTCTAAATTGCTTTGGGTAGTACTGACATAATATTAAGTCTTCCAAGCCATGAACCTGTGATATCTTTCCATTTATTCATTTCTTCTTTAATTTCTTTCACCAAAATTTTGTTTGTTACAGTATACAAAGGCTTTCACCTCCTTGGTTAATTTTATTCTGAAATATTTTATTTTTTATGTTCTTATAAATAAAATTGCTTTTTAATTTTCCTTTTGTGATTGTCCTTTGACAGTGTATAAAATTGCAAACGATTCTTGTAACTTTGCTGAATTAATTTATTAGACCTAGGAGGGTTTTTTTGTGTGTATGGAATCTTTAGGGTTTTCTAAATATAAAATGTCTGTGAACAGAGATAATTTTACTTCGTTTCCAATTTGGATGCATATATATATATTTTTTAACTTCACTGTCCTGCTTAGGACTTCCAGTTATATGTTTACTACAAGTGGTCATGGCAGACATCCTTGTCTTTCTCCTGATCTTTGAGGAAAAGCTCCCAATCTTTCACCATAAAGTATGATATTAATTTGGGTTTTGCACACATGACTTTTATTATGTTGAGGTAGTTTTCTTCTTTTCCTAGTTTGCTGAACATTTTTATCCCAAAAAGGTGCTGAATCTCGGCAAATGCTTTTCCCACATAAGTCGAGCTGATTTTATGGGGTTTTTTCCTTTGTTCTGTTAATGTGGTATATTACATGACTGATTTTCATATGTTGAACCATTCTTGCATTCCAGGAATAAATACTACTTGGTTATGTTAAATTCTCTTTGCTGGTATTTTGTCGAGAATTTGTATTTCAACATTCATCAGAGGTATTGGCCTATAATTTTCCTTTCTTGTAATATCTTTGTCTGGCTTTGGTATCAGAGTAATGCTGGCCTCATAAAATGTCTTTCGAAGTGTTACATCTTCTTCAATTTTTTGGAAAACTTTGAAAAGGACTGGTGTTAAGTCTTCAAGTGTATGGTAGCATTCACCAGTGAAGGCAACAAGTACTGGGCATTTCTTTGTTAGGAAATTTTTGATGACTGATTCAATCTTCTTATTTGTTACAGGTCTATTCAAATTTTCAATTTCTATATGGTTCAGTCTTAGTAGGTCATTTCTTGGAATTTGTCTTTTTCATCTAGGTTATACCATCTGTTGGCATACAACTATTCATAGCACTCTCTTATAGTCCTTTTTATTTCTACAAAATCAGTAGTAGTTTCCCCTCTTTCATTTCGGAATTTTGTTATTTGCATCTTCTTATAGTTTGTCAATTTTGTTGATCTTTTTGTATAATCAAATCTTGGTTTCATTGATTTTCTTTGCTGTTTTTCTATCCTCTTTTTTATTGATCTCTGTTTTATATTTTATTATTTCTTTCCCTTTGCTAAGTTTTAGTTTGTTCTTTTCGTAGTTATTTTAGACATAAATTTCTGTTGTTGATCTGATATTTTTTTAATGGAAGCATTTATAGCTATAAGTATCCCTCCCTGTTTTCATTGCATCCCATAAGGTTTTGTTTTATTTTCCTTTTCATTTATCTCAGGATATTTTCTTAATTTCTCTTGTTATTTCTTCTTTGATCCATTGGTTGTTTAAATCTACGTATTTTTAATTTCCACATATTTGTGCATTTTCCAGTTTTCCACACATTTCAGTTTATGTCTAGTTGCATTCCACTGATATCAGAAAAGATACTTTGATTTCAATCTTTTATAAGTTATTAAGATTTATTTAGTGACACAACATTTGGTCTATCCTGGACACTGTGTATTGTTCTGTTGTTGCATGGAGTGTTCTATAAATGTCTGTTATGTCCAATTATTCCATAATGTTGTTCAAGTCTTCTATTTCCTTACTGACCTTTTGTCCAGTTGTTCTATCTACTATTAAAACTAGGGTACTGAAGTCTACTGCTATTACTGTAGAAGTGTACACTTCTCCCTTCAATTCTCACAATGTTTTCTTCACATATTTAGGAGTTCTGATATTTGCTGCATATATATTTTTAATTTTTATATCTCCTTGATGGACTTACCCTTTTATATAACTGATCCTTTTATATACAAGGTCCCTTTATCTCTCTTAAAACAATTTTTTATTTAAAGTTTATTTTTTTATGAAAATAATATAGTCACCCCTAATCTCATTTGGTTACTATTTGCATGAAATATCTTTCTCCATCCTTTCACCTTCAACCTATGCATGGCTTAGAAATAAAGTGAGTCTCTTCATTTCACTGAGGGGGATCAAGATGTAAGAGGACATGGAGATCACCTCCTTCCACAAATACACAAAATACATCTACACGTGGAACAAATCTCCTGGAAAACAAATTGGAAACTGGAAGAATTCCTATAAACCCAAAGCTGTAGGAAAGATCTCCATGTAGCTGGGTAAGATGGGGAAAAAGAGGCATTTGATTGGCACCTGAACCCCTGGGAGAAATCTGAAAGGTAGAGAAGGTCCACATGAGTGGACCTTCACCTGGCAAGCAAGCAGGTTGAGCAACGTTCTGACATCCTGGTCCTAGGGTTCTGCATGGAACAGACCAGCCACTTACCTGCAGGGATAACTGCTAGGACAGACAGAAGGTCTGGAGAAGCCTAGGCGCTACTTGAGAGGAGCGTGCACACGCTGACTTGACAACAATCAGGGCAGAGAGAGCCTTGCAATGGTGACTGCCTCCTCACCACACTTCTCAATCCCAATGGAGCTAACACCATGGCCCTGCTCACTACACAACATAGCTTGGTGCTAAGTCTGGGCCAACCAAGCACTGAGAAAAAAACTCAGTCTAGCTGTGCAGGGACAGACTGTGGGGACCTGGAGTTTGATCCTGGTGTAGTCGTGGTGGACACTGTCAGAGTGTGCACGGGGAGGGCACCACAGGAGTGCAAGGCTGTGAAGTGCTGAATATTGTGCAGACAGCCCCTAGGAGAGGACTCTGGGAGAGGACTCCATATAGCTCATAGAGACAGCCCAGGAGGCCTGGGATGTGATCTAGGCAGGGCAACAGCAGCCATTGTCAGTACACTCAGGAGTACACAGCGACTCCTCTCCCAGTGAGTGTACCCCAGATCCGCCACTATACATTCCACGTTAGCACTAGATCTGGGGCAGACAGATCATGGGAGAAGACTGCCAGAGAAGCAGCCCAAATTTCTGGTGCCAGTGCAGCTACCTCAATTCCTATAGCCACAATGCTCCTACCCCAAGGCCCAGCCTCCTCCACAATGCAGCCTTGCACTAGATCTGGGACTAACAAAACAGAGAAAGAGATGTGACCTTGGGCTTCTTCTGGGTGGAACCACAGATGCCTACACAGGCAGCGCATAGGTCGCCTGTGACGGCACAGGCCT
This sequence comes from Lipotes vexillifer, assembly GCF_000442215.2. Taxonomy (NCBI): domain Eukaryota; kingdom Metazoa; phylum Chordata; class Mammalia; order Artiodactyla; family Lipotidae; genus Lipotes; species Lipotes vexillifer. The sequence goes on along the minus strand of NW_006797869.1, from coordinate 491,956 downwards.
CATTTGCTTCTGCAATCACCTCCTTGGGGCCAGGGTATGCACTCAAGGGCAAGGGAGCCTGATTGAACCTGACCCTCAGGGGTTCTATTCCAACAACTGGGGAGCAGACTGCACCCCTGACAGGGCAGCAGCAGTCATGGAGCAGAGAGGAAGCCTCACCTCACACCTGGCACAAGATTCAGATATTCCAACAACAACAACCACACGTCCTATCAAGGAGATAACGGCCAGAACACCCTGAGGAAAGACCTGGCTTGTATCCTACAAAAACCAGCCCTCACGCCAAAACCACTGGACACACACAGTCTACGCAGGGATGCTCCCAAATAAAATATCTCTTCAAGACCACAATAGATAACTGTTTCTCCTAAACATATAATAACAGAAAAGGGTAAGTAAAATGAAAAAGCAGAGGAAATATTCCCAATTAAAAGAACAAAAGAAATCCCCTGAAAGAACAAATAATGAAACAGAGCTCACCAGTCTACTAGACCCTGAGTTAGGAAAGGTGGTAGTAAACATGTTAATTGAATTAAGAAAACTCATCAATAAAACCACAAATCACTGTAACAAGGACTTTGAAACTATAAAGATGAACCAATCAAAAATAGACAATTCTATTAGACAATAGACAATAATTTGTCTATATTGTCTATAGACAATAATTTCCAAGATAAAAACCAATCTAGAAGCAATGAATAGCTCACTAAATGACACAGAAGAATAAATAAGTGATCTGGAAGATAGAATAGTGGAAATCACTCAATCATAACAGCAGACAGAGAGATAAATTAAAAAGAAATAAAGTAACATATGAGATCTATGCAATAATACAAAACATGACAACCTATGCACAACAGGGGTTCCAGAAGAAGAGAAAGAAAAAGGGATCAAAAATGTATTTGAAGACATTATGGCTGGAAACTTCCCAAACCTAAAGAAGGAAACAGATATCCAGGTACAGAAAGCACAAATCAAACAAGATGAACCCAAGACATACCACCAAGGAATATCATAATCAAAATGGCAAAAGTTAAAAAAGAGAATTTTAAAGGCAGCAAAAGAAACAGTCAGCTACAAGGAAAACCCGATAAGGCTATCAGCTGATTTATCTGCAGAAACTCTGAAGGCCAGAAGGGAGCGGTATTATATATTCAAAGTCCTGAAAGGGAAAAACTTGCAACCTAGGATACTCTACCCATCAAGATTATCATTTAGAATAGGAAAGATAAACCATTTCTCAGGGAAGCAAAAACTAAAAGAATTCAGCAATACTAAACCCGCCCCCAAAACAAGACTGAAGAGTCTTCTCTAAGTAGAAAAGACATAAAAATCTATGAGAAAGGGAAAATCGTAATAGGAAAGGCAAATATGTAAAAGAATTGAAGATCAAATAAATAAGACCGTATAAAGATTTCTTAAAAATCAAAAAATTATAAAAATGATTATAACCACAATAAACAGTAAGAGGGTAACCATGAAGATGTAAAACAGGACATCTAGATCACAAAATGCAGAGGAGGGGAGTATAAAAATGTAGATGTTTTAGAATGTGTTGAACTTCAATGAATACCAGTTTAAAGCAAGTAGATATACTTATGGGTTAACATACTTGAAAACCAGGGTAATGACAAGTCAAAAACCTAAAACAGATTCACAAAAACCAAAAAGAAACTCAAGAATACTACAAAAGAATATCATCAAATTACAGGAGGAAAGACAAAAAGAAGAAATGAATAAAGAAGAACTAAAATGACAACTGCAAAACAAGGAATAAAATAGCAATAAATATATACCTATACTTACTTACTTTAAATGTCAACGGACTAAATGCTCTGATCAAAAGACATAGAGCAGTAGACTGGATTAAAAAAAAGAAAAAGATTTAAAAAAAGAGAAAACAAGACCTTTCAATAGGCCACTTACAACAGACACTAGTCAGGGTGAAAGTCACTAGTGTCAGACACTAGTCAGGGTGAGACACACACACAAACCAAAAGTAAGGAGATGGAAAAAGACATTTCATGCAAACAAAAATGAAAGCAGGGGTAGCAATACTCATATCAGACAAAATTGACTATAAAACAACGACCATAAGGAAACACAAAGAAGTGTGTTATATGCCACCCCTCCCGGGAGCCTGTGCAGCCCACCACTGCTAGGATCCCGTGATCCAGGGACAACTTCCCCAGGAGGATGCACGGCATGCCTCAGGCTGATGCAACATCATGCTGGCCTCTGCCGCCACAGGCTCACCCCACACTCCGTGTCCCTCCCTCCCCCCGGCCTGAGTGAGCCAGAGCCCCCGAATCAGCTGCTCCTTTAACCCCGTCCTGTCTGAGTGAAGAACAGACGCCCTCAGGCGACCTACACAAAGAGGCGGGGCCAAATCCATAGGTGAAACACGGGAGCTGTGTCAATAAAGAAGAGAACAGGAAATATTTCCCAGCAGCCTCAGGAGCAGCAGATTAAATCTCCACAATCAACTTGATATACCCTGCATTGGTGGAATACCTAAATAGACAATGAATCATCCCAAATTGAGGAGGTGTACTTTAAGAGCAAGATATATTAATTTTTCCCCTTTTCCTCTTTTTGTGAGTGTGTATGTGTATGCTTCTGTGTGCGATTTTGGCTGTATAGCTTTGCTTTTGCCATCTGTCCTAGGGTTCTATCCGTCAGTTTTTTTTGTTTGTTTTTAACTTAAAAAAATTTTTTTTCTTAATACTTATTTATTATTTTAATAACTTTATTTTATTTTATCTTTATTTTATCTTCTTCCTTCCTACCTTCCTTCCTTCCTAATTTTTCTCCCTTTTATTCTGAGCTGTGTGGATGAAAGGCTCTGGGTGCTGAAGCCAGGAGTCAGTGCTGTGCCTCTGACGTGGGAGAGCCAACTTCAGGACACTGGTCCACAAAAAACCTCCCAGCTCCACATAATATCAAATGGCGAAAAACTCCCAGAGACCTCCATCTCAACACCAAGACCCAGCTTCACTCCACAACCAGCAAGCTACAGTGCTGGACACCCTATGCCAAAAAACTAGCAAGACAGGAACACAACACCCCCCATTAGCAGAGAGGCTGCCTAAAATCATAATAAGGCCAGAGACACCCCAAAACACACCACCAGACGTGGACCTGCCCACCAGAAATAAAAGATCCAGCCTCATCCACCAGAACAAAGGCACTAGTCCCCTCCACCAGGAAGCCTACACAACCCACTGAACCAACCATAGCCACTGGGGGCACACACCAAAAACAACGGGAACTACAAACCTGCAGCCTGCGAAAAGGAGACCCCAAACACAGTAAGATAAGCTAAATGAGAAGACAGGAAAACACACAGCAGATGAAGGAGCAAGATAAAAACCCACCAGACCTAACAAATGAAGAGGAAATAGGCAGTCTACCTGAAAAAGAATTCAGAATGATAGTAAAGATGATCCAAAAGTGTGGAAATAGAATAGAGAAAATGCAAGAAACATTTAAAAAGGACCCAGAAGAACTAAAGAGGTAACAAGTAATGATGAACAACACAATAAATGAAGTTAAAAATACTCTACAAGGGATCAATAACAGAATAACTGAGGCAGAGAACGGATAAGTAACCTGGAAGATAAAATACTGGAAATAAATACTGTAGAGCAGAATAAAGAAAAAAAAATGAAAAGAACTGAGGACAGTCTCAGAGACCTCTGGGACAACATTAAACACACCAACATTCGAATTATAGGGGTCCCAGAAGAAGAAGAGAAAAAGAAAGGGACTGAGAAAATATTTGAAGAGATTATAGTTGAATTTCCTAATATGGGAAAGGAAAGTCCAGGAAGCACACAGAGTCCCATACAGGATGAATCCAAGGAGAAACACACCAAGACACATATTAATCAAAATATCAAAAATTAAATACGAAGAAAACATATAAAAAGCAGCAAGGGGAAAACAAAAAACACACAAGGGAGTCCCCATAAGGTTAACAGCTGATCTTTCAGCAGAACCTCTGCAAGGCAGAAGCGAGTGGCAGGACATATTTAAAGTGATGAAGGAGAAAAACCTGCAACCAAGATTACTCTACCCGGCAAGGATCTCATTCAAATTTGACGGAGAAATTAAAACCTTTACAGACAAGGAAAAGGTGAGAGAATTCAGCACCACCAAACCAACTTTACAACAAATACTAAAGGAACTTCTCTAGGCAAGAAACACAAGAGAAGGAAAAAAACTACAATAACAAACCCAAAGCAATTAAGAAAATGGGAATAGGAACATACATATTGATAATTATGATAAATGTTAATGGATTAAATGCTCCCACCAAAAGACACAGACTGGCTGAAAGGATACAAAAACAAGGCCCATACATATGCTGTCTACAAGAGACCCACTTCAGACCTAGGGACACATACAGACTGAAAGTGAGGGGATGGAAAAAGACATTCCATGCAAATGGAAACCAAAAGAAAGCTGGAGTAACAATTCTCATATGAGACAAAATAGACTTTAAAATAAAGGCTATTACAAGGACACTACATAATGATCGAGGGATTGATCCAAGAAGAAGATATAACAATTGTAAATATTTATGCACCCAACACAGGAGAACCTCAATACATAAAGCAAATGCAAACAGCCATAAAAGGGGAAATCAACAGTAACACATTCATAGTAGGGGACTTTACCATCTCACTTTCACCAATGGACAGATCATCTAAAATGAAAATAAATAAGGAAACACAAGCTTTAAATGATACATTAAACAAGATGGACTTAATTGATATTTATAGGACACTCAACCCAAAAACAACAGAATACACATTTTTCTCAAGTACTCATGGAACATTCTCCAGAATAGATCATATGCTGGGTTACAAATCAAGCCTTGGTAAATTTAAGAAAATTGAAATTGTATCAAGTATCTTTTCCGACCACAACACTATGAGACTAGATATCAATTACAGGTAAAGATCTGTAAAAACTACAAACACATAGAGGCTAAACAATACACTATTTAATAACGAAGTGATCACTAAAGAAATCAAAGAGGAAATCAAAAAAATACCTAGAAACAAATGACAATGGAGACACGATGACCCAAAACCTATGTGATGCAGTAAAAGCAGTTATAAGAGGGAAGTTTATAGCAATACAATTCTATCATAAGAAACAGGAAAGATCTCAAATAAACAACCTAACCTTGCACCTAAAGCAATTAGAGAAAAAAGAACAAAAAAACCCCAAAGTTAGCAGAAGGAAAGAAATCATAAAGATCAGATCAGAAATAAATGAAAAAGAAATGAAGGAAGCGATAGCAAAGATCAATAAAACTAAAAGCTGGTTCTTTGAGAAGATAAACAAAATTGATAAACTATTAGCCAGACTCATCAAGAAAAAAAGGGAGAAGACTCAAATCAATAGAATCAGAAATGAAAAAGGAGAAGTAACAACTGACACTGCAGAAATACAAAAGATCATGAGGGATTACTACAAGCAACTCTATGCCAATAGAATGGACAACCTGGAAGAAATGGACAAATTCTTAGAAATGCACAACCTGCCAAGACTGAATCAGGAAGAAACACAAAATATGAACAGACCAATCACAAGCACTGAAATTGAAACTGTGATTAAAAACCTTCCAACAAACAAAAGCCCAGGACCAGATGGCTTCACAGGCGAATTCTATCAAACATTTAGAGAAGAGCTAACACCTATCCTTCTCAAACTCTTCCAAAACATAGCAGAAGGAGGAACACTGCCAAACTCATTCTACGAGGCCACCATCACCCTGATACCAAAACCACACAAAGATGTCACAAAGAAAACGATGAATGCTGCAGAGGGTGTGGAGAGAAGGGAACACTCTTGTACTGTTGGTGGGAATGTGAATTGGTACAGCCACTATGGAGAACAGTATGGAGGTTCCTTAAAAAACTACAAATAGAACTACCATATGACCCAGCAATCCCACTACTGGGCATATACCCTGAGAAAACCATAATTCAAAAAGAGTCATGTACCGAAATGTTCATCGCAGCTCTATTTACAATAGCCAGGAGATGGAAACAACCTAAATGTCCATCATCGGATAAATGGATAAAGATGTGGCACATATATACAATGGAATATTACTCAGCCATAAAAAGAAACGAAATTGAGTTATTTGTAGTGAGTTGGATGGACCTAGAGACTGTCATACAGAGTGAAGTAAGTCAGAAAGACAAAGACAAATACCATATACTAACACATATATATGGAATCTAAGAAAAAAAATGTCATGAAGAACCTAGGGGTAAGACGGGAATAAAGACACAGACCTACTAGAGAATGGACTTGAGGACATGCAGAGGGAGAAGGGTAAGCTGTGACAAAGTGAGAGAGTGGCATGGACATATATACACTACCAAACGTAAAACAGATAGTTAGTGGGAAGCAACAGCATAGTACAGGGAGATCAGCTCGGTGCTTTGTGACCACCTAGGGGGTGGAATAGGGAGGCTGGGAGGGAGGGAGACGCAAGAGTGAAGAGATATGGGAACATATGTATATGTATAACCGATTCACTTTTTTATAAAGCAGAAACTAACACACCATTGTAAAGCAATTATACTCCAAAAAAGATGTTAAAAAAAATAATGGTGTCATATAATGATAAAGGAATCAATACAAGAAAAGGATATTACACTCGGTAACATAATATACGGCCAGTATTGAAGCACATAAGTATATAAAACAAATACTAACAGACATAGATGGAGAAATTGACAATACAATAATAGTAGGAAACTTTAACACCCCACTGACATAAATGGACAATACTGCTTCATTATCACTTGGTTTGCATGTTGCTACATACATCATCCTTCTTTTCTTTCCTTTATAAGTGATTAGTCATTTTATCTGGAAGATTAGAGATTTCTGTTATGTTTATTATTAATCTATTTGTTACATACCTTTATCTCAAGATTCATCACTCTGAGTCAATTTTACAAGATTTAAGTGAACCCTTTCAAAATGTTGATTCAGGCCATCTTTGAATTCCAGAGACTTTTCTTTGATTATAATGCTGAACATTAGTTTAGTTTTATTCTTGTGATTATTTTTTCAGACAGTCCCATGATACTTATGATGTGTCTTTGTTCCCTATATTCCAAAACTATGGCTATCTCTCATGTTTTTCTCTTATTTTATTTCAATATAGTTCGCTTCTTTGTTTTTACTCCTTTCTTCAAGTTCCCTTACTATACTTTCAAATTATTATCCCTTGAGAATTTTTAAATTCAGTCTTTGTTTCTGTCTTTTCCTTTAATTTCTTTCCTCAGTTCAGTAAATCTAATTTCAAGTTTTTTTTGTGTGTATTTTATAGCTTTATTAAGAAATAATCCATATACCACAAATTTCACAAATGTAAAGTAATTCAGTGGTTTTTAGGATATTCACAGAATTCTGCAACCATCACCATAATATAAATTCAGACCATTTTTACCATTTCACCCCCCCAAAAAATGCCCATTAGCAGTTACTTCCCAACCATTTCTCCAGCCCTAGATAACCATTAGTCTACTTCCTGTTTCTAAAATTTGCCTATTCTGGACATTTCATATAAATGGAAACAAAAGATATATTGTCTTTTGCGATTGGCTTCTTTCACTTAGTGCACTGTTTTCAAGGTTAATACATGTTTCCTGTTTTTTACCTTATTTATGAAACATTTATACTCTGAATTGTTGACTTTGATTCATAGTGTTCTTTCATTTTTGTCATTGCTTATTTAATGTTATTTAATTTATATTAGAGTTGTATTATAATTTTCTTCTGCTTCATAACTGTTTTTGGTGTGTGTTTTCATCTGCTCAAAGGTTTTGACAGTCACCTTCCTTCTTATAGTAGATCTGAAGTGGATGCTATGTGATTTTTTCTGTATACTTTTAAAGTACCTTTTATTGTTCTTAAACATTAATTATAGTTAATTATATGTAGATGAGGCTGAATGGTTTGGTTTGCTAAGATTCTTAGTTCAAGCTTACCATATTTGGATAGCACAGTGAAGCTTCTTTACTAATTGCTGTCTTTTTCCTGTATGTGTGTTGGGGGTAGGGGAAATGTAGAATCTCTTCTGATCCTGTGATATTCTTTTGTTTCTGAAGGTTCCATATTTTTCACTGCTTTTCCTGTCCCCCTTTATCTCTTTACTACCAAGCTTCCAATAATCCCTCCTCTTCATGTATCATCCACCAAAGTGATGCTTTTCTACTTTTTTTTTTATCTCTGACCGCACATATGTTCCAGTCTTTCCTTTTGGTTCCCTAATAGTCATTGTTCTGATCCACAGGCACTGACCATGTTCCAATATTTCTGTCACTCATTGTCAGACTTTCTCCTTCAAGGATAATGCTATCTGTGTCTCCTACTATAAAGATTCTGTTACTCAATCTATTTCACAGATAATCTTCCTGTTTCTCTACTTAGAAAAAGGTTACAGAGTAGGCTACATTGATTTTGGATGTTTTCCCCCCTATGTAAATTGGAGTTTTTAGCAGACTGTGTCTCCTAATTATGTTCTAGGCATGGGTTATAGTTGGCTTTATTTATGCGGAGGTTATGTAGAAAACTTTATATCTAGGAGTCAATCATTATGCTAGCCAATATTTTACTTAAAATACGATATTTCCCCTCATTTGTTTTGCAAATCTATTAGATTCATTGTGGAAAATATACTAAATGATCCTACAAACCAGTTTTATCTAGTTCCTCGTGTCATTGCCCTAGTATTTGATTGATTTTACTTTCTTAAGCAAGAAACACTGTAAATTTAGGTTAAGTTTTTGAGGTAGAGATTACTAGTGTTCATCATTATATCTATTTTTCCTTTCCTTGTACAAAAGAGACTGCAGTTCAATATTTCTTTTAATTAGGAAGTACTCGTCATTAAAATGTGAGAGGGAGAAATGTGTCATTTCTAGGCTAAGACAGAAAATAAGTCATTAAAGAGTTCTATTCTCTCACTCCTCCCCTGCTAAGACAATAATGGATAAGGCTTTATCTTGAAAGAGTGGAGCCATAAGATGGAAATTATTTAAACTTCCGTTGAGCTTCCACGTGGAAGACATATTTTGCTAAGAAACACCCAAAACTGCACAGAAATTATTATAGAATGAGCAAAGAATACACTTTTGTCTAGCCACTGAGATTTAGCAGAAAAATCGGTACTACAGCATAGGTCTAGCCTATTCTGATATATATAGTTTAGAGGGTGAAACAATCTCCTCAGAGCAAGAATAGGTATATAGGCTTCTATGTTTCACAGAAAAACAAAAACAAACTTTAACAGCATAACTCAAAAAATCATTAAGCTGGTAAAGTTCTTTAGTGAAAAAATTAAAGGAAAGTCCACATACACAATGCAATTAGCAAACTGAAAGCTTCTTTTATCCTTCTGGAAGTCACATTTTTTATATAGAAAGTTTCAAATAAAATGATACACTATTTAAAGTAGAAATCTACTTTTTAATTAGTATCTTAAAAGAATGAACAGTTGGCAACATTTGTAAGCAATATTTTACAAGACCTTTGCAAATCTCCAAATTTGTGAAAATCACTAATATATTTAAACCCCCTCGTAAAATATTATATTTTAACAAACATTTAAATTAAGCTTCAAACTGCAAGGTAAGAAATATTAATTTGATTTTAATTGGATTTGATACTGAATTAATTTGTTTTTTATTGTAAAATAAATAATATTCTATAATTTAATGTCTGATTATTATAGTGATATAATTATGAGCTGAACTGGCAAACCTATAACTTGGTAAATAACTGTGATTGCTGCTGTATCCTATGTGTTTATGTGTTCACTAAAAACAGCATGAATGTATATTTAGAAACAGATTTTCTTCCATTTTTGAATGGTTTAATTCTAAGTGAAATTTGTTCTGCCTATGGCTCATCTCTTTGTGTTAGAATTCTGACTTAGTAGGGAATACTTTCTCAGTTATGTATTCAACTGATGCCTCCTTTCCTACTAACTTCACATTATGCAAATTAAAATGGTTCTCAAAATTCTTGAACCAATCTTTGCTCATAAATTTGGTTTCTTCAAATGCTGTGCTGGTACCTTCAGCACCTGTGGTTACATGGAAACTTTTTTTTTTTTTTAACAGGTTTCTGGCTTCTTCCTAAATTATATTTGCATCCAGAATCACATGTTTCCTGTGCACATCTTCATACCACACAATAATTATCTTTTTAACTCTCATAAAGTATTCTCTTTTAAGCTATGAACAACCATGCACAGGCTAGAACATTTATGAAAGATTTTCTCTGTATTTCTGTATAGAGTATGTAGAGCTTTCTGAGTCACAAACCAGATTTACAGAAACCATCTATGTTCTAGTTAAGAAGCTTTGCTTTCAGTTCCATTTTCATATCTTGCAAGGAGAGCTATCTTGCTTTTCTAGGTAATTCTCAGAAATACGTATTATTATTTATTAGTTTTTACTTTTATCTAGCCAGGGTACTAGATAAGGAATGAATAACCGAATAAGCAACACTGTGATGAAACAAAGACGTGTGCAGATTTACTCATTAGTTAAGTGAAACAAGCCTGTAATAGAGTCTCAGGTGTTGTACCAAAATTTAGAAATATATAAATATCACATTACAAATATACAAGGGCACTTAAACACACATACATCCTAGAATTCCTTAGTCTCTGCTCCATACTAAAACAGTTGTTTATATAATGTCCTTGAATACCAAGAATGTAGTGTATTTGGATTTAACATATTCTTTTAATACAGGTTGGGTAGATTTCAAAATATTCTCATCCCTCTAGCAGAGAGGGATAAGCAAGTAGGCACTTGTTTCTGTTCCCTAACTCTGAGTCACACCAACAAAAGCTGGACTCTTTTACCTATTTTACATATTTGTTTTACATAAAAAAGAAGATATACAATAATTACTTAAATATGGAACCCATTTGATTGAAACAGCAAAGGTACTATTAGTTTTTAATTCATTTTGGTTCTATATTATTAAAGATTAATTTAAAAAGTAGACCTTCCTACCCCAAAATTTGGTCACCAATGAGACAGTCGAAGAACTCACAATTAGTTGAAGAATAGCCTTTTCGAATATTTTTCAAGAATGTTTTATGTCCCAAATCAGGACTAGCAATATCTTTAAGTTTCTTAAAATGGAAATTAAATATGTCAAAGTTTCTAACCATATATTTTATTCTAAGGTCTCTTTATTTTGAAGACTAATAGAGAGTAGGTTTGAAACTGTTCTTTCGCAGTCAAACGTTTTCAAACAGATTTAATTAGGCTATTTTTTTTTTTGTCCAGTATCAGCAAATATACTCCAAGGAATCAACTCAAACCTTCCTGGTGAGGCTTCTAAATTTTTCCTCTTGTGCAGGGTAGTCAATGAGCTGAGCAACCAAGCATCAATTGTACCATATCTCTTCAAAATTTAATATGCTAACAATCCCATTACCCATGTACTATAATAAGAACATCTGTTAAAGTGAATGAGTATATGAACTAATAGACTCCTGAGTATTTTTGTCATTCAGTTGAAGACCTGTCCTGAGATTTGGGGGTCAATTATTGGCAATATATTATTCAGTCAGATATAGGTTACAAATTTGTTTCTTGGCAAAGTCATTCTCTAGTCTAGACAATGGTCCTCAAATATAAACTTGTATTAGAATTATGTCAGAACCTTTATAAATATTTAGATGTTTCCCTGATTTACTGTGGCTTTTATTCAGCAGTTTGGGAGCTGTTTCACAATATATGACAAGTTCTCTCAAATAATTAGTTTGAATATAAACATTTGAGAACCTTTGCTCCGAACAAAATGTTAACTATATGAGCTCCATATCACGAGTCAGAAGAAACAGAATCAGCATAACTAGTCACTTCAAGTTTTGTTACCATGCGTGTATCTTAAAGCCTCTTTTATCTATTTTTCCCATGGGCCAGAGTCTGGCAGTTTGATCAATAAGCAGTTTCTGGTCACTTGCTTCCTCCCACCCTCAGTTAAGAAGCTTGAATGGGGTCCAAAATATTCATATATTACAAATTCCCCAGGTGAATCCTTATGATTCAAGTCTTCCAATGTTGAGGACAGGGTAATTTTTATTTATTCATTGAGTATTTTGACTTATCATTCTTAATATTTCCCTTGATTTCTCAAGGCATATAATTTTGTTTGTTTTTGTTTCTGTTTTGCGGTACATGGGCTTCTCACTGTTGTGGCCTCTCCCATTGCGGAGCACAGGCTCCAGACACGCAGGCTCTGCGGTCATGGCTCACAGGCCCAGCCGCTCCGCGGCATGTGGGATCTTCCCCGACTGGGGCACGAACCCGTGTCCCCTGCATCGGCAGGCGGACTCTCAACGACTGCACCACCAGGGAAGCCCTCAAGGCATATAATTTTAAAAATCGTGTTAAGGGTCACATAAATTAAAAGGGTACATCCTTTCTCAGATTTAAAAGGGCTCCTTATCTCAGTGAAGAAAGTAAAAGGGAAGGAAAATAGACACACTTTCATGCACCATCTGCTTTACATATTTAATCCTCCACATAATCTAGTCTTTATTAACCACGGTTTGCATTTGAGGAGACAGATCTCCCAAGAGTATGAGCAACTTGATCACGTTCATAAAGTCAATAAATGGCAGAAGTGGGATACTAATTGAGATCTTACTGATGCCAAGTCCCAAGAACAATTTATTACACTATGCTGCCCTCCTAAAATATGGTGATAACAGTGAAAAAATGAAAACTTCTTATGTAATGCTAGACTGGATTCATCATTTGACTATTCTCTCGGTAAAACTCATGCTGTAAATATCTGGAACTTTTAAAAATACCAACATTAAAATCTGCAGCTATTTTATTTTTAAACTATATCCTCAGTTTTGGATTCCATGTCCTAAAAAATTTATTATTTTATTATTATGTTACCAATTTCTTAGTATATTGAAATAAGAATTTTAATATTTTAGCAAAATGCAGGGTTAGCAGTAATTCAGGAAATTCTTGAGAGATGAATTTCAAGGGAAAGAATGAAAGAAATCTGTAAAGGATTTTTCTAGAACATTTAGAAGAAAACCTACTAGCTTTTATCATATATAAGATCACTCTCATGCTCATCCTTCCTCTATCAGATAGGCACATTCAATGTAACATAATACAAATGTATCAAATTATAAAATACTTATGTTATAGTTTGATATAAAACTTGGATTGCCTTGATAAAGGACATCTTGACATTGTGTTTAATACTAAAGTTCATCTAGAATCTAGTGCTACACTTGAGTACATCATTTAAGATATCTCTAAAGGCACATTTTAGAGGGTTCTTCTTTAAGGAAATGTTTCTATATCAGAAATGTTCACACTGTGTGTAAGTCTGCTCAAACCAATACTTTCCATTTGCTTGCAATCCACATTAGACTAATGTAACCTATGCAGTCTTATGGCAGCAATTAGACCTTGAAGTCCATAAATCATTTGCTTCATTTTTCCTAAGAGGAAGAGCTTTCATTCTCATTTCTTTTCCTTTCTCACTTTCTATTCTATTCTCCTTATCTCATTTGCTTTTCATATTTCTGTCCTTTTTCCCAAAGAGCCATGCTTAAGCAGAACATTATGCTACATTGGCAACATACAGGAATCTCTATCAGCAGACACAAAATGTACACTAGCTCTTGTCAGCTCTAATCACAATGACACTGTCAAATGCAGTGAAGTTACAATAATTTAGTTTAGAGCACTTCAATTATAAATCCTGACAGTGGTATGAATATTGGTTTACAGAAGAAGTCTCTAAGTAGATACTCTGTCACATAAGGGAGAAACCTTTAAAATTAAAGCTAATGATAACTTTAATGAAAGAAACTCCCTGGATACACTCTTTAACCATATAAATTCAATTTAGATTAAATGTGAAAGTTTAGAATTTTTTTATTTTAGGTTAAAGTACTCTAGACTCTGTGATTATTGCTACATTTGTGCCTGGTTTGGTTTCCAAACTAACTGCATCATGACTAATTATTGTAATAATTTTTATAATGCATTTTATCACTATAATCAAATACTAGGCTCAATAAACAGGCAAAAAAGAGAATCACATAGTATGCTGAAAAATTAATGGCTATTATTTTGCAATTAATAGACTGTTTTAAATATATTTTGTATTAATGTTTAGCTTTTTTAATATACAATTCAAAGTAACATTCTTTTAGATTAACTATTGAATATAAATAAGATTCATTCTAACAAAATATAATGTATAGAAATATAATTTAAATTTCTGTTAAAATTGGGGACAGATATTAACTTTTAGAGAAATAAGAGGTCCTAGGTTCTATTACAGATTACAGTACTCTCTAGTAGAGATTTTGGGAAAGCCATCATATATTATTTTCTTCTAAATTCTACAGCAATAAAATGAGGTATATTAAGCCTTCTTAAGCAAAGTTCTATAATTTAAATTATAAGCAGTTTGGAAAAAAAAACAGTTTTACAATGCAAATAAATCAGCCTGAATAGCTAATTTTGTTCAGCTATCTTTTGTTATTTCGTTTTAACCTTTTGTTTACATAGGCAACCACAGTTTCTGTTTCTTTTTCATCTAAAGAGTGTCCATTATTGGCATAGATTTGGAACAAATCAACTGTGTGAGAAAAAGTGGAACAGAAGGAAAGACACATAAGAGCCAAAATTTGCTATGCCTTTTTTTCCCCTCTAGCACCTGGAATATAAGCATTGGATTTTCCATGGGATAAAAGGGGCAAAATACTTAAGACAATAATAAATACATTGTAACTTCTGACTATTGCCTCTTATATTACAGATGTCTAATATACCATGTTCTCTCTGCTTTTGCTTATAATACCCAGTAGGGCTGTGCTCCTTTCTGGAGGCTCTAGGGAGGAATCTGACCCCAGGCTCATTCAACTGGCAGGATTCATTTTCTTTCACTTGTTGTAGGAACCCATTTCCTTGCTGGCTGTCAGCAAAGGGCTGGTCTTTGCTCCTAGAGGCCACCCACCTTCCTTCTCATGTTTCCATATATCCCCACTTCCTCCAAAAATGGCAGGTGGAATCTCTCTCATGCTTCATATATCTCCCCTTCAGGTGTACCCTTCTGACGGATTCCCCAAATAAAAGGGAAAGTATTGCCTTATTTTTTTCTTACCAATATTTAGTATTTTCAGTGTACAGTACTTGCATCTATTTTGCTACATTTATTTTTTTTATTTTCTATTTAAGATAACCATTTTCCCACAACTATAAATTCGACATGCTCTGCTGTTTTAAGCCACCACGTTTGTGGTGATTTTTTACAGAAGCCTCAGGAGATTAATACATCATACATATAAAATTCTAGAGGAAGCAAAACTAATCTATAGTCACAGCAGATAACATATGAATCAGGGATAAGGGAAGGGTTGCCTGCAAAGTGACATACAGGGACTTTTTGGGGAGATGGAAAATGTTATGTATCTTGACTGTGGTTATGGTTACATCAGTATGTATATTTGTCATAACTCATGGAACTACACAATTAAAATACTGTTAATTATACTTTAATAAATTAGAAATATGATTCATCAATTCATTGATCATTTAATCTTATAGGCAAATCATCACACTGCCTCTAGGCAATGTGGGTAGGACAAAATGCACAGAGGTGAAAGTAAGGTTTATCCTTTCACTATGGTCAAGTCCTATAAAGATATCATGGTCTCACTATATTTATGCCTGAGTGTATGATACATCTCAAAAAGGTGCATAATCTGGGAAGCAGTGAGATAGCAACCTTTGGTCTCAGAGGTGTTCTTTGTTGGCTCCATAGTGGTTTGCTACCTTTATTTTGCCTTACCGTTGCTGAAATTTGATTATAGATCACCCCAGCTGCTGAACAAATGAAAAGTCACAAACAATAATGAAACAATTTTCTTTGTTTTGGGTAACAGAAGATGGTCAGTCAGAGCAAGTCAGTGGAGCAATAATCACTGCCAGCCTGTATTATTTTGTTTTAATAATGTTTCTGAGCATAGCTGAGGAATCAATTTACTACTCTAAAAATTTTGCAAGGGAGAGTGAACAACTGATTCTATCAATAATTTGAGGAACATTTATTAACTCCTGAGTGGGTGAAACGTCAAGATATTTGCTTATCTCTAAATCAAGAAGACATTGAGTTACTGTGATTAACTTTAACATGTGGGAGGGAACTCTTACACTGGATTGTGGAGGATATAAAAATAGCACAAAGACATAGATAAAATTGTTCATGAAGCACTGTCAGAATGAAGTGGAGATCAGAAGAGGTAAGGAGGAAATACTAATTAGCAAACAAGCCTCTTGCTTTACTTTAAGCATCTCTCCCCACTACCTCTCCCTTCACCTAGCTTGATTCTGTTACTTTTGTGACTCTAAACATTACATTTTGGCATAACTGGAAAAATATCCACCCATTTATATAATTTTATAAGTTAAAGCAACTATGTCATTGACCAGAATTATGAGAGATAGGGAAGTCCCACAGTTTACCTTACAGAATATGAAAACTGCTTCATGGTGTAACTTCTGCTAATGATAACATGAAGACCTTTGTCCTAAACTTTTAGTATCTAGAGTTCAGACTTGGGCATGTGGTCATATTCATAGGCATTTTAACCTCTTGGCCCTAATATGTGTTTTCGTTTTACTCTATAACTTTTATATGCAATGTTGGGAGAAAAAAGGCAAAGGATCAGATTTTGAGTGTAACCGGAAAATCTGACCAATTGGCTGCCAGCTTTATTTTGGAGGAATGCACTTTCCAGAGTAAATGATATATAATAAAAGAATACAAATGACTATACGTTAGCTTAGTGAAGACACTGAGGCAGGTGGATTCCAGCAGAGGGAAGAGCATATTCAGATGTCATGTGAAATCACATAGAATAAAGATGCAGACCTACTAGAGAATGGACTTGAGGATATTGGGAGGGGGAAGGGTAAGCTGGGACAAAGTGAGAGAGTGGCATGGACATATATACACTACCAAACGTAAAATAGCTAGCTAGTGGGAAGCAGCCGCATAGCACAGGGAGATCAGCTATGTGCTTTGTGACCACCTAGAGGGGTGGGATAGGGAGGGTGGGAGGGAGGGAGACGCAAGAGGGAAGAGATACGGGGACATATGCATATGTATAACTGATTCACTTTGTTATAAAGCAGAAACTAACACACCATTGTAAAGCAATTATATTCCAATAAAGATGTTATAAATAAATAAATAAATAAATAATGAATAAGTTAAAAAAATAGTACTTTTAAAGAACAAAAAATCATTCAATATTACTGAAGAATAGAGTTTTGGATGAAGAGTTTTTGAAAGATGTAGCTGGAGAGATATAAGAACAAGAAAATAAACCAGAGAAAAGGATTTGACTTATACTAAGAGCAATGAAGGACTCATGGGTTTCCATCAAGGCAATGGAATGTTCAGATCTTCCCGTACTGGAGAAACTGAGAAACTTTCAATCTTGGGACCTAGGGTAGACTTCTTCACATCTACTATTACCAAGTACAGGAAGCAGCAGAAGTAGATTGAGAGAGATCAAAGCTCCCATGACTGTCAGAGGTTATATGTGAAGTTTGAGGCCAAATCCCTGAAGGGGTAGGCTGAAGTCTGTAAGGCTAGAGAGTTAGACTGTGGAAACTTAATATTATGAACTCTGAAAATTCAATATCCTTTTTCCTTATAATGAAAGCTTCTTTTTTTTTCTTTCAGAAAAACTTACCTCTCATGCCTACAGAGATGAACCTAAAACCCAGACTGGCCAATCAGAGTATTCATAATGATTAGCTCAGAGGTAGACATATAAATTAAGCAAAAGCAGTTATTTGGGGCAATTAAGATGCATACTGAGGGAGGAGATTAGCTCTCATTATTTTTTAATTGTCAGCTAAAAGAGCACTATAAGTCTAAAAGTTTTATTAGCAATTTCTGCCATAATATGGACAGAAATTAATTGACTTTGTTTAAGTTACTTTGAGATTTAGTGCTGTCACCACTGCAAATATCCTGATATGTGTATTAATATATCCTAGCTGATATGTGTATTAATAGAAAAACAAATTTACTTGGCATCAGAATGTAATAACATTCTGATATAAAACTATCTATAATTTCATTAAATATATGTATATATGGTATAACTCAGGACAACTTATAATTTACAATAGAAAAAATAATAATCAGAGGATATTAACTATAAGCAAAGTAATTAAAATCATATACTGAGTATATATTATGTGCTGAAATGTAGAAATGAGATGAACTAATACATTTTAACAATTTAAGGTCACACCCTAATGGTATATACAAATATTTAAAACACATGCAAAATCCATGAAATTTATTGCTGTGTGTTTATTTAAGAACCTTCACTTGCATCTTTGTATTGAAGTCCTGTTTTAGCATTAGGTCAAAAATACTTTGTCCTGAAGCAGAACAACCTTTAAAAAGTATTATTTGCATTCCATACAAGATTACTGCAGGGGCCTTAGGATTTTTTTGAGTCTTCTGTGAAGACTGCTTTGAAGGCCAAAGTGCATATCACTGCATTCCAGGCGACATATCTTGCTCTCACTCACAAGTTAAACATTATATGCCAACTCTGTAATGATGCATGCAGTGAATACACCTGAATAGTTCACTAATTGTTTAGTTAGAAGAAGCATTTTGGGAAATGTATATTATGGTATCAACATTATCTATTTTTTCTATTTCCCAAGAGAGTAAAATAAGAATATCATCTTCAGAGTTGCCACCGCTGCCATCATGGGCTCCAGAGGTGGACATTGGCCGCTGCTACAAGACCGGTGGGCAGGCGCCAAGTGCTGCCCCTGCTGTCCCTGAGTGTGTGCACAGCAAGCAGCTGCCCACATGAGACCAGTGAGCAGGATCCAAGCCCTGCCCCACCATACTGGAAGCACACAAGGGCCATTGCACCTGCACACCCCCATATCAAGGGAATAACAGCACACGCTGAGGAAGCAGCAAGCATCCAAACTAAAAGCAGCCCCTCAATTCCAGAAAAGATGGTGAAGTAGAAGGATTTGAGTTCACCTCCCCTCACAAAAACACCAAAATCACAACTAACTGCTGAACAACTATCAACAAAAAAGACTGGAACCTACCAGAAAAGATATTTTACATTTAAAAGACAAAGAAGAAGCCACAAGACTGTAGGAGGGGCACTTTCACAACATAATCAAGTTCCATCCCCACCATGTGGGCAACCCACAGACTGGAATATAGTTATATCACAGAGGTTCTCCCACAAGAGTGAGAGTCCTGAGCTCCATGTCAGGTTCCCCAGCCTGAGGATCTGGCATCAGGAGGAGTAACCACCAGAGCATTTGGCTTTGAAGGCCAGTGGGGCTTGAGTGCAGGAGCTCCACAGGACTAGGGGAAACAGAAATTCCACTCTTGAAGGGCACACACAAGGTTACACATACAGTGGGACCTAGCACACTAACTCTATGTTGTGAAAATGACTATACTACCCAAGGCAATCTACAGATTCAACGCAATCCCAATCAAATTGCCAATGGCATTTTTCATAGAACTAGAACAAAAAATTTTTTAATTTTTACGGAAACACAAATAGCCAAAACAAACCTCATAAAGAAAAATGGAGCTGCAGGTATCAGGATCCCTGACTTCAGACTATACTACAAAGCTACAGTAATAAAAACAGTATGGTACTGGCACAAAAACAGAAATATCGATCAGTGGAACAGGATAGAAAGCCCAGAAATAAACACATGTACCTATGTTCAATTGATCTATGAAAAAGGAGGCAAGAATATACAATGGAGAAGACAAATTATTCAATAAGTGGTGTTGGGAAAACTGGACAGCTACATGTAAAAGAATGAAATTAGAACATTCTCTAACACCATACACAAAAATAAACTCAAAATGGATTAAAGACCTAAATGTAAGGCTGGACACTATAAAACTCTCTGAGGAAAACATAGGCAGGACACTCTTTGACATAAATCACAGCAAGATATTTTTTGATCCACCTCCTCAAGTAATGAAAATAAAAACAAACAAATGGGACCTAACTAAACTTAAAAGCTTTTGCACAGCAAAGGGAACTATAAATAAAACAAAAAGACAACCCACAGAATGGGAGAAAATATTTGCAAATGAAGCGACTGACAAGGGATTAATCTCCAAAATATACAAACAGCTCATGCAGCTCAATATCAAAAAACAAATAACCCAATCGAAAACTGGGCAGAAGATCTAAATAGACATTTCTCCAAAGAAGATATACAGATGGCCAAAAAGCACATGAAAAGATGCTCAATATCATTAATTATCAGAGAAATACAAATTAAAGCTACAATGAGGTATCATCTCACACAGGTCAGAATGGCCATCATCAAAAAGTCTACAAACAATACATGCTGGAGAGGGTGTGGAGAAAAGGGAACCCTCCTACACTGTTGGTGGGAATGTAAATTGGTACAACCACTATGGAGAACGGTATGGAGGTTCCTTAAAAAACTAAAAATAGAGCTACCATATGATTCAGCAATCCCACTCCTGGGCATATATCCAGAGAAAACCATAATTTGAAAAGATATATTCGCCCCAATGTTCATTGCAGCACTATTTACAATAGCCAAGAAAAGGAAGCAACCTAAATGCCCATCGACAGAGGAATGGATAAAAGATGTGGTACATATATACAATGGAATATTCCTCAGCCATAAAAAAGAACTAATGCCATTTGCAGCTACATGACTGTACCTAGAGATTATCATACTAAGTGAAGTGAGTCAGACAGAGAAAGACAAATATCATATGATATCACTTATATGTGAAATCTAATTTTTAAAAATGGTACAAATGAACTTATTTACAAAACAGAAACAGATATTGAAAACAAACTTATGGTTACCAAAGGGGAAATGTTGGTGGGGGGAGGAATAAATCAGGAGCTTGGGATTAACGTACACACACTACTATATATAGATAACCAACAAGGACCTACTGTATAGCACAGGGACCTCTACTCAATATTCTGTGACAACCTATATGAGAAAAGAATCTGAAAAAGAATGAATATATGTATATGTATAACTGAATCACTTTGATGTACACCTGAAACAGAACATTGTAAATCAACTATAATCCAATATAATTTTTAAAAATAATAAAAAATAAAATCTATTTCTTTTTGAAAGTCAAAAAAAGAGTATCATCTTCAGTTCAATGAATTACACCTAACATGATATTCTAACAGCAAAATTCATTAAAAGTAATAAACACTGTCTGAATGTTCATGGATCTATTGAATCAATGACAGTGGGAGCCTATAAAAATATTTACTAATTTTACTCAAGTCTGTATGGCACCAATGATGGTTATACATGTATAAAACACAAAAGCAATATTAAGTATATTTTTTAATTTTAAATAATCTAGTTATATTTATAAGAAATTACTAATAGAACTATTGCAAAAAAATAACATTGTTTGAACTTCATTTGTTTTGTTTTGATTTTAATGATCCATGAAATATTAATTTCAGGGGCTATGAGTGTTATCACACTCCTATGATTCAAAGTTCAATCAATCACAAATCAAATCAGGATATCCAGAATGTGCTCAGTTTTTTGTTTAGAACTTCAGTGTCGTTGGGACCCAGACCACATCAACCATCATAAATTGCTGACCACCATGCTTCAGGTCATATTCATACATACCTTGTTCCTGGCTGTGGACCCTGCAGTGCCCTGTAAACTGGCTCTCATCCTTCAGCGTGGTCTGGGAGCCCCTGGAGAACACAGAGTTAGACGCAAGGATGAGAGTACCTTTGTAGAAGTCCAGGAACCCTGTGGCGTACTTCCAGCATACTGTTGGAGGAAAAAAAAAAATGAGTTTGGATGCACTAGAGAGGGTAAAAGGGACAGTCTGACTTTACCTGCATAACCCCTCCCTCAAGGCAGCACAGATTAGTGCCAAAAGAGACCATCTTGGCCCATGATTTCTCACATGGAGAAAGTGAAAGCATATGAATGAGTACTCAGATTCCCCAGCCAAGTGAGATGCTGCCCTAGAGGCCCATTTCTTCTTCACCCCATCCAGAGAACTGAGTCACGAGCAGCACTACTTGGGTCAGGGAAGATGCTGTGAGAGTGGCAGAGAGGAGTCTCAGAGGGCCTTAGAGGGACGTGGATCCAGATCCTGTTTACTGCATCTTGGACTCCGTCAAGAAGCCTGCCCAATAGCCACTGGGGAAGCCTCACCGTGGATCTTCCCAACTGGCTCATGGGCACCCCTAGTGCTCTGTGCAACTCACCACACACCCCCCAAACTGTGTGGCCAGCTCCTTGTGCACACTCCTGATGGAGGCAAACAAGCTTTGGCAGATGGCTAGTGAGCACTGCAGAAAATGAGCCTCAATCTGCAGGCCAGGAAGCAACCACTAATTTGAGCTCTAGTGTCACCACTGGGAAAGCAAAAGGGAGGCTAGCAACCTGCCTAGTGTGTTGCAGGATGGAGAGAAGGCACATAAGCTTAAGAATTCTGCCACAAAGGGAAACAAGAAGTGTGAGGCAGGTGTATCCACAGAAGGACTGAGAAAGCCTAAGAATCCCTAGCAGGCAGTGGGAAGGTATTTCTTTCCTAAAATCGGTCAGTAAAGACCAGAAGTGACTGTTACTTCTAATGGAAGGACAGCAACTGCAAGAAGCACATGAAACATAAAAAATCATGGAAACATGACACCAACAAGTGATCGCAATAATCTGCTAGTAACCGATCCCAAAAACATCCCAGATAAAGAATTCAAAACAGCTGGGGTTTTCCCTTGTAACGAGAACTTCTAAGATCCACTCTCTTAGCAACTTTAAATATACAATACAATATTAACTGAAGTCACCATGCTGTACTGTTACATCCCCATTAGTTATTTATTTTATAACTAGAAGTTTGTTCTGGTTCTTTCCTGTCCTTGCCCAGCCACTCGGCTGCACAAGGTCAGAAGGGCCCAGCCAGCTGCTGACCCGCCATGCTGTCCCGCTTCCAGGGAGGCCAGGAAGGCAAGGACAGGGCTTTCCACTTTCCAGTTGCAGAGGTCCCGGCGTAGTTCAACCGGCGAGCGCAGGTGCGCGCCCCGGCAGAGCGCAGCGTGGGGTCCAGTAGTGGGACCCCTGCCCTCCCTCCGCGCCCCCCCAACAACCCGCAACCCGCCCCAAGGCGGCGGCGCAGGCGCAGAGGCGCCACCCCTCCCCCGCCCCGCGAGCAACAAGCCCGAACGCCAGCCCAGCTGAAGCCGAAGCCTGAGCAAGACGCCAGGCAGCAGCGAGCCCAGCCTCCTACAAGGGGACGGAAGGGGCCGGAGCCCGAAGAGAAAGCACAGTGCCACTACGCAGGCTGCGAGAAAGTTTTGGGGCTGAGAACTCACACAGGCACACGGCCCTTCGCTGGCGGCTGGCAGCACGGCTTGCTGAAGTTCGAAGTCCGCGCCTCCGGCGAGCTGGCGCAGCACTGCCTCACTGCGCAAGCGCGAGAAGTTGCGAGGCCCACCTGTGGGAAGCTCGTCGGGCGCAGCCGAGGACCTCCAGAGGAAGCTCGCGCGCAGCCGCACGGCTTTCAGCCCCAGCGGGACCCGCACCCTCTCTCTCCCTTCGCGACTACAGCCGCTCCGACCTCAGCAGCACCACCGTCAGCGCCCCCAGCTCGCCCAGAGCGCCGCCCGCTTGGGCTGCCAGGCCGTTGGGGCCGATTTTCTGTGGCAGCACAGCCCCCGTCAGCCTCTTCTGCGAGCTCCGCGCTCTCCGCCCCTCATCCCGTGGGTCCGCGGCCTTAGGACCCTCCCCGCCTTGTTACCGCCGTGGGGAGGGGCTCTCCCTTCCTCTCGGGTTTCCGTGTCTTTTCCTTCCGTAATGAGAAAGAAGAAGAACTTCGTGAAGTCAACAACAATGAAAACAAGTTTCTTCACTTCAGGGGTCAAAGTAAACTTGTAAAACAACAGCGACAACCGCAAAAAAAACCACCATGCGCAGAGAGCACAGTACACATACCCACGAAGGTGAGAGTCGGCGGTGTTGACCCCCGCTTTCTCAGGGATGGATGTGTTCCAGGGGTCGGTAAGGAGGCTCTCCGCCCGCGCCCCGCCCCCTCCTGCTGCCTTACTGGGAACATAGAATGGCACTCCGGAGTTTCCGAGAACCACTGGGGACACGGCCCCAGGCCACTGCAGGTGGAGTTGAATGTCTGCCCCAAGGGTCAGTGGATGGTCAGTTCGAAGCAGATATTTGTGCTGTCAGGGCAGATACCTAAGCTGGGGGACCCTGCGTCTCCCTCTTTTTGCCCACCTGCCCAGCCTCTAGCCACCACTCTAGAGCCCCGCCTAGCTCAGAATGCAGACTGTTCTGAAGGACAGGCCGCCTCAGAGGAATGCCTTAAACCATGGTGGGCAAAAGGAGCACTCCTTCTGCCCTCCATGGCACCCTGCCTGTCTTCCTCTCCTGGACCGTCTCTCTGGGACCCCTTGGAGCACTGGAAACAGAGATGCAAACTCGGGTTGGGTAGACGATTGTAGGAGCCCATGGCCAATGTGTTAAGTCCAGGCCACCCACCTGACCCTCAGCCTACTTGAGGTTCAGTGTCAGCACAGGGACACCTGCTACTCTGAGTCCCTGTAGAAGGCAGATAGGGACCTTACACTATTGTTCCACATGGATGTTGCCCTCATGGTCACCACCCACCCCCACATCAACATCAAGTTGGAACTTGTGTCCCTAAGCCATGAGCACAGCCGTGCTTGTGCCCCTCTAGCTGTGTTCTGGGTTACCCCCCCCTCCCTTTTTGGTAGAAATTTGCTTATCACCTGAGATACGTGGAGACATCTTGGGATGTCACAAAAGAAGGTGAGGAGTACTTACCTAGGGATCAGTTTGCACAATGCTGAAGAAAGGTCAGTTTTTAACAAAATGATGCCCAACAAATGTGATTCAGAAACGGGTGATAAGCAAAGTTGTAGACTGTGCCTGGGTCTCAGTCTCCTGTACTAAATGAGGGGGGGAAAGCAACAGGTTTCAATACCTGTGTTTAGCCAGGGGGAAAATGATGTTGATCCATCCCACTGTGAAGTGGGATCCAGGAAGCTTCAGGGAAAATGATCAAAGCAGAAAGGAGCAACATCTCTAACATGGGGAGTTGGCTTGATCATTTGTTGACCAAAGTTACTTCCTGGAGAGGATAGAAACAAAGGGACCTGGAGGAGGGACTTCCCTTTATGATTGTCCACATTGTCTCCATTACTATTCCATTTCTGGGTCCCAAGGAGGCAGCAACTGGATGGTGCACAATTCCCACCCATGGGTTGGAAAGGTGAGCAGAAAGCAGAATTTGGAAAGCTATGAGTTCTTGCCAAGCATGGGCTGTGTGGTAAGGTCATTTAAATCCTTGAAAAGGCACCTAAGAAGCTGAAAGAGGTTGTCTGAAGCCAGGAAAGTTGAGAGTGAAGTTCTGTCTGTTGGGAGCACAGGCCCAACCCTGTCAAGATGTCTGTTGTAGACACCTAGATTTTTCTCTAGTCTCAGAAAGTGATTAGGAGATGCTCACTGTCAATCTGAAGGTCCCAGAAAGTGCTTAGGAGATTCTTACTGTCAATCTGAAGGAGATGGAGATTATGGAGTAAACCAGTTTTTCAAACTACTTTCTTCATAGGCACTAGCCACCTTTCCTTCTGGGGGCAGATGGTGGGGAGAAGCCTAAGGTCTCACTGGGGGCGTCTAATGTCAGAAGAAAAGGAGGCTATGCAGTGACCATGGAAGGCCCAGAAAGCTCAGGCAAGGACATCTCTTCCCACACTAAGCTCCACAAATAAAACATTAATGAAATAAAGGGGGCTAAGAAGAACAGGTAGAGGCATGGTCTGCCAGATTTTCACCCTCTCACCCATATGCACACTTACATGCACATATACACCAAGCAGATGATGAGATGATCTAGGGTTGGCTGCCCCACCCCAGGAGTCTGTCGGATGGGCAGCCTGACTGCAGATTGTCATTTTGGTCTAGCACTGTCACAGGGTGCAGAGTAGCAGAGGCCAGTGAGGTATGTGTGGTGAAGGGTGGAGGCCACTGAGGACTCTGGCACCAGGACCTGGACTTTCAGACTTTAGACCTGGATGTTATTTCCAGAAAGCTCTTTTAGCTGCATGAGCCTATCCATATATAGTGCATGGGTTCTTGTTCTTAGTCATGAGAGGATTCCATCACAAATGCATCTGAAGGGGGTATATCCAACTCCAAAACGTTATACTTTCAGCCCTGTGGCTGGGGTGGGACCCCATTGCCATGGTAACTGAGTGTGCCAGCTGATAGGCCTCTTGTAGTACACTGAAGACATGGGCTGCTGCTTCTTTTGGCTGTTATTAAACCCAGCTGGCACAAGTGGCTGGACCTTCTACTGCTCCTCCTCACAGTCCAGAAAAACCTGGCTTATGATCTTGTCCTTCTCAGGGGAGGTGAAGTTCTTGATGATTAGGTACTTGAACTTGAGTTCCCAGGTCTCCTCATTCTGTGCCTTCTGCAGGTCCTGCTACATGCAGATGTACTCATCATACTGGTCCTGGATCTCTGCCTTCACTGCCTGCTGCTTGGCATGGAGCTTCTCGAGTTTCTTGGGTTTGACTTCTGCCCCAGAACTACATGGTCTCTTCATCTCAGATCATCACCTCCTGCTGTATTTCCTGCTCCTGGCATTTCTGCTTGGCAGTCTCCTCACTCTTCAGTTTCAATATCTTCTGCTGCTCTTTGGTGTGATCCATGATGTTCTTGCCCCAATGGAGAAGCTTGCTCTCCATGGCCTGTACTTGGCTGCAAGCAGCTCTGTGGCCTGCTGTTCCTGCCATAGGTCTTCCAGCATCTTCTCCTTCATCTCCAGCAGCTTCTGCTTCTCCTCACTCACCAGGCTGCAGTCATCCTCTACTACTTCTGCACCTGCAGGTAATTATCCATGTTTTTATCCAAGGCTAGTTCCAGGAGGCTGGGTAGGTGGTAGTTGTTGTTATTGTTATCCTCCTCTTTGGCCTCCCAGACCTTGATTACTGGTCCTTCATGGTATCCCACCAGGGCTGACATGCTGCTTTTTATGCTGCTGCTTTTTATGCTATAGCTCTTTATGCTGCTGCTCTTCCTCCAGAGCCACTTTTCCAGAATCTTCTTCTCCAGATGAGATTTCAGGTGGGTGATTTCCTGGAATTCTTACAGCAGTGTGTCCTTGGGGTCCTCGTGCACTCAGAGCTTGTTCTTGATCTTCTTGGCTTGGTGGGCAAAGCTTGGTTTTGGAAAGGCTCTCGTTGTAGCCAGTAAGAAACTGGCCCCAGTGTGGCTGCCGTGACCATCTGGTCATTGACCCCTAGCTTAACTTAGATTGCCTAGAGAATAGAACTGAGGCAAAAATATAATGTGCTAATACTTTATTAAGGGAAAGCTTATAGCTCCAGGGAAGTATCAATGGAAGTGAAGGACAAAAGGGAGTGGGGAAAGAAAGAAGGGAGAACAAAGAGAAGTACAATGCTAAACAGACTGCAGTTTATGGGTTGCATGTGGTATGTTCAGAGAGGTCATATGAACTACTGTTTCAGATGATTTCTTGCTTTTAAAAAAAAACTATTTTAATGATTTGAGATATTGTCTTAATTATATCCTTAATTTTTATGTATATTTTCATTAGCCTCTTTTTTATTGTGTTCTATGGATCTGTCTGCCTATTTGTGTGGTACCTTGCACACTTTTAATTACTAGTTTAATTGGATATATTTGGGCTAGTCCATCTAAATATTTTGCTCTTCTTTTGAAGAACTCCCTAAGGTAGTTGCTTGCTCATTTTTTCCCAGATGAATATTAGCATGGATTGTCTAATTCCATTTTCTTAAAGTTTGTATTATTTTAGGATCACATTCATTTTGGAAAATAAATAAGAAGGACCTGAATCTTTATGACATTCTATTTGAAAGACTGTCATGAAAGTGCTATATGACAATTCTCCTCAATTCTCCTCTATTCTCGTTTGTTTAAAATGAAAATCATGTAGTCTCAGGATTCTTGTTTAATGATTGGGCTTGACTTGTGTGGCACTACACTTCTCATGGAAATCAACTATGGGTTGTTTGGGGCAACTCTCCTCATTCTCCTTAGATAACAGTATTACCAGGTGCTATGGTCTAAATGTTTCTGTCCCTCCAAAATTCAGATGTTGTAATCCTAACCCCCAGGTGATGGTATTAGGAGGTAATTAGGCCATGAGTGTGGATCCCTCATGAATGAGATTAGTGTCCTTACAAAGGAGGCCCAGAAAGCCCCCTCACCCCTTCCACCATGTGAAGGTGTAGCAAGTAGATAGCTATCTAAGAATTAGGATGGGAACTTTCACCAGACATTCAATCTGCTAGTGGCTTGATCTTGAATTTCCCACCCTGCAGAACAGTGAGATACAAGTTTCTGTTATTTATAAGCCACCTAGCCTATGGTATTCTGTTATAGAAGCCCAAACAGACCAGTACACCATGATATTCTATTCATGGGCAGTGGCATGAAGTAAAGCAAGTGGAAACATGCAAGATCACTTAATTTCTAGCATTGGAACTAGCATACTGTCACTTCCAGATATATGACATTAGCCAGAGCAAGTCATAGTCAAGCCAGAGGTCAGATAGGGAAGTACACTATGACCACTTTGAGGCCATTGTGTGAATGCAGGAATAATTGAATATTGGATCAAAACATTCAATACACCACAGTCTGCCTCCTTGGTTTCAATTATTCATGTCATTCCTGCATGTAAAACACACTCATCTCCATTCCGTAACTACCATATGTCTCATCTAATCATGGCATCAAGTTAGAAATCGAAGATATTGTGAGTCTCATTGGGTGGAATGCAATTTCTCTTGGTCCATAGACCTATGAACTAAAAAAAATTATCTGTATTAAACATACCCTATATAAAATGGTATACAGGGAAAGAATACACACACAATACACACTCTCATTTTACAAAGGAACAGTCAGAGACTCGTAACAGTCATTACTCTATATTAATTTTGAAACACTAGGCAAGTGTTACCAGGTATCCAGACTCTTGGGTAGTGGATATTATTTGCTTAGGCATTCAATTCTAAATCCTGGGATGATTTCCCAGATCCATATTTTTAAGGCTCTTGGCTTGACATCATGGAAAATTTCCTTTTCTGTCATCTTACATGGCTACTTCTAAAGAATGCATCAGGGTGTGTGTGTGTGTGTGTGTGTTTGTCTGGTGGCTCCCATCATCCCCTAATTCCTGACAGTTGAAATTTTGGGGCCCAGGCCAAGCATTTGTTGTTTTGGGGTCTAGATTGAAAGTGCTTTGCTTATAAAATTCTCTCTGAAACTTTGCAGGGTTTTATGTGTCTGAGCATACCCAGTTCTGTGCCAAAGGCCACATGCACAATTTTTTTAAATGAGTCTTTTTGTTGGACTTAGTTATTAGTACTCTGATATTATTATTCTTATTTGGTACTTAATGTTTTTTAGGAGGCATTTTGCCCCTCTAAAAGAAGAGAAAGCTCATTCTTCTTAAACTGGTGTCTAACCAGAGTATGTTCCTATCATAGTGTTCCTAGAGGGGAAGAGAAAGATGTAGTCCAAGTAAGTCACTAGGCCAATCACAATGTGGAATGGAATCTTACATTCATGTTGAGGCTATGGCATGGATAGGAATTCAATGAAGGCTAAAGAATTGGTGCCAGTAATTGCATAAATCATAAAATCCCCCCCAGAGGCAGTAACTTTCCCATTTGTTCAATTATTCAGAGTCCTTTTTGAGTTCATTAAAATTTTACTTTTAAAAACATTACACATTTCTTTTTGGTTTTATCCCTAGACATTTTAACTTCTCATTGCTATTTTAACTGGAGTTTCCTTTTGCTCTCTTCTACCCATTGTTTGTATAAATAAAAGTTGTTGGGTTTTAATATTAAAATAACTTATCCTGCCTTTTATACTAGCTTAAGGAGTTTCTCCTAGTAATTTTCCGTTTGTTGTCTTGGGGTTTCCAATCACATCTTTTCTACAGTGGATGTTCTCTGGCAGTCATTAATACATGAGACAAAGATCCTAACCTTTATGTCAACTCCTATTGGTTCAATTACATGTTTCTTCCCCAGATGTCCTTGAACTCAATATTCCAGCGTTACCTCTTCCATGCTCTTGGCCACATAGTCAAATAATTTTTCAATATTTATGAATCCAAGTGTGACGGTTAATTTTATGTGTCAACCTGACTGGGCCATGGCATGCCCAGATATTTAGTTAAACATTATTTTTGGTGTGTCTGGATGAAATTAACATTCAAATCATTTGACCGAGTAAAGCAAATTGCCATCCTCAGTGTGGGTAGGCCTCATCCAATCCATTGAAGGCCTGACTGGAACCAAAAGGTGGAGAAAAGAATAATTGGCTCTTTCTGCCTGTCTTTGAGCTGGGACATTGGTCTTTGAACTCAGATGAGAATGTACAGCTTTGGTTCTCATGGTACTCAGGCCTTTGAACTCTAACTGGAACTATACTGTGGGCTCTCCTGGATCTTCAGCTTGCATCTGCAGATCTTTAGACTTTTCAGTCTCTATAACCATGTGAGTTAAATCCTTATAACAAATACCTTTATATGTATGTATATATCACTAATATATATGTATATGTCATCTATATATGTATATATAATATTATACAATGATAGGTTAATTGTGCAATTTGAAAAAGGTAGGGGAGAAAAGTTATGAGCTATGCACTAAACTTAAAACCAAATCTTCTCTAATATTAGTGCAGGTCCAATTTTGTAAGTGTCCAACGATGGAAAGATGCAGTAATATACAAAAGTTATAGACATTTAAAATTAGAAAATCCTGTGAAACACTTCAAATTATATAAATATTCAGAAAAAGTAATCATAGATTAACACCCATAAACACTTCGAGCATAACTTTTAAGGAAATAAAAGGTATCAGAAAGATAATATCCTTCATTATGTATCCTAAGATAATGTTTAAAGATAGGAATCACGCTTGTAGAAAGCATAAAAAGAAGGTTATTAAAAGCTACCATCCTGATATGTACTCAGTGTTTGCTGGTCATTGGTGTTTCTGGTGCAACAATATCAGGCACTGTGTCCTAGATAATTATGCATTAAAATCTTTCACAGATGCCAAATATTAATAAGTATTCAAAATGTACTTTTGTCTCAACTAACTATATGTAGTGCTATGGATATGTCTGCCAAGAATTTGTCTAGATTTTATGTTCCTTACTAATATTAAGAGGCAAGAGTTTAAAAAATGATTGTAAAAACTTCCTCCCTGGAATCCAGTAGAAAAGGATCGGGGCTCAAACCTTAAACTTTAGTGACAGGGTTGAAGGATTGTCAAATGAACAAAGAAAGCATTGTCACTGTTTATAGAAACCATGGAACATACCAGAAAATAATGATTTCAACACAGTTATTACTGATTGTTTAGTGTTTTTGAGATTGAAGCCCTTCCATTATTTTCACAAAAATTCTAGTTTTGGGAATTTTGCCCTGAACAAAATCCATTGAGAATGCCTGTTCTAGAAATTTGAGCCAGTTAAGTTTTTTGGGTTTTTTTTGCGGTACACGGGCCTCTCACTGTTGTGGCCTCTCCCGTTGCGGAGCACAGTCTCCGGACGCGCAGGCTCAGCGGCATGGCTCAAGGGCCCAGCTGCTCCACGGCATGTGGGATCTTCCCAGACTGGGGCACGAACCCATGTCCCCTGCATTGGCATGCGGACTCTCAACCACTGTGCCACCAGGGAAGCCCGAGCCAGTTAAGTTTTAAATGGTGAATGTTTTATGATTAGGGGTAATAACATTTAATTTTCAATTAGAATGTTACCTTTTAGATGGAGATATAGCAGGCCCATTCACTGTCAATGAAACATCTGGCAAACCCTCAAATTATGCAGCAAAGGTGCCAGCTTTAAAAATTCTCACTGACTACTTTGGAGAGATTTCCTTCACATTATTTAAGAAGTATGAAAGTAAAAATTGTACATCAGGGCAGATGCTTAGTTAGTTCATATGTAACATTGTTTTCCTGGGATTATTCATAAAACTAATTTTTGTTTTGTTTCAGTTTTCAAATTAAATCAGAACAAAAATAAGAATTGTTAAAAAATTTTAAAATCTGTGTATTATAGAATATATTTAAATTATTTATAGAAATTAAATCCTTTTAAAATTTATTTAAGTAAGACCGCTGTAGATTATGTTTTTAATTTAAGAGAGAAAAAATAGCTTAAATAAAGCTTTACATTTTTGTGTTTCATTAATTTTCTGTGTAAGGACTTATACCAGTCAAGAATATAAGCCTGTAAGTACAGGAATAAAAGTAATAAGATGAGTTTAATAAGAGTGTCGTCTCAAGTCAAATTAAAAAAGCAATAATTTTTCTTAATTTCCTTTTAACATTTACCTATTTGAAATTTTGCATTCATTTATTAATGGCATATATTTATTAAAAACTTTAATTAGGGCTTCCCTGGTGGCGCAGTGGTTGAGAGTCCGCCTGCCGATGCAGGGGACACGGGTTTGTGCCCCGGTCTGGGAAGATCCCACATGCCGTGAGCGGCTGGGTCCGTGAGCCATAGCCACTGAGCCTGAGCGTCCAGAGCCTGTGCTCCACAAAGGGAGAGGCCACAACAGTGAGAGGCCCGCGTATCAAAACAAACAAAAAAAATTAATGTAATGTTTCCCTCCTAATACAAGATCCTTGAGTAGGAAATGGGAATGGCTAATCTTAGCCAAAAGTACCATTTGTGTATATTGGTGGTATCCATTGATACTTTTTGAATTATATAAAAATTTTATGTTTTTTAATATAATTTTCAAGGCTGATGTAAAAAAATAATTTTTCCCATAGCTAACTCAAATCATTTGGTCTTACTTTGACTATATATCATAAAATAGTATGTGAGACTTACAGAGAAGTCTGTTGTAAGTTATTTTTTTTTAGAATTCTCTTCCAGATAACATATATTTAATTTGATGCTGACTTTATTTTATTTTGCTATATAGCTTAATTCAAGAAATGTTAACTTTAAGTATTAAAAATAACATTGGGAATTATGGAACTTTTGTAGATATTTTACCTTAAATACATAGGCGTAATCAGCAGAAGTCTGAAGAAGATTTTGCCAGTCTGTAAATATTAATGAATTAGAGCTAGCATTGATTTATAAATGATAGTTGGCATTATATTTGCTTGTTGTTAGATTTTATTTGTGTTCCAAGCCACAAGCTACTTGTCAACCCATCATATATGATGTGTAATAAACAGAGCAAATGAACAAGCCCATCTGGCATAATGTCATAGAATCTTAAAATATATGTGAAAGTTTGGTATGTAGACCATAAATATTATTGTAGGAATGGTCAAGCTATACTTTTTTTTTTTGACACCGTGTTTTTTTAAAGAAAGATATAGTATCTCATACTGTGGGAATTTTCTACTTAACTTGAGCTATCTACCTGATATAACTATGCTGACTGGGAGTTTACATATTTTTAGCTATGATGTGATACCTTGAACATCTTCTGACATGGCACACACACAGGACATCATTACTCCCTTTATTGTAGGGTAATCTCAGAATGGTGAAAATTCTGGATAAGTATTTTAGAGAAACAATGTGGGCTTCCAGATAGGTTTAAAAGTACCCAGTGCTAATGATTAGAACCAGGAAAAAATTGTATTACAAAACCTATTCTTAAAGGAAGATTGAGTGCTTTCTCCAAATGGCTGGAGTTCAGGGCCATTTGGATTAATATGCATTATACATACTCTGTAGATTAAGCTAAACCCCCTGGGAAATGGATGGCCAATGAACCACTTTATCTGTATGCTGCAGGTACCTTGAGTAGTTTGTTACCTGCAGCATAATTATAATTCTATTTTGATGTAGGCAGTGGTAGAGTAGTTAAAATCATTTTTCTTTCTTCCCAGAATTTCCCGCAGAGAAATGCAAGGTAATGCAGTCTATTTTAAAACAATATTGTTTCCCTGGATTTAAGCCACAAGATGTAACCATAATTCAGAGCCAGCAAATATATCCTTCAATAGAAAAGGGAAGAATTATTGTCTATGTTGAGGAACAGGTACAGAATTAAATGTAGATATTGTAATTTCGTTAATGAGATTGCTTTGGTGACTTTTTTTTTTTTTAAAGTAGAGGGAAGGATTTTTTATTTATTTATTTATTTATTTTTGGCTGTGTTGGGCCTTTGTTTCGTGTGAGGGCTTTCTCTAGTTGGGGCAAGCGGGGGCCGCTCTTCATCATGGTGTGCGGGCCTTCCACTGTCGCGGCCTCTCTTGTTGTGGGGCACAGGCCCCAGACGCGCAGGCTCAGTAGTTGTGGCTCACGGGCCTAGTTGCTCTGCGGCATGTGGGATCTTCCCAGACCAGGGCTCGAACCCGTGTCCCCTGCATTGGCAGACAGATTCTCAACCACTGCGCCACCAGGGAAGCCCGCTTTGGTGACTTTTTAAATCAAAATCATTCATTCAAAGATGTTTGAATTCTTAAAATATGTTTTGATTTTTTCCACACACTTAAATGCAATGTAGGGTTGAAGCAATTCGGAAGTAGATGGAAAAATGTATCTTTTTTTTTTTTTTTTTTTTTTTTTTTTTTTTTTTGCGGTACGCGGGCCTCTCACTGTTGTGGCCTCTCCCAGAGCACAGGCTCCGGACGTGCAGGCTCAGCGGCCGTGTCTCACGGGCCCAGCCGCTCCGCTGCATGTGGGATCTTCCCGGACCAGGGCACAAACCGTGTCCCCTGCATCAGCAGGCAGACTCTCAACCACTGCGCCACCAGGGAAGCCCGGAAAAAATGTATCTTGGCATCAATGATTTAGACATTTGGGGGAATACATGTGCACATGAATTTATATGAATATATGTATATATACATATGTAAATATTTTACATGCACTCAAATTTGATTTGAGTAATTTGGGTAATTTCATTTTGTTTTTAAAAGTATACTTAGGAAATTTGCTGTGTGTGTATATCAGAATAGACTTACAAAGGTGTCTATACCAAAATCCCTAGAATTTATGGATATCTTACATTTATATGGCAGAAGGAATTTTACAATTGTCATTAAGGTTATGGACCTTAATATAGGGAGATTATTTTGGATTATCTCACTGAGTCCAGTCTAATCACGTGAGTCCCTAAAGGCAGATAACTTTCTAAACTGGAGTCAGATGTAGCAAGATGAATATCAGAGATATTGAAAGCATAAGAGCAGCTTGATCCAGTCTTATTGGAGGCCACATGGAAAGCGTGAGAAAGACCACAGATAGCATTTAGGAGCAATGACAAATCTCTGACTAACAACCAGGGAGGAAACGGGGACCTCAGTCCTACAATCACAGGGAAATGGAATCTGTCAACAACTTCAATGACTTTGGAAGCAGACTATTCTCCAGAGCCTCCATTAAGGAAGGCAACCCTGTCAACACCTTGATTCAGCCTTATGAAACCCCACCCTACCCTAACTTCTGACCTACAAAATCTGTGAGATAATAAATTTGTGTTGTTTTAGTCCACTAAATTTGTGGTAATTTGTTACTGCAACAGTAGTACACTAATACACATGTTTTAACATGACAGACAGAGATGTAATTTAGTCTGTCTTATTTAGCTAATTTTCATGTTAGTTCCTCAGCACTGTGGAAGTATAGTTCATGTGATAATTACCTGTAGGAGCATGGCCCAAATGGAAGACCATTTTTAGTCATTACTGTTTCTACCCCTCTGTTATTTCCCCCATCACAACTCCTATACTGGACCAATATAGGTGGCTGCATCTCTATACCTCGTTGCCTAATCATCTTGATCTCATTCTCGAAAATCTGTATATTTTTTTCAGGATGAGTTGAAGACTAACCCTCCCACCCTCTTCCCCCCAAACAACAACAACAACAACAACAAAGAAACAAAAATAAAGAAATGAATGCATTATTGGGGGAAAAAAGTCTTTTTAAAATTTTACCTCATGGAGAGTCCAATTACATACTGTTTGGATGACCCCGTTAATAGTTTCCAGGCTTAGTTATTTTAATCTTTTTAACTTTGAGAGTGTGTGTGTGTTAGCTAAAGCCCAGTGTTAGCTAAAGCCCAACCTTGGTTTGGGACATATGATTTCCACATATGATAGGCTTTCTAGGCCTCAGAATTTGTTTTTCATTACTCTCTTCAAATACAGTCATTTGATATACATCTGTTAGGATGGTACTGTTGCCATGCAAGGCTTATTGTGTCATCTTGCCCTAGAAGAAGAAAATTATTCCCCATATTCCACCCAAAGATGTAGCCCCTCAACTAAAATTTGTAACATATGACAGCCATAGATGTGTGCCTTGTGATTGCTGATAAAGAGAAAACCAGCGGGGATTGAAACCATGGTCTCCAGCTGTGATTGCCTTAAGGGTCTACCTCAGCTTGCCAGCTTAGGCCTTGTGCATCCCAGAAAGTCCTCGTCAATGAGTGAGTACTACAGTAGTATAAGGACTCACCATTTCTCGTCAGTTAAGAAATCCGCTGTGGAGTTGCAAGGTGTTTTGAGGCTCTTGTACTCAATTCTCCTTTCCTCCCCCTCTCCTTTCAGAGATATTGGAAATTATTTGCTTTCCTTGTAATCATTTTTCTCTTTAATTTGGCTTAATCTATATGATACTACTGATCATTTGTAAGATGCTATAGTCTGAATGTTTCTGTACCCCCCAAATTCATATACTGAAATTTAATCCATAAATTGATGGCATTAGGAGGTGGGAGATGATTAGGGCGTGAGGGTAGAGCCCTCAGGAATGTGATTAGTGCCCTTATAAAAGAGGCTCAGGAGCCTCCTGGCCCCTTCCACCCTGTGAGGACACAGCGAGAAGGCTTTGTCTGTGAACCAGGAAGTGAGCTCTCACCATACACAGAATGGACTGATGCTTTGATCTTGGACTTCCTAGCTTCCAGAACTGTGAGAAATAAATTTCTGTTGTTTATAAGCCACCCAGTCTGTGATATAAACAGACTATGACAGAGGCATATTTCAGGTTTTCTTTCTGGGGGGAAAAACACTAAGTTGAAAATATATGTTTAATGATTAGGATTAATCTGTGCAAATATATTTTTTCTTCAGGATTCATATATTCATTTAACCCATGTTTATTGAGCACCTGTTATAGGTTATATACTATTCTAGGTGGTGGGATATAGCAGTGGAAAATACAGACAGAAACTTTGCCTTCACTGAGTTTATATTCTACTGAGTGAAAACAGAAAATAAATTTTCAAAAAAGTAAAATATATTCTATTTTAGATGCTTTTAGGTAATATGGAGAAAAATAAAGATAGAGATTTGGTGCAGAGACTTTCCTTATTCTCCATAGAATTATAGGGAGTTAGAATTTAGAGGCTTAGGAACGCCTTGGGAGCCACGCAGTTATATTTTGGGATGGATATAAACAGAGATAAAAGGCATACTGAGATTAATAATGATGATTACAAATTAAATGGTGACCATGATATTACTAGTGTTATGAGGGGGAAAGGAGTGAAAGTCTAGACAGGAGCACACAGATTTAGTAATCCAGTACGAGTCTAAGCTTTGTGTGTATTCTAACCTGAAAGACTCTGAAAATCACTTTTGTTTGTGCATGATATTACAATGACGCAAAACTTTTTAAAACCAATATTTATATTTGATGTATACTGAAAAACATGAGTTTTCTTGTATTTCTTATTTAGCTATTATCCCTAGATCTCTTCGATTGAATTACGTTGTTCCAAACTCCCACATTCAGAAAGCTCTAATTCTGAGATACTTTGGCAATATCAAAAAAACAAACAACCCAATCAAAAAGTGGGTGGAAGACTTAAATAGACATTTCTCCAAAGAAGACATACAGATGGCCAAGAGGCACATGAAAAGATGCTCAACATCTCTAATTATTAGAGAAATGCAAGTCAAAATTACAGTGAAGTATCACCTCACACAGGTCAGAATGGCCATCATCAAAAAAATCTACAAACAGTAAATGCTGGAGAGGGTGTGGAGAAAAGGGAACCCTCTTACACTGTTGGTGGGAATGTAAATGCATACAGCCATTATGGAGAACAGTGTGGAGGTTCCTTAAAATACTAAAAATAGAACTACTATATGACCCAGCAATCCCACTCCTGGGCATATACCCAGAGAAAATCATAATTCCAAAAAATACACGCACCCCAGTGTTCATTGCAACACTGATTTTTGCTGTTTTTGATTGTATTACCATGTGCTCAACTGGTAACATCCAAATGCTTGGCAGTTTTATTTCAAAGGTGCTTCAGAGTTTAAAACTTTTGAAGATATAAAAGTCTCATTAAACATTCATATTTAATTAAAAGGAAAATATCCTGTGGTACTATCAATACAAATAAATGAATTCAGATGACAGATTAGCATATAAATTCTATGAATTAATAAGTTAGCAAACACATAGGAAATTCACATCTTACACCTCTGTCTGGAACATTTATTTTGGCACCAAATGTAAGATATGTTTGGCTTTCATCAATATTAAAATATTAAAAACTGCATCTTTATATTGCCTCTATATAAAATTATTGCTTCAATTTGCATTTGGACCTAATCATGCTAATAGCTCACGTGACCTAAAAAATGCCATTTTCCCTTTTAAGGCATAACTTTTTCACTTTCCCGTGATTAATTACAGAGTCCATGTGCATGTATTTGCAATGGGTTTGATTCATCTTAGACTGCATTCCTCTTTGTGTCTAAGAAATACCCCAATTCTCATTTCATTTCTGAAGAGAGATAGACTGATGAGTCCTAGTCAAATTAACAGTCAAGGTAATCACTTATTGTCTACTCAGTCTGTTTTTATGTCATGCGATTCATCTGTTGGATGGAACCTCTTACCTAAAGGAAGCAAACTTCTGTCATTAAATTATTTATTGTAAAAGTTAATACTGCTATATATTCAATATCAGCAACAGACTGAATTTCTAGTAAAAGTAATGAGAGTCATTTTCCCCCAGCACCAAATATAATGTATAGTTTATAAATATTCTATTAGTTTACTACAAAACGATATAGTTGTGTCAGCTCAAGTAGTATGCATTAAAATCTGAATATTTGAAAAATGTGGCTTAATGGGTATCTAAACAGTATAATTCTTATATCCAAAATGATTGTGAATATTACTAGTTATTTTCTCAATACAGAGTGATCTTTAGTTTTACTTTACCTGTAACCAGATCTAATATTTAGAATTTGAAATAATTAAATCATACAAGTAAAAACTAATGGGAAGTTGCATGTTGAAATTACAGATGCTTAAATTATGAGATATCATTTGAGCATCACAAGTACTCTTACATATTTTTGATAAGCATATCTATGTACTGTGAAGAAAAAACAAATACATAAAAGGAAATCTCTCAAGCTAGCATAATTAAAAATACATTGGGAATGTTATAATTAATAAAATTAGAAATAAGTTAGTTATTGTTTAAATGCTACTTAAAATAGAAATTTGATAGAAAAATTAGGACTATAAAAAAGAACCTTTGGGGCTTCCCTGGTGGTGCAGTGGTTGGGGGTCCGCCTGCTGGTGCAGGGGACACGGGTTCGTGCCCCAGTCCGGGAGGATTCCACATGCCACGGAGTGGCTGGGCCCGTGAGCCATGGCTGCTGAGCCTGCGTGTCTGGATCCTGTGCTCCACAACAGGAGAGGCCACAGCAGTGAGAGGCCCGTGTACTGCAAAAAAAAAAAAGAAACTTTACAAATTATTTTTTGATTATTGAAATATATCTGACATATAACATTATGCAAATTTAAGGTGTACAACATGTTGATTTGATATATTTATATGTTGCAGTATGATTTCTATTGTAGTGTTAGCTAGCATCTCTGTCACATTACATAACTATCATTTCATTTTTTGTTGTGGGAATAATTAAGATCTAGTTTCTTAGTAAGTTTGAAGTTTATAATACAGTACAGTTGACCCTTGAACAACACAGGTTTAAATTGCAGGGGTCCACTTATATGTGAATATTTTTCAATAGTAAATGCTGCAGTACTGTCTGGTAGTGATTGGTTGAATCTGAGGATGTGGAGGAACCATGGATGAAGAGGACTAACTATAATTTATGTGCAGATTAAACCACACATTATTCAAGGGTCAACTATATTTTTACCTATAGTTGCTGTACTGTGCATTAGATCTCAAGGACTGTTTATCTACTAATTGCAAGTTTTTCCCCTAAATACCATTTCTTCTATTCTCCCACTCTTCATCCCCTGGCAACTACAATTTTACTGTTTTTAGGAGTTTTTTTTTAGATTACACATGCCAGTAATACCATATAGTATTTGTCTTTCTCTGTCTGACTTCTCTCACTTAGTATAATGTCCTCAAGGTCCATCACTATTGTGGCAAATGGCAGGATTTCTTTCTTTCTCTTGGCTGAATAATATTCCATTGTATGTAAATGCCATATTTTCTTACTCTACTTTTTTTTTTTTTTTTTTTGCTGCACTGTGCAGCTTGTGGGATCTTAGTTCCCCAACCAGGGATTGAACCTGGGCCCACAACAGTGAAAGCACTGAGTCCTAACCACTAGACCACCAGTGAATTCCCAATGCCATGTCTTGTTTATCCATCCATTCATTAATGGGTACTTAGGTTGTTTCTATAGCTTTGTTATTGTGAATAATTCTGCAATAAATATGGAAATGCATATATCTCTTCAATAACCTGTTTTCATTTTCTTTGGATATATATCCAGAAGTGGGGTTGCTGGATTGTTTGGTAGTTCTATTTTAAAGTTTTTTGAGGAAACTCCATATTGTTTTCCATAGTGGCTGACTGAACCAATTTACATTTCCACCAATAGTGCACAAGGGTTTTCTTTTCTCTACATGCTCACCAACACTTGTTGTTTTGTGTCATTTTTTAATACCCATTCTAACATTCCTTTTCTTTTCTTTTTTTTGTAAAGCTTTGGGTCATGTTTCACCTGATTGACATGAGACAATGTAATGTCCTTTAGTTCGTATAAGAACACGCTTAACATTCATTAAGAAAAAAAAAAAGGTAATTCATTCTCTCCAATGCTGATAATTAGAAACAAATGTTTCAGAGGCAAATTAGCCCTTTATATCTAGCAATCAGGCCAACAATATTATAATAATTATTACAACAAAATTGAAAACCTTATTATGTAGGGTTTAAGACACATACTATCTTTGAAACGGAAAATACCTTTCGTATCTCCCCAAATCACTCTCTATGATTACTGAATCTCTTGAGATTTTTCTTATATTTGATTTCAGCAGATCACTAAGGACTTTCTGTTTATATCTTTCATTTAATGAATTCTAATTTCACTATGTCTTCCTATATTAAAATGAATCATCTAATTAACATATACTGCAATGCCAGTTAGAATTAAATAGTATGTAAAATCATCCTTGCATATATCAGGCAAGTTTGACGCAGTTTGTGTCTTTTGTGATTATGCTTATATACCTGCATTAACATAGTGTATGTGTAGCCCACTAGAGAATGTTTTAATTTATTGAACCATGTTACCATTAACAGAAAGTGTCAGGATAGTAAAGTAGCTGCTTCTACATTTTTGCAGGGACCTTAAAAACAAGATCCTTCATCTCCCAATATAATTCATCTTACTTATCTTTTTGATAACATACACATTACCAATAAAGTTGATTTCTCTGAATATAGTATTACAGTATCAGTGTTCTTGCTTGTTATGCTCAAGACACATATTAGTGGTTGGATCAGAGACACAAGACACATGAAATAGTTCAGAAACCACACTGCACATAACTGTCTTTAAATTTGATGTGTTGGCCTATAGAGGTATTAATAACAAAAAAGTAAT
Source organism: Lipotes vexillifer (assembly GCF_000442215.2). Taxonomy (NCBI): domain Eukaryota; kingdom Metazoa; phylum Chordata; class Mammalia; order Artiodactyla; family Lipotidae; genus Lipotes; species Lipotes vexillifer. Next base: position 449,865 of record NW_006797869.1, on the reverse strand, counting down.
ATATTTAAAGTCCCTGATGATTGTGGTATCTACACAATACCAAAAATTCAGTTTAAAAATTCATTTTGTAGGGACAAAGAAAAGATTTGTTCTCTTCCTTTGTATTTAGAAATCAGGTAACATAGCTTTCAGGAAACTTGCAATAAAAATAGAAATAACAGTGAAAAGAAATAATGGTGTTATCATAATATTGACTGTTTATGAAGTACATTATTTCTTTTAATCCCATTAAGTGAAGGATTACTAATTCCATTTTAGAGAGGAGAACATCGTGGTTCATAAAGGACTAAAACTTGGAAACGGACACAAAGCTAATAATAACAGCTGAGATTCAAGCCTTGGTTTGTGTGTATTAAATTATGCCATGCTACTTTGAAAATGTTATTTACCTTGTCTTTAAGTAAATTTTATATGTTATTTTATTATTTATCACTTTGTAGTTAGAATAGTTTTAAATCTTTAATAAATTGAGTTTGGACTCTCTCTTCCATGCGGAGTGTATAAGAGTATTAATGAATAAAGAACCTACCAGCCTTGTAAGGAATGATATGAAGCAAAGGACAGATAGTCACAAATTTTGAGTATCTAAGTACTTTAAAGCCAGTTATTTGAGGTATATTAAATAGGAGTCAACTAGATATCTGATTTTCAAAAATAAAACAAATCAAAAAACAAAAACTATTTAATACATAAAAACAATTTTAAACAATTTTTAAAATCTATTAATAAGTGTGAGGCCTTCTGCTAATGAACATGATGGCTTAACTATGACCAGATTTGACCTCCTGCAATACAACTGGCAAACAAACAAAAAAATGTGTAATATAACTCTTTTCAGACATTGGACAACAGGCAATACAGGGCTGTGATCCCTGAGAGAAGAGAGACAATGGGATAAGACCTGTAATTATCCTGGCTTTCATCTTTACGGCATTTTCCAGGGCACAGTGCAAAGAGGGGAATCTCAAGCTGGACAAGAAAGCTTTACTGAGGGGACCTTCAAGATGGCGGGGAAGTAAGACGTGGAGATCACCTTCCTCCCCACAAATACATCAAAAATACATATACATGTGGAACAACTCCTATGGAACAACTCCTACAGAACCCCTCCTGAACGCTGGCAGAGGACCTCAGACCTCCCAAAAGGCAAGAAACTGCCCACGTACCTGGGTAGAGCAAAAGAACAAAGAAAAAACAGAGACAAAAGAATAGGGACAGGACCTGCACCTCTGGGAGGGAGCTGTGAAGGAGGAAAAGTTTCCACACTCTAGGAAGCACCTTCACTGGTGGAAATGGGGGGTGAGCTGGGGGGTAAGCTTTGGAGCCACGGAGGAGAGCACAGCAACAGGGGTGCAGAGAGCAAAGTGGAGAGATTCCCGCACAGAGGATCAGTGCCAACCAGCACTCACCAGCCTGAGAGGCTTGTCTGCTTACCCACCGGGATAGGTGGATACTGGGAGCTGAGGCTCGGGCTTCGGAGGTCAGATCCCAGGTAGAGGACTGGGGTTGGCTGCATGAACACAGCCTGAAGGGGGCTAGTGCACCACAGCTAGCCAGGAGGGAGTCCAGGAAAAACTCTGAACCTGCCTAAGAAGCAACAGACCATTTTTTTGGGGTGCACGAGGAGAGGGGATTCCTTCTCTGTCTGCCCAAAGAAGACAGAGCACCACCTAAATGAGCTCCAGAGACGGGCACGAGTGCAGCTATCAGCTTGGACACCAGAGACGGGCATGAAATGCTAATGCTGCTGCTGCAGCCACCAAGAATCCTGTGTGCAAGCACAGGTCACTATCCACATGATTCACATCTGCCCCTGGCAACCTGTGCAGCTCACCACTGCCAGAGTCCTGAGATCCGGGGACAACTTCCCTGGGAGAACACACAGTGCACCTCAGGCTGTTGCAACATCACGCTGGCCTCTACCAATGCAAGCTCGCCCCACATTCTGTACCCCTCCCTCCACCCAACCGGAGTGAGCCAGAGCCCCCTAATCAGCCTCTGCTTTAACCCCGTCCTGTCTAGGCAGGAACAGAAGCCTGAGGGCAACCTACATGCAGAGGTGGGGCCAAAACCAAAGCTGAACCCCAGGAGCTGTGCGAACAAAGAAGAGAAAGGGAAATTTCTCCTTGCAGCCTCAGGAGGAGATATTAAATTCCCACAGTCAACTTGAGGTACCCTACATCTGTGGAATACCTGAATAGACAATGAATCAACCTAAAATTGAGGTGGTGGACTTTGGGAGCAACTGTAGACTATAAAACTCTTAGAGGAAAACATAGAATACTCTGACATAAATCACAGTAAGATCCTTTTTGACCCACCTCCTAGAGAAATGGAAATAAAAACAAAAATAGATGGGACCTAATGAAACTTAAAAGTTTTTGCACAGCAAAGGAAACCATGAACAAGATGAAAAGACAACCCTCAGAATGGGAGAAAATATTTGCAAATGAAGCAACTGATAAAGAATTAATTTGCAAAATACACAAGCAGCTCATGCAGCTCAATATGAAAAAAAACAACTCAGTCGAAAAATGGGCAGAAGAGCTAAATCGACATTTCTCCAAAGAAGATATACATGCTAACACACACATGAAAGGATGCTCAACATCACTAATCATTAGAGAAATGCACACCAAAACCACAACAAGGTATCAAAAGAGTGAGCGAGTGGCATGGACAAATACACTACCGAATGTAAAATAGATAGCTAGTGGGAAACAGCTGCATAGCACAGGGAGATCAGCTCGGTGCTGTGTGACCTCCTAGAGGGGTGGGATAGGGAGGGTGGGAGGGAGACACAAGTGGGAGGGAATATGGGGATATATGTACACGTCTATCTGATTCACTTTGTTATACAGCAGAAACTAAGGCAACATTGTAAAGCAATTATACTCCAATAAAAATGTTTTTAAAAAAAAAGAAAGAAAGGTTTACTGAGTTGAGGAATTAGCAGTAATAGTTAGGGAAGCTGAAGTGCTTGGAAATTTGAGCATAGTGTTCTGGGCATAAGGAATCTGTGTAGAAAAAGAACTTCAGAGATTCACACTTGTGTACCGTTGAGTGTTTGCTAACTACCAGATGACATGAGAAGTATAACACTCCCACAAACAGACAAAGAAAAATCAGAGAATTATAACAAAATTCTCAGAGCTCCTCACAAGGTGAGAGGATGTTCCATCCCTGACCAGACAGAATGGAACATCCTCAGAGATCACTCATATCATTCCTACAGAGCCCAGAAGAGTCATGAGTTAGTAGTGGGAGTGAACTATGTCTGAAGTAAAGGTTCTTTTAAACCCACCCCAGCAAATTTTAAAAATGAAGCTCTAAATGATTAAAGTACTCAGTATATAACTCAACTCTCTGTCAAAACAAATCATTATGTTCTTTAAAGGAAGACATAAATACAGGTAGTAAAAATATAGCATTTGCAATGTTAATATCCAATCTAAAATTCCTTTGCAGGTCAAGAAGAAAATGTGACTCAAAACCAGGAAAGCAATAAGTAGAGAAATGGATCTATAAATGACAGATATAGTAGAACTAGCAGGAAAAGGTAGTTAGAGAAAAGAATTATTATAACTATGTGCAAATATTTAAGGAATTCCATACTTCTTTGCCATGTACCCTCCTCAAAGAATCTGTCTTTCTGACTTCTCCCACATTAATTTATTTAAAGCAATTTTTGAAACCTATATAAATGTAGTAAAATTGCATATACTTACTTGTAACTGATTATTTTACCTATATTTTTTAATTTAAAAATTTTATTTTTTGGCTGTGTGACATGTAGTATCATTTCTTTAATTTTTAAAAAATTTAAAAAATTTTGCTTGCGTGGTATGTAGGATCTTAGTTCCCCAACCAGGGATCTAACCCGTGCCCCCTGAATTGGAAGCATGGAATCTTAACCACTGGACTGCCAGGGAAGTCCCTATTTTACCTAACGTTACCTCAGTGCCATTCATTATTTTTATTGCTTGTAGCAGTAAGTTGTTTCTCACCCATTGATATGTTGTATTACTGAACATTCTACTCTGTATATTTTGTAATATTAATACATATATGTAATAATTATTTATAATAATTATTAATTGCCAAGTGAAATGTTTTCAGTTTTTGGCTACTGTAAATTATGTTGATATGAAGAATCTTTGTTTTGCGGTACGCGGGCCTCTCACTGTTGTGGCCTCTCCCATTGCGGATCACAGGCTCCGGATGCGCAGGCCCAGCGGCCATGGCTCACGGGCCCAGTCGCTCCGCGGCATGGGGGATCTTCCCAGACCGGGGCACAAACCCGTGTCCCCTGCATTGGCACTGCGCCACCAGGGAAGCCCCAATGAAGAGTCTTTTGATACACAATTTGCACATTACTTTCGGTTAGTAGTAGAATGACTAGAGGTGGAATGGGTGGGATACTGGATATTCATATATTTACATTTGGTAAACCCTGCCAAATAATTTTCCAAAAGGATTCTAACAATTAGAAATCACAATTACAATGCTTGGGAGTTGCAGTTGTATACATCCCACTGTCATTTGATATTACCAGTGTTATTTCCCTTTGTAGCCATTCCTAATGAGTAAGATTCTTGTAGTTGTAGGATTATCTCATTGTCCCTTTGATTTTTATTTTCCTCTGACTAAAGAGACTGAACATCTTTTGGTATTCTTATAGGACATTTGTATATTCTCTTTTGTAAAGTAGCTGCTGAAATATTTTGCTCAATTTTTCTTGGAAAGTCAGGAGAGTTTATCCTTTCTTTCATTGATTTACAGGAAAACACTATGTGTTTTGGATATGAGTTATTTTTAAGGTATATGTATTGCTATATCTTCTCACATTCTGTGAATATTTTCACTATTTAAAGGGATCTTTTAATGCACAACAGTTTTTGATTTTAATGGTGTTCAATTAATTAGCTTTTACATTATATGACTATTGATTTTTATATCTGGTTTAAGAAATCTTTGCCTACTTCAAGTTCATGAAGACATTTTCCTTGTGTTATCTCTTAAGAGTTTAATGATTTTACTTGTATATTTAGTTCTATAACGTACCTGGGATTCATATTTGTGTATGACATGAGGCAGGGTCAAGGTATACTTTTTATCTGTAATTTGGCACTTCACTAAATCCAGAACTTTTTGTTGAAAAGAACATTTTCTCACTGCATTTCAGTGGTACCTTTGTTATAAATCTATCACACATATATGTGTAGGTCTCTTTCTGCACTCTACAATCTGTTGCATTTGTCTATCTATACTCTATTTGTCCCCTCTCTATTTGTTCCTATTGCCTTAATTATTGATGTTTTGTAATAAATTCTCCAACTTTCCTTTTCATATTGTCTCATTTCTTGGCTTTTTGCATTTCTGTGTGAACTTTTATAATCAATTTCTTTATCAACTTTATAGTCAATTTCGATAGTACTTTTATCTGGAATTGCACTGAATCTAAAGAGTAGGTTATACAAAATGTACAGTTTAACCTTGAGTTCATCAGTGTGGTTTATGTCTGATTTAAATAGGTTGCATAAATTTCTCTCAGTAATGTTAAATAGTTTAGAGTATATGTCATCACAAAGTTTGATGAATTTAGTAGTTATTTAATGCCTATTGATCTTATTGTGATGTTTTTACCTAAGTTTTCTAATTTTTTGTTGCTATTATATAGAAATAAAACAGACTGGACAGTTTTATTTTTGAAAATAAACTGCAATTTGAGACAAAATCTAAGAGTAACCAATAAATACAAGGATTCTGCCATAGTTCCCTTTCAATCAGTAGAAAAACTGACATTACTGAATGCACTCAGTGGGAGAATAAGAGACATTGCATGATTATCTGAGTCCATGAGTTGTGTTTGTTTGGCATACAACATCTGGATCCACGATAAATCATCCCACACAAATTAGATCATTTGTCGAATGCTCAAACTGGTAAAGCTGTATATTTGGAGATGAGTTCTTATTACTATCACGCTAGTGATGTGCATGTCTCAGTGAGGTGATATGAGATAAATATTGGACGTTTTTAAGTGTTACTTAAAAAACAGATGTTCAGTATTTATAGACATTTCAATAAGAGGTTAGTTATAGAATTATTCATTTTATATTATATTCATTATTATATATTTTTATATATATATATATATATATATATATATAAATTTTTTTTTTTT